>NC_083460.1:8005720-8058220 GCF_030014155.1 Tachysurus vachellii | reverse complement strand
AATAATAATAATACTAATAATAATAATAATAAAAATCCTAACAAAAACAATAGGTTTCCAGCGCTTTGCACTTGAACCCTAATAATGATAATAAGAAGAAGAAGAATAAGAATAATAAGAATAATAATAATAAGAATAATAATAAGAAGAATACAAATTCTAACAAAAACAATAGGTTTCCAGCGCTTCGCGCTTGAACCCTAATAATAATAATAATAATAGTTAAAATAAATGTTAAAATTTTTTGCTTTAGTAGTAAGTTTTCACCTACAGTGCACTGTTTAATTCTAGATAAGTAAAGAAATATATTCTCTTTTTTTGTAGGTTAAATGGGCGGTGACTTCAGAGATGCAGCGCACGTGTATTTTCAAAGGGAAAACACAGGTGAGGTTTTTTGTGTGTGACTGTTCTGTGTAAAATCGAGAGACTGTTATGTGTGTGACTGACAAGAGATCAGCAGTTTCATAAATGCTCTAAGCTGCCCATCTAGTACTAAAAGTCCTGCCACAACCCAAGAGATCACACCAGCATCACCACCACTCTGAAAGTGGTTTATGATGATGAAGCAATGAATGAAGGAATGGAATAAATACACTAAAAATCTAGTATATTTGGGATATCTGTACACCTGCACATTATTGATTATTGATTATTATTAATAATTGAAAACAAAAACACAGAGTGAGTGACTGACAGTTAGGTTTAGAAATTTCTCAGACCAGCCCTCTGTTCGCAGAGATAATTTTTTTCTTTATATTTTATGCAAACATTAACTGAAACTTTTGACCTGTATATGTAAAATCCAGCCAGGGGTTTGAAGACAACTACACTGATTAATGTACTCTAGACAACACTAAAGCTTGGTCTGTGAATGAGGGTGAAGCTTTATCTTGGCTCATGGACAAACCTCCTAACAGTGTTGTTCTTGTAGAAACTCCAGTTTGAGTTTAATGATGTTGATGCTGCGTTTAAGAGGAAATCCACTGGACGATGCTGTGACTGAATTCTGGCAAACAGCCAAAAATCAGAAACAAAATATTTTTACAACCAATAATATACTGTTATCTCTATTTTAAAAATTCAAAAATATACAAAATAATAAAACTATGTTTTTATTTTGGCTTCATTTCTGACCTTGCCTGAGCTATCAAGTTGCAAAGATAGAGTCTAACTAAGTAGTAGAGCTCCCTGAACTTGTAACCATCCAACAGCTTCATATACAAAATTACAGCAAAATTAAAACAAGTTAATGTACCTAATCACTTCAGACTGTAATCAGAAAACAGCTGTCGAAATAATACCACTACTCCCACATTGTTACATCATTCTCAGATCACTGAAGAGTGCTCTTACACACACTGTAAATATGATGAAAGTTTAAACTTGATACACAGATATTAATAACAAGATAATTAGAAATAATTTCTCACCGCTGATGACACACAGACTGACATTACTGGATGACGTTGAAAATCGCTTCCGGTTGCTAACCTACTTGATAAAGTTGATTTTGATAATCATGTTTCTTTCTGTAATCATGTTTCCTTATGTAAGTCTAAAGAGTAAAAATGGGATTTCCAAAACAACCCCAGATATGTATATATCTTTGTATATATGTAAATCCTCAAATGAGTGTAAAAAGTAAAATACATTTCCTAATTTACCGCTCCACTGCTCTCTGTTTTACCAACACTTGGCTCAGTCATTCCATCCCGCACAGGATTACTTCTCTCGGGCTTCCACTTACACCAAGCGGATCGTTTAACTGAGCTATCGGGTAAAATGAAAGGCAGCGGAATCGGCTTCTTCATTCTTCTACATGCTTCTACAATGAATGTTGGTGAACAGATGATACAGTGCTGAACAAATACTGCAGCCCAAACCTGGAATCACTGATCTTAAACTGTAAACCCTTTTATTCATGCCGGGAATTCTCTTCATTCATTCTAAAGACTGAAACAAAACAGATGCTGGATCCCCTACATTTTGCCTACCGTGCAAACAGATCAGTGGACGACGCAGTCAACATTGGACTGCACTACATTCTGGAACACCTGGACTGCCCAGGAACATATGCCCGGATTCTCTTTGTCAACTTCAGTTCGGCTTTTAATACAATAATTCCGGAAATTCTCCACTCCAAACTCCTAAGGCTCACTATAACCCCTTTCATCTGTCAGTGGATCACCAGCTTCCTGACAGGCAGGAAACAACAGGTGAGACTGGGAGGTGTCACCTCCAGCATTCGGACAATCAGCACTGGCGCTCCACAGGGATGTGTCCTCTCCCCACTTCTATTCTCCCTCTACACTAATGACTGCACTTCAAGTGACCAAACTGTTAAACCCCTGAAATTTGCAGATGATACTACACTCACTGGTCTCATCCAGGATGGCATTGATTATCTGTATTATCTTGTGTTGTATAGTATAGTGTTATTTATGTCTGTACTTTTGAGAGTCACAAACAACTGGAACCAAATTCCTTGTGTGTGTCAACACACTTGGCTAATAAGCCTGATTCTGATTCTGATTCTAATGCAGTGAAGAACGAAACATAGTTTATGTTTTAGTTAATATTAAGCTTATTATTAAAAGTTTATTAATATTAACTAGATGTTACACCCCTAAGCCATGTTTCTTTCAAACCCTGGTTAGATTCAACAGTTTTGTGCAGTGAATATTCCATATGATTAGGAACAGGTATGCTATTATACAAAGCCCTGATCTTTTCTGAATCCTCACCTAGCCTATGAAATTATTCCCCATTATTCGTCTGTCTTGGGTTCTGTTAACAGATCTGTTTTCTGTCTCTTTCTGATTGACTTCCTTGGACTCTGTATTACCTTTAATTTTCCTTTCCAGACTGAGTGTCATAACTACATCCGGATCCTTCATAAAATGTCGAACAACACCATGTTCGTTTGTGGTACCAATGCTTTTAATCCAACCTGTGATATTATGGTGAGTAAAAATTCCTCCACATGTTTTACTGTAAAATGTCCTTGCTATGATATTGTAGACATTTGTTAACATGAGTTTCAGCCTGTGTGCATGTTTTGTTGTATTATATCACACCATGTAGACATTTCATGTAGCTGTGTTCTGTCTTCCAGTCTTATAAAGACGACAAGCTGACTCTCGAAAGTAAACAACAAAGTGGGAAAGGAAAGTGTCCATTTGATCCTTTCCAGAGATGCGCCTCTGAATTTGTCGGTAGGTGCTTCATCTCTCTTAAGGCAAACTGCTCCATGACGTAACAGACCAAAGAGCACAATGTTTAGTTAGTGATAGATTAAAGGTTTTCAGTCAGTTTATTAAGTTTTAAAGTTTTTACTATAATTTTTTCTTTTCCAGTTTATTTCATGATTTATATTTTGAAGGTAAATTCTTTAGTCACAGCTGCTACTACATAGCTGTTATGATATTATGAATGCTTAAAAAGAAAGTAGCCCAATGATACCATCATTATGCTTTAATATTATAATCCTGATTGTCGTTTAGATGGAAAACTGTACTCAGCTACGTCTTACAATTTCTTGGGCTCAGAACCGGTTGTGATGCGCAGCTTAAATGGCACCATAAGAACTATATACATGACTTCATGGCTTAAGGGTAAGAATGTAAATTTTATTACACTAAGTAAGGGACTGAGATGAGTCTTCTGGTTTCATATATAATTTAAAACTCAACTTTACATCTCGTAACTTTCTTTAATTCTTTGAGATTGTGATTGAGTAGTTGAGAGTCACTGATTAGTTTTGTTATTTCAGATCCCAATTTCATTGGCATGAAGCATGTGGCTGAGGGAGATGACAACCCAGAGGGGGATGATGACAAGATTTACCTTTTCTTTAATGAAAGAGCTGTGGAGTACGATGCCTACAGTAAGATGGAGGTGTCAAGGGTGGCCCGCGTTTGTAAGGTACTCTTCCTTATAAAAGGATGTTGCTGATATTACAGTACACCATTCTACATTTCTATGTTTTTATTCATCAGGACCAAATAATGGTTGTGTGGTCCTCATCACTCAACACTTCAGGTGATGATAAAATACCTGAGTGGGGAAATATAAGCACATGCTTCTGCATCAGTACTTAACAACCCAGATGTTACTAAAGAATTGCACAAGATTAGCTAATCATCAAGATGTGAAACGGTTATATATAAAATATTATAAGATTAATCAGCCTGCTTTTGATGCTTTTATACATGAATAGAAAACTTTTCTCCTATTTGCAGGTTTTTTATTTGTTTTGTATTTTTTGCCTAAGACAAATGCTTAAAATGGGAGATATCTGCTTATAGAACAATACTTTTACTAGAAAATATTTGGTTGGATTTTAGAATTTGAAGTAGTAACTAAATTTAACTATTGTCACTTGCTAAGATGTAATTTTTTGCAGCATTGTTCTCATACCCTCTGATGTCTCCTTGCTAGGGCGATGTGGGAGGACAGCGGACACTGCATAATAAGTGAACGTCATTTCTAAAGGCTCACCTGGACTGTTCTGTCCTTCAAACCAGACTACCACTTCTCATACAGGATGTGTTCCTCTTCTGCCCAGACACCTGGAAAACCTGTATGTCCTACGGTGTCTTCACCCCTCAGGGGTGAGTAATGTTCAGTTCAACAATGCCAGCAGAATATGTTTAGATAACTGCAGTGAAGAAGACAAGTTGTGATTTTGAATGTAATCAGGATTGAGGTTGAATACCAGACCAACAATACAGTCAAACCTTAAGGTAGAGGACTAAAACGTTACCATTTGTGTTAGATCAGCCAGAGTTCAAAGGCATGTGAAGATCAATATGGTTAGATCAAATAGGAAACCTAACAGACTTTAGTTTAACAACTCACTGGTATTTATAGTCAATATTGGTTTTCCATTAACTTCAGAATTACAGATTATGGTATTAGTTTGGATGGAACGGTGGTTTAGTGGTTAGCATGCTTGCTTCAGACCTCAAATGTTTGAGGTATGATTCTCTCCTCTGCATTGAGAAGAGGGAGCTTGCATGTTCTCCCTGTGCTTTGATGATATAATCTAGGTACTCTGGTCTCCTCCTGCAGTCCAAAACATTGTAGGCTGGCTGAGGAATAGTATCTTTACATTTTGCCCCAATGGATACTGTAGGCTCCAGGTTCCCCACAACCCGGTGTAGGTAAAGCACTATAAATAATGGATGTTTTCCCATTATGAAGCATTTTAAATTGCACTAGTCCTTTATATCTGATTCAGACATTACATATGAATTGTTTAATGTAATTGAGGATATATAATGTACCCATACACCAAAGAGCACCATACAAATGCACATTCACACACTTATTCACACCTTCGGGCAATTAAGTGCAGCCCGTCCTAGTACTGGCATGTTTATGGATGGAAACAGGCACATAAAGAGAACTTATGGAGAGAATCTCCACACAAATACACAGGATCAACCTGGGGACCCTGGCAGTAAGAGGTGGTAATGCTGTACCACCTTGCGGTCTTTATATTGCATACTATTTCATAATATGCATTATTATAATGTGAGAATTATTATTTTACACTACACACTCATAGAAAACCTTAGTCAAATTTAATCATGCATACAATTGCCTCAGAAACTGCTTTATTTTTTGGGTAAAATGTTTTTACTCAGATATGAAAATGAAATGAAACTTTAGGAGGTTACATGATGCAATAATTTGTACTCAAAAATTACCTAAGGGTGTCAAATCATGTAAATCAGGTTAATGCTTCTTCCTGTTTTTTCTTCCTATTTGCATGGGTGTAAGGTTGTGACATCCAGGTAAAAACAAAAAAAATGTGTAAAAAATAATCATAATTGTAGCATATTTAAACATTAATTAGACATTGTTTTATTAACCACCTACTTATGATGCTCGTTTCATAGCTGTGAATTTACTAAAAAGGACATGCCAGAGTACTCAGCAGTGTGCGCTTACAGGATACAGGACATTAGGGAAGTCTTCTCTGAAGGCAAATTCAAAACACTACACAATGATATTTCACTTAATAAATGGGTGACATACTATGGACCTGTGCCTGACCCTCGTCCCGGAGCTGTGAGTTCAACATTTACCAAAATATTCTACAACAATCATTTTTATTTGTTAGCTGATGAAAAAATAAGTGATGGAAAAATGACTTAATTACATCAGAATATAATAGACGGAATTATACTGCAGCTGAATACTCAGTTAGTCTTGATTAATTTTTGACTGTAGTTCCAGGTGCAAGAAACTATGTTCCCAGTTACTATTAATGCTCTTGTTATCATTTCCTGAGTAATAACTTACATAGTGATGTGCATGGGGAATGACATTTTAATTTGTATATTTTGTCTCCAAATACACCAACTATGCAGTAGTTAATTATTTGCTTTGTGTTGCTCTCTCTATGTGTGCATGTGTGTAGTGTATTAACAGTAAAACAAGGGAGAAAGGGTTTTCAAAGTCTTTGGACCTCCCTGATAAAACCCTCATGTTCATCCAAAACAACCCTCTGATGGATCAGGCAGTGAAGCCTTCTGAGCAGCCCCTACTGGTGAAGAAAGGAGCTGTGTTTACTCGTATAGTGGTGGCCAGCACTACTGCCCTGGATGGGAGCAGCCATCAGGTCATGTTTATTGGCACAGGTAGATAAATATTTAGTGTACAGTTTACATAATTTATACAGACTTATGCATGTATGTGTTAGTGTTCAATCAACTGTACAATCTTTGTAACAGCAAGCGGTTCAGTGCTGAAAGCAGTCAACTATGACAGAAAGATGGTGATAATAGAGGAGGTGCAGCTCTTTAAGCAGTCCGAGCCAGTAAAGATATTGCAGCTCTCCGTTACCCTGGTAAGCCTCAGAGCACATTTACATTAGATTTATTTTCCTCCCTGAAGCTACACCAAAAGATTATAGGTTTTATTTTATTATATTTTTTATTTATTTTTCTTTGAGTGCAGTTCCAGAATTGAACCCTGGTCAAACTGGGAATGGTGGACTAAACTTTGCTTCAGGGCCGGATGATGTTTAAAGTGGTTTAATTCTCATTCTACGTCCTGTTTTAATGTTCATTATGGCAGATAGATAGATATATAGATATTGATATAGATATTATAAATATCGTCAGAGTGCCTCCTGCTTGTATTGTACAATTAAAGTGGCTCATATTATTTGTATATAAGTAAGCAACTAGGACTCACCTTGCTGCAATCCTATGAAAAAACAAACAAACAAAAAAAAAATAGCTGCATTAGTTGTAACTATTTTTATTCTATACAGTATATATGGGGATATTTTCCCTCTACCGATAGGTAAGCTAGTTCAGCAGTTATCAACATTTTGCACCTAACTGCTACTGTTGTGGGAGGTTTATGTTTCCCAAGAGATTAGAAATATGACTTGTTTCCAAACAAGCCTGAACTTTATTTTGCCCAGAGTGATAGTCACCAGTTTTATCCATTATTATTATAACCATTCTTTCACTCAGTTATTTTTTCAGTAAGTTTTCCAGCTAGCAGCTGTGACTGATCAGCAAGGCATGTTCGAAGCATTCAACAATGTAATGAAAATTTTAACAGCAGTATACTTGCATGTGGAAAGCCATTTATTGATGTTCTGCTGATGTTTAGCCCATTTATTTAAATTCAGTGCACAAATATTTGTCTTAGCTCTTGAAGGTGATGTGAAATATGTTGTTTGCAAGTTATTAGCTAGGCTGCTAATGCCTCTGTGCTATGGAAAATGTGTAGCTGCTCTTTTTATATTATAGTATGTAGTATATGGAGCTGATGGGTAAGTTATGGACTTCAGCTGCTTATGGCACAAACAACAAACTAAAGCAAAATTTTACAGTGTCAATACTTGCCCATTTTTATGACATTAGTGAAAATCAGTCAGAGACTCCTGTGTCTAAGAATCAAGGCAAATTTTTTTTTTTTTTCTTTTTTTCAACTGTTTGTGTAACATTACACCAATTAATTGATTTATTAAGGGGAATAAATAGTTATCTATTTACTTTGGGAAAATAATAAAATGCATTTTCACTTGAGTGAATTGTTTTTATTGTTTTGATAATTTTACAAAATATTATAAAAATAAAATTAGCTTACTGCTATTAACACATTTTAGTGAACATGCAAATCTAAGATATTAATTTTTTTTGCTCTCATCATTCACAGTAGTAGAACTAAAATAAAATAATACTTAATTACTTTCCCATCATGGCTATCCCAGTACTCATTTTATTATTTCTACTTGTGATTCAGTTTTAGTTTGATTCTGTTATAGTTTGACCATCTTTTTAATAACTGCTGCACATATTGTTTCAGGGTCAGCTGTATGCAGGCTCAGAGGAAGCAACGGTGCAGATGCCACTTAGTACATGTGACCATTACGCTTCCTGTATGGACTGTGTGCTGGCCAGAGACCCGTACTGCGGCTGGGACCTCAGCGCTGAACGCTGCATTGCTATAAACAACATTCATCCAGATACACACAGGTACTCAGCATATACTTCTCAGCTGCTGTAATATAGTGCTGTAAGGAAAAAATCATGATGTGGTGTGCTGTTGTAGGAAAACGGGCAAAAAAGACAATGGGTGTGATGTGACCTGAAGTTTACCTTTTAGTAATTATTAATTACTTTTAATTATTTGATTTTTTAAAAATGAAATAACAACACATAAACCTATTCATCACAGTATTTTACAGTATTTTTTACTCCTTATTGACCTAGATTATCTGTAGCATATAGCGTAACATTAAAATGAACACATTAATATAAACCTGTTGTGCCTTCCAGCTAGATCTACTGTAAGTCGTTATTGAAAATTTCACTTAATCACCTTCTGACCAATCAGAATCAAGACTCAAACATCACTGTGGTGTAATATATTGAATTGACTGCTCTAGAGACTGTACTATAGACTGTGCACAGGTGGGAATTTTAGATACATTACATTTTCAGTCATGTCCATGTATTTTTTCTCCTGCAGTGAGATGGTTCAGAGTCTGAGAGAAGGAAATGCTGCACGTTGTCCTGCAGTTGGTATGTGAACAGGTGGCTTTTTATGCCCAATGATTCAGATAGTACAATTTTTACTGATAAAAGTGTCTTGTATGGGTAAATATACATGCAGCAGAAATGGTTTAAGTCCATTGTGACTTATCACTAAAAGTAAATAAGACTATCAAAGACTGTTGTTTTTGTGTTACAGAAAGTACTACGATCATTAAAACCTTCTATCCTGGTAACGAGGTCAGGTTGCTGTGCCATCCAGGATCAAACCTGGCCCGGGTGCAGTGGAGCGTAAACAATCACACAATTCAAAACTCCAACAAGTACAACATTCATCACAACAACCTGTTGATCCTCAATGCCTCGGACAGCGACGCTGGATTCTACACCTGCACCTCTGTAGAGTCCTCCAATGGTAACGACTATGTCATCCGAAATGCTATATATGAGCTGAGGTTGGGGGACTTCATGGAGAATTGTTCAGTCCAGCCGCAGGCCCAGGAACAGCAGAAAACTCTCTTGGCCCTCGAGAGCCTGGTCATTATACCATCACTGATATTATTAGCTCTTGTGGTATGGAACTTCTACAATGGGCATTTTACTGTCCAGAGAAGCTCGAAAAAAGCTGAGGAAAGTCCACAGTGTGTCTGTCTGTCAGGAGCCACTGCAAATATTTCAAGAAGGTTCAACAGAAATAACAATCAACAGAAAATCTGAATCCCCTGATATGACAAACCAGCATAATGGAGACAAATTGCTCTAGTGAAGTTTATTTTTCATTCTGCAGACACCTCAATTCGAGCTAGTGTTAAATGGTTTTTAAGGACCTTTTTACCTCTCTCAATTTTTTTTTTTTAACTTCTAACATTTTGTGAGAATTTTTTACTGTAAAATAAACTTTGAATGTGTTTGTGTAATGTCTTCTGTGTACAGAACCATTATTTTTTATCCAGAATCTGCTTTACTATCATTTTAATTACACGGTAATTAAAATTTTTACTCAACAATGAAATTCTGCACTGCAATGTGAAAGCATCTTAAGTAACTTACGTATTCACGTAGAAGTTTAAACTTAAATACAAGATAACTGTTTGTATAGATGTCTTGAGCATCAGCTTCTCATCTCCTGTAGTGATAGCACTTAAAATGAAACCACAGCTGAAGATGCCCTTGGAGAACTGGCAGCATAAGCCGTGTCGATGCGAGCACTCCCATTTATAGATGACTGCACGAGTCATACTCGGCCTGGCTCTGCTGGATCAGATCCACCTCTGTCAGCAGGGGACTCCACTGCTCTGCTTTTTTCTCCCTCCTCACCCTCCTCTGCATCCCTCCTCTGCAGAGGCTCTGGACTCTCATCTCCACTCAGTTATCAGAATCTCAGTTATCAGAATCTCAGTTATAATCTCGGTTGTCAGTTATAATCATCAAAATTAAAAGAAATAAACAGTTGAAATATATCAGTCTGTGTGTAATGAATGAAAATAATATACAAGTTTCACTTTCTGAATGGAATTAGTGAAATAAATCAACTTTTTATATTGATGGCATTCTAATTATATGACCAGCACCTGTGTGTATATACTGTGTATATATACACATTATACATATGTCTTTAGCCATCCCTCTTCACAAACCTGTTTGACCTGATGTCATTCACTGCCCTCTTCCAGGCAAAACGTTTCATCACAACATTTTCTTTTGCTACTTTCCAAACAGCTTTTTCTCTTTCCGTTTTTTTGTGTCGTTCTACAAATTGCACAGAGAATTTTCACACAGAAACTGTAAAAATAAAGATTCGGTGAAAACATTTGTACTCAAACTATGTATTCTTTTTTTTTTTTACTTGTGTTACGTCCAAAGACGTATGATCTGTCTTGTCCTGTGGTTGCTGTTGTTGTCTCCTGCTCTCCTGTGGCTCCTCCCACTGTCTGCTCTCAGGTCACCTAATTGCTTCCTCCCAGCTGCACCTGTTTACCAACCGGAAGGAAAGGAGTTTAAAAGCAGAGCAGAAGGCTCACTCGGGGAGAGCTTTTTTTCTCCAAGAGCATGATCCGTGTCCTGCCCGGTGCGGCGTATTGAATCCCATGTTGTGCTCACGATCCAATGTTCTAGTGATCAGTGACTTTGGTGCTGATTGTCTTTTGTTCTTCTTCTTCTTCTTTCGGCTTTTCCCTTCAGGGGTCGCCACAGCGAATCATCTCTCTCCACCTAACCCTATCTTCTGCATCCTCAACACTTGCACCCACTAGCTTCAAATCCTCATTAATTACATCCATGTGCCTCCTCTTTGGCCTTCCTCTTTGCCTCCTGCCTGGCAGCTCCATGTCCAACATTCTCCTACCAATATACTCACTCTCCCTCCTCTGAACATGTCCAAACCATCTTAATCTCCCCTCCCTAACTTTGTCCCCCAAACGTCCAACATGGGCTGTCCCTCTGATGTACTCGTTCCTAATCCTGTCCAATCTTGTCACACCCAAAGAGAACCTCAACATCTTCAGTTCGGCTACCTCTAGCTCCGACTCCTGTCTCTTCTTCAGTGACACTGTCTCTAAACCATACAGCATGGCCGGTCTCACCACTGTCCTGTACACCTTCCCCTTGATTCTTGCTGATATTTTCCTATCACACAGAACTCCTGACACCTTTCTCCACCCACTCCAACCTGCCTGCCATACTGCTCCATACTCTCCCACTACCACTTTACAGTCACTAATCTCTTTCAGATTGCCTCTTCTACAAAGGATGTAGTCTACCTGTGTTCTCCTACCTCCACTCTTGTAAGTCACTCTATGTTCCTCCCTCTTCTGAAAATAAGTGTTAACCACAGCCATGTCCATCCTCTTAGCAAAGTCTACTACCATCTGTCCTTCAAGGTTCCTTTCCTTAACTCCAAACTTGCCCATCACCTCCTCATCACCTGTGTTCCCCTCACCAACATGTCCATTAAAATCCGCTCCTATCACCACTCTCTCACCATTGGGAATACTCTCAATCACCTCATCGAATTCACACCAGAATCTCTCTTTCTCCTCTAACTCACAACCTACCTGTGGGGCATAACCACTAACAACATTCAACATCACCCCTTCAATCTCTAACTTCAGACTCATCACCCTGTCTGACACTCTCTTCACCTCCAGAACATTCCTCACAAACTCCTCCTTCAGGACCACACCTACCCCATTTCTCTTACTATCCACACCATAATAAAACAGCTTGAATCCTGCTCCTATACTACGAGCCTTGCTACCCTTCCACTTGGTCTCCTGTACACACAGTATATCCACCTTCCTTCTCTCCATCATATCAGCCAGATCTCTACCTTTCCCTGTCATAGTACCAACATTCAGAGTCCCTATTCTCAGTCCTACACTCTTACCTTTCCTCTTCTCTCTCTGTCTGTGCACTCTCCTCCCTCCTCTACTTCTTCGACCAACAGTAGCCCAATTTCCACCGGCGCCCTGTAGGTCAACGGCGCCGATGGCGGTCGTTGTTAACCCGGGCCTCGACCGATCCGGTATGAAATTCTTACTGACAATTCGCATGGTTAGATTTGGCAATGTTTTATGCCGGATGCCCTTCCTGACGCAACCCTCTCTATTTATCCGGGCTTGGGACAGGCACAGAAGTCACTGGACTGTGACCCCCATGGCTAGATTGCTGATTGTCTTTTGTTATCTCATGTAATTTCGGGAACGGTAGGGAGGTGGGTGCCATTTTATTTTGTGAATCCTTGTTTTCTCCTGTTTTGTGTTAGTTAGGGAGTGAGTTCAGGTATCTGTTATTTATTTTCTTTTTGTGTTCTAGACTATCAAGATTTCCACTCCCCAGGCAGTGAACTTTTGTTTGTTATTTTGGCATTGCCCCCTTCTGAGATTTTGTTCCCTTCCTCAGTTGAACTTAAACTGATTTTCTTCCTGTTATACCCAGATGCTTAAATAAACCTTTAAATTCGATATTGAATGTTGTTGGTGTGGTGCTGTGGCAGGGTCCGGGTTATGCTCTTTCCTCTTTTTAATATGTTAGGTTTTAAAACCCCTAGAAACGCGAGCTACGTGCAGGACGTAACAACTTGTTTATTTTTTTAAAGACAAAGTCAGTTGACAGCCCCATTATATTTGGACCCAGCGTAAGTAACTAACAATACAGTATGTCCTACTGACTCAGGATCAGAAGCAGCTTTATTACCAAGTGCGCTTGCGCACGTTCAGCTCAGTACTTACTGGTCTCCGAGCAGCATTGCTCAATGGCATAGGATGGAACTCAACATTTACAGAGAAAGGTTTTTCTTTTAATCACATGTTAAATGTGGACTGATCTCCATTCCAGTCATAAAATAAACACATGCCTATACTAATAAAAACAATTCTGACTTTTATGTCTTTATTGAATACATAAAGTCTCTTTAGACGCACTATAGGTTTTTATCTGAACGGATGCCAAACAAAATTATTTACTGCAAGATTATTACTAAATATTAAATACATATCTTAAAGCACAATTACCAGTTATACTTTGTAAAAGAACATGTTTAAATCTGTTTATTATTGTTGGTAGTAGTGTGAGGTTGCTTGTTTAACGTTCATTGTACTCTATCGGTTTTTTTGCTTTACGTAATTTTCTATCAAGGACTTTTATTTTGATGTTGAGTCCTCGAGGAGGAGGATGTAATGTGAAGGAGAGGAGCTTGAGGAGTGTGTGTTCGGGCACGAAGTGAGGTGTTGTTTTTTTTTCCAGTTCTAACTCTCTGCTCAATGAAAGTTATTAGCCGGTAATATTTCAAGTCCATCGTCTTTATTGAAATCAACCCATGAACAGTTAAACCCCCACGCCTTACAGTAGTATTTAATCATGTGGAGCATCTTCCATAAACGTCACTGTGACTTCTACTATAAAGTCTACTACAGACATGATAACATTTAACCCTCTGGGGTCTGACCATTTTGTGACACTGGCAGAGGTTCTGACATGCTCTTACATTTGGTCTTTTTTCAGTTACTTCAATACATATTAATGGCTAATATCACATAACACTGTATTCAGCACAAACTGGGCTACAATATTATGTAAGTAAAATGTACATGTTTGTATTTTTAAGTAAATGATGTTTATGCGTGGTTACTAAAAAAAAGAAAAAGTTGCTGAAATAAGGCCAAGAAACACATACTAAACATTTGTTCACAAACAATAAAGTTCTCTACTCTTGTAGAGTTGAGAATTTGCTACAAAAAGATGTAAAAACCATTTTACCCACTCATTCACATGAAACAATACATTGATTTAACTTTTGTAAGACAGTTTTTGTTGTGTAAAGGCAATATGCGAGGGCGGGTCAATGGTCATGAATATTGATGATTCACACCTGAGGAGGCCCAACCCCTAATGGCTTAATCTGGATTGTGTTGACAAAAGAATGAGTGTGGGGAGACTCAAAGAGAAAATCTTTTGCTTGTAGTTTACTAAAATAGTGTACAATAAAGTACAAAGGCCTTTTATATCTGTAACAGTTGATAAAATCATCAACAATTGTTTTCCCTGTAGCTGCTGTTATAGACAATGAACAACACCAAGCACATTCAGGCCTGTAACAGCACTGTGTTATAAGTGTAATTAATGCAGAAATTATGTTCAATAAGTTTTCAAATATTTTTAAACTTCACTGCATGAGGTGCACATGCCCTGTGTTGTTATGTGTTGTGGATCGTACAACATTTGCAAACGGGAAAATAAACTAATGGAAATTGCGTTTAATGACGGTGCATGTGATAAATTTGCGACTCCACTGGATAATCGGCGGTCGATGCTGTTAAGTGGAAGGATGTGAGCTTTGCTTTAGTTATTCTGTGCTGAGTCATATACAGATCTAAAAAAGACAATTCGATCCATGACCTTTAAAATGAGATTCTGATATTATATTATATTCAGTTCATCTTTTGAACAACTGGTATATAATATAAAGAGTTTTTTGTCTTTCATGAATATGTCTTCATAATCTAAGCTCTTTGTTTTACTGTAATGTTAAGACAGGAAACTGTGACTTTGTTCTCTACAATAATGTAGTGTGAGCTATGCTGTTCTTGATGAAATTATCTTAAAATAACATTTTTTTTCAACCGAGTCGAGTTGTATTTCTACAAGGTAATTATATGGGACGCAACTGTAAAAGGTTACAATTAAAAATCCAGCTCATGTGCAGTATGTCTTATTTCACCCTGCTCTTCTAAAGTACATCAATCTAAACATAATCTGTTATTATAAGTAAAATGTTACAATTTTTTCTTCATGCTGAAAAAAGATATTATAATATTTTACAGTGTGACTGTTTGAGAGACTGAGACTGACGTTGCTCTGTAGCAGAGTGTTACGTCTCTGTGGCTGTGCCTGTGTTTGCTCCTTTTTTTTTTTGCTCTCTCGCGCTATCTCGCTTCAGGTCCATCCGCAGTTTCCTATTGGTCCATTGAATCGTCAATCTCCCGGGTTCAAAAGTGACCTCATGAGTCTCTTCTCCAATCACAATCATCCCGGTACTTTAAGAAGCGCCACCGGAGGAGCGCAGGTTGCTCTGGAGCGTCTCATTCATCCTTGTTGTTACGCTTTGTCAAAGCCGACTGTTTGTGAGTTTGCGTACTGTGTGTCATACCCGTCCGTTTGTTCTGTTCTGTCACTATTTGTGTATATTTTGGGTGACTCGTTTTCCGGTTAGAGGGGAAAAGTGGACAGGTAAGAGGTCGAGCGACATACATTGTGTACACCTAGGTTACCTTAACTTTGTATTAGACACACTAGTTTAGGAGTGAGTGCCACCTCTTGTACGTTTTGTGTTTTGGATAGTTTAGAGTAGTTTAGATTTTTTTTTTTCTTCGTTTTTACGCCGAAGACCTTTTTTTTTTGTTTGTACATTTTGATTTATTAGTCAGGCTATGGGGTCCAATCAAATTAGTTAGTATTGTTTTGTTCCTTTAGCACCACTCTTCCCCCCCCCCCACCTCTCATTTCGTTAATTGGTCTGTATATAGTTTCACCTTCATTGTTATTGTTATTATTATTATTATTATTATTATTATTATTATTATTATTATTATTATTATTTTTATTTTATTTATTTATTTATTTTTTCTTCTTCTTCTGACACTCACTACTATTGGGATTAATAAACACCCTTATCGATTGAAGTTGTTGTCTTGCCTTCCTCCATTTCACACACATACTCCTGGGAATAAATCCTTTTTTTTTCTTGAGTGTTACTTCCCTAAATACCCCTAGACCATAATTGGGTCCTAATACAGAGATTTGAAGAACTTTAGGACATGCTGTTCTTCCTTGTCTTGTCTTTTTTGGGTTCCAGCTGTATTGACTTCGGGTCAGGTTTGGCCATTGAACAGCACACCACGAAAAACAGTTACTCTGAGTAAGTGAGCTGTTTTTGTTGCTTTTGTTGTTGTTTTTGAGGAGGGTTTGCTCATCCTGGGAGCTCGAGAAGCCATCTTTGCCCTGGAACTCAAGAACATCACACACAAGGAGGCTATGGTAAGGAAAAATATTTCATTTAAATAATAATAATGATGCCCAATGACGCCTGAGATAGGCACAGGCTCCCCGTGACCCGAGGTAGTTCGGATAAGCGGTAGAAAATGAATGAATGAATGAATGAATAATAATAATACAATTATTATTCTATCTAATAGATTTATTTATTTATATTTATCTCAGCCTCAACTTTTTTATTTTATTTATTTATTTATTTATTTTTTTGTTTCAATTTCAACTTGCCTTATAACTGGGGTATATTTGCTTATATTCTATCATTTTTACATTCTTCCTGCTTATTATTTTAATGATTGTACTTTTATTCTAGTTTCAAACATTATTTCTATATATTAGATTGTTTAAATTTCAGATATCATCTCTTTGTCACTGTGATTTCACAATTTTTATTTTTGAATGCATTTTTTAAACACTAAAGTACTTTAAAATATTATTATTAATAATAATAATAATAATAATAATAATAATAATAATAATAATAATGCTAATATGTATTTTCAAAGGGAAAACACAGGTGAGGGGTTTTTTTTGTGACCATTCATTGTAAAATTGAGAGTAAAATGTGTGACTCTCAGGAGATCAGCAGTTTCATAAATCTAAGCTGCCCATCTAGTACTAAAAATCCTGCCACAACCTGAGATCACATCACCACCACTCTGAAAGTGGTTTATGATGATGAAGGAACGGAAGAAATACACTAAAAATCCGGTACATTAGGAACATCTGTACATTATTGATTACACATTATTGATTATTATTGATCATTGAAAACAAAAACGGAGTGAGTGACCGTTCGGTTTAGAAATTTATCAGACCAGCTCTCTGATGAAGGAGATCATACTTTTTCTTTATATTTGATGTAAACATTAACTGAAACTTTTGACCTGTATCTGTAAAATCCAGCCAGGGGTTTGAAGACAACTACACTGATTAATGCACTTTAGACAACTCATTGGGTTACAATAAAGCTTGGTCCTTGAACGAGGTTGAAGCCTTATCTTGGCTCATGGACAAACTTCTTGTTCTTCTTGTAGAAACTCCAGTTTGAGTTTAATGATGTTAATGCTGCGTTTAAGAGGAAGTCAACTGGACGATGCTGTGACTGAATTCTGGCAAACAGACAAAAATCAAAAACAAAAAAATCTGAGATCTTTCAGTGGAACTGAAATTAAGTACTTGAACATGATTTCCTCCTTTGCTCTTTCACTTTGCTAGTAACCATATTTTAAAATAATGAGATGAAGACTGTACATACTTATGACTGGTGTACAAATAAGACTCTAATTTCAGTACAGGAAAGTCTAAAGAATAAAAAATTTCTAAAACATCCACAGAAATTTGTGTATATATGTAAATGCTCAAATATGTATAAAAAAATGATCATTTCCTAATACAGTAAAGAACCAAACATAGTCTGAGTTTTGAGAATATTGAGAACTAGAATTTACACCCCTAAGCCGTGTCTCTTTCAAACCCTGGTTAGATTCAACAGTTTTGTGCAGTAAATATATCATATGAATAGGAACAGGTATGCTATTATGCAAAGCCCTGATCTGCAACTCATCCTGATCTGCAACAAAACAACAAGAAGTTTGGAATGGAAAGTGTACATTTGATCCTTTCCAGAGATGTGCCTCTGAATTTGTCGGTAGGTGCTTCATCTCTTAAGGCAAACTGTTTCATGATGTAACAGACAAAGAGCACAATGTTTAGTTAGTGATTGATTAAAAGTATTTAGTTCATGCATTATATTAATTTTGAAGGTCAATTCTTTAGTCACAGCTGCTACTTATGATAGCTGATATGATATTCTGAATGCTTTAAAAGAAAGTAACTCAATGATACCATCATTATGCTTTTAATAATATAATTCTGATTGCCGTTTAGATGGACAGCTGTACTCTGCTACATCTTCGAATTTCTTGGGCTCAGAACCAGTTGTGATGCGGAGCTTAGATCAACTGAATTCCTGACTTCATGGCTTAATGGTATGAATGTAAATTTTATTACACTAAGTAAGGGACTGATGAGTCTTCTGGTTTCATATATAATTTAAAACTCAACTTTACATCTCGTAACTTTCTTTAATTCTTTGAGATTGTGACTGAGTAGTTTAGAGTCACTGAATAGTTATTGCATGTGGCTGAGGCAGATGGCAACCCAGTTCAAACAAAGACCTTAGGTGATGACAAAATACCTGGGTGGGGAAATATAAGCACATAGTTCCTAATTCTGCATCAGTACTTAAACTGGATGTAACTAAAAAATGCACAAGAATAGCTAATCATCAAGATGGGAAACGATTATAAATCAAATATAAGATTAATCACCCTGCATTTGATGCTTTTATACATGAATAGATCTTTTTTCCTATTTGCGCTTTTTTTTTTTTTTTTTTTTTAAAGTAATAAATGCTTAAAATGACAGATTATCTGCTTATAGAACAATACTTTTACCAAAAAAATTTTTGGTTGGATTTTATAATGTTAATTAGTAAATAAATATAACTATTGTCACTTGCTGTCACTTTTTTGAAGCATTGTTCTCATACCCTCTGATCTCTCCTTGCTAAGGGGATGTGAGAGGACAGCGGACATTGCAGAAAAAGTGGACGTCATTTCTAAAGACTCACCTGAACTGTCCTGTCCCTCAAACCAGACTACCACTTCTCATACAGGATGTGTTCCTCTTCTGTCCAGACACCTGGAAAACCTGTATATTCTATGGTGTCTTCACTCCTCAGGGGTGAGTAATGTTCAGTTCAAAAATGCCAGCAGAATATGTTTAAATAACTGCAGTGAAGAAGACAAGTTGTGATTTTGAATGTAATCAGGATTGTGGTTGAATACCAGACCAACAATAGTCACACCTTAAGGCAGAGGACTTAAACGTTACCATTTGTGTTAGATCAGCCTGAGCTCAAAGGCATGTGAAGATCATCATGGTTAGGTTTCCCATTTGACCTAACAGACTATATTTTAACAACTCACTGGTATTTTATAGTCAATAATGGTTTGCCATTAACTTCAGAATTACAGATTATGGTACACACATTAGTTTGTATGGCACAGTGGTTTAATGGTTAGCACGCTTGCCTCACACCTCAAATGTTTGGGATTTGATTCCCTAAACTGCCTTGTGTAAAGGGAGCTTGCATGTTCTCCCTGTACTCTTGTTTCCTCCTGCAGTCCAAAAGCCTCGTAGTCTGTTGGATAGGATCTCTAAATTTCCAAGGGATAGGCTCCAGGTTCCTCACAACCCTCTGTAGGGTAAGCTCTATAAATGTTGGATGTATTTGCAATGTGTTCCCATTTTAAATCGCACTAGCATTTTATTTCTGATTCAGACATTACGTATGATTTGTTTAATGTAATAAAGGATACATAATGTAACTGTACACCAAAGAACTCCATACAAATGCACATTTACACACTTGTTCAAACCTTTGGACAATTAAGTGCAGCCCATAGAAAGTGCTGGATGGAAACAAGTCAAGAGTCAAGTCAAGAAGCTTTTTATTGTCATTTCAACCATATATAGCTGTTGCAGTACATAGTGAAATGAGACAACGTTTCTCCAGGATCAAGGTGCTACATAGAAACAAAGACAGGGCTAAAGACTTGTAAGTAGTCTTAGCCACATAAAGTGTAACTGTGCAACCTGGTGCAAACAGTGCAGGACAAGACAAACAAGACAGACAAGACAGTGCAGGACAAAAGACAGTGCAGGACAAAAGACAGTGCAGGACAAAAGACAGTGCAGGACCAGACAGTGCAGGACAAGACAGTGCAGGACAATGACAGTGCAGACACAAGTTACAAGACAATACAAAAAGTACAAAAAATGCAGTACACAAAAGACAATAAATAGTAAACAGTCACAGAAACAGCGCCGACCGACCAGTGTTAATACTGTATGTGTTAATATAGTATGTGCGAAATGGCTGAGATATTGTACAGTATGTGCAAAAACGGCTGAAATGTTGGGACAGTTTGTGCAAAAAACAGCAGACAAGGTGTGCAAAACAGCATGTAAACAGTTTGCTGGATTGTAAGCAGCATGTAAACAGTATGTTGTGTCAGTGTGTGTGTTTTGTGAGGGTCTATGCAGTCCATACAGATGATGTGTGTGTATGTTGTGCTCAGTACAGTACATTTCAGTTGTTGAGAAGTCTGATGGCTTGTGGGAAGAAACTGTTACACAGTCTGGTCGTGAGGGCCCGAATGCTTCGGTACCTTTTTCCAGATGGCAGGAGGGTGAAGAGTGTGTGTGAGGGGTGTGTGGGGTCATCCACAATGCTGTTGGCTTTGCGGATGCAGCGTGTGGTGTAAGTGACTTTGATAGAGGGAAGAGAGACCCCAATGATCTTCTCCGCTGTCCTCACAATCCGCTGCAGGGTCTTGCGTTCTGAGATGGTGCAGTTCCCGAACCAGACAGTGATGCAGCTGCTCAGGATGCTCTCAATGGTCCCTCTGTAGAACATGGTCAGGATGGGGGGAGGGAGATGTGCCTTCCTCAGCCTTCGTAGGAAGTAGAGACGCTGCTGGGCTTTCCTGGTGATGGCGCTGGTGTGGAGTGACCAGGTGAGGTTCTCCGCTAGATGAACACCAAGAAATTTGGTGCTCTTGACGATCTCCACAGATGATCCGTCGATGTTCAGCGGAGAGTAGTCACTCCGTGCTCTCCTGAAGTCCACAACCATCTCTTTAGTTTTATCCACATTCAGAGAAAGGTTGTTGGCTCTACACCAGGCAGTTAGTTGTTGCACCTCCTCCCTGTATGCTGACTCGTCGTTCTTGTTGATGAGACCCACCACGGTCGTGTCATCGGCGAACTTGATAATATGATTCGATCTGTGCGTTGCTGCACAGTCGTGAGTCAGCAGAGTGAACAGCAGTGAACTGAGCACGCAGCCTTGAGGAGCTCCAGTGTTCAGTGTGGTGGTGCTGGAGATGCTGTTCCCGATCCGGACTGACTGAGGTCTCCCAGTCAGGAAGTCCAGGATCCAGTTGCAGAGGGAGGTGTTTAGTCCCAGCAGGCTCAGCTTCCCAATCAGGTGCTGAGGGATGATTGTATTGAATGCTGAACTAAAGTCTATGAACAGCATTCGTACATAAGTGTCTTTATTGTCCAGGTGGGTGAGGGCTAAGTGGAGAGCTGTGGCAATGGCATCGTCTGTGGAGCGGTTTGGACGATACGCGAACTGTAGGGGGTCCAGTGAGGGTGGTAGCTGCGTCTTGATGTGCCTCATGACGAGCTTCTCGAAGCACTTCATAACTATGGGTGTGAGTGCAACGGGACGATAGTCATTGAGGCAGGACACTGTAGACTTCTTTGGGACAGGAACGATGGTGGTAGTTTTGAGGCACGTAGGAACAACGGCGCTGCTCAGGGAAATGTTGAAGATGTCCGTAAAGACATCCGCTAGCTGTTCTGCACATTCTCTGAGCACCCTGCCAGGAATGTTGTCTGGTCCAGCAGCCTTCCGTGGGTTAACTCTGCATAGAGATCTCCTCACGTCGGCCGTGGATAGACAGAGTACCTGGTCGTCGGGGGGAGGGATGGACTTCCTCTGCGTTACGTTGTTCTGTACCTCGAACCGAGCGTAGAAATCGTTCAACGCGTCTGGGAGGGAGGCGTCGCTATCACAAGCAGGTGAAGCTGTCTTGTAGTTTGTGATCGCCTGTATGCCCTGCCACATGCGCCGGGTGTCTCCGCTGTCCTGGAAGTGGCTGTGGATAGTCTGGGCGTGTGCGCACTTTGCCTCTCTGATGGCTCGGGACAGTTTGGCCCTTGCTGTTCTTAGGGCCGCCCTGTCCCCTGTTCTGAAGGCTAGGTCTCTAGTCCTCAGCAGAGCACGCACATTAGCAGTCATCCACGGCTTCTGGTTGGAGCGTGTAGTAATGGTCTTGGAGATGGTCACGTCATCAATGCACTTGCAGATGTAACTGGTCACTGATGACGCGTACTCCTCCAAGTTGACAGAGTCACCGTTGGTTGCAGCCTCCCTGAAGATATTCCAGTCAGTGCACTCAAAGCAGTCCTGAAGAGCAGAGGTGGCTCCTGCTGGCCAGGTTTTCACTTGCTTCATAACCGGTTTTGAGCGTCTGACGAGTGGTCTGTATGCTGGAATTAGCATAACAGTGATGTGGTCTGAGTAGCCGAGGTGGGGGCGGGGCTCCGCACGGTATGCGCCGGGAATGTTTGTGTAAACAAGATCCAGCGTGTTTTCACCTCTCGTAGCAAAGTCCACATGTTGATGGAATTTAGGGAGCACTGACTTGAGATTTGCATGGTTGAAATCTCCGGCGATGATAAAAAGTCCGTCGGGGTGAACATTCTGTAGGTCACTAATAGCTCCGTATAGCTCACTTAGCGCCTCTTTAGCATTAGCGCTAGGAGGAATGTAAACTCCGACAATGTAAACAGTAGTGAATTCCCGTGGTAAATAAAATGGTCTGCATCTAACAGTCACAAACTCCACTGACGATGAGCAGTAACTAGAAACAAGCACAGAGTTCTTGCACCAATCCGTGTTGATATAAACACACACACCACCACCGCGAGTCTTACCGCACAGAGCTGCATTTCTGTCGGCTCTAAATGAAGTTAGCCCGTCCAGTTGAATGGCGGCGTCCGGAACTCTGTCGCTGAGCCACGTCTCCGTGAAAACAAACACGCAGCAGTTTCTAATCTCTCTCCGTGTAGAGCGTTCGAGTCGGATGTAGTCCAGTTTATTGTCCAGGGAGCAAACGTTGGCTAGTAGAATGGACGGGAGAGCCGGCCGGCTAGGGTTTGTTTTTAGCCTAGCACGGACCCCCGCCCGCTTACCGCGCTTCCGCTTCCTCGCGCACCGCTTTCGGCGTCCCCTCTCCTGGTCTCTGGTATCAGGCGGTACCGGGGACTGGAGGCCTGGTCTCCGCAGCAAGCCGAGGTCACGTAGCCTATACAGTACATCATCGTGCAGGTTGGTTGTTACGCGATTTCTGTACTTTATTAGGTCCTGATGGTGGTATACATGAACACCGCTGTGCCTGGCATCGGAAACGGGCACATGGAGAGAACTTATGGAGAAAATCTCCACACAAATGCACAGGATCAACCTGGGGACCCTGGCATTATGAGGTGGCAATGCTGCAAAGACCTTGCTGTCTTTGTATTGCATATACTATTTCATAATGTGCATTATTATGATATAAGAATTATTTAGTACTACACACTCGTATGAAAACCTGACTCAAATTTAATCATGGATACAATTGCCTCAAACAACTTTATTTTTATTCTGATATGAAATTAATAAATTGTAGGAGTTTACATGATGCTATAAGGTGTGTTCAAATTATCTAAGGGTGTCAACCTATAAATCAATGTAAATCAAGGAAATGCTTAAATATAATTTTATTTCTGTTTTTTCTTCCTACTTGCATATGAGTAATGCTGAGACATCCAGTTAAAAACAAAAATGTGCAGAAATGAATCACAATTGTAGCATATTCAAACATTAATTAGACATACTGTAGTTTTATTAACCACTGACTTATGACACTTGTTTCATAGCTGTAATTTTACTGACCGGTAAATGCCGGAGTACTCAGCAGTGTGTCAGAATAATTAAGTCAGAATATAATATAGTATTATACTGCATACTGAAATTTATTTATTTATTTTTTTTTTGGAGTGTATTTCCAGATCCAAGGAAATTATGGTCCCAGTTCCTATTGATGCTCTTATAATTTCCTGAGTAATAGCTTACGTAATGACGGGCATTTTCTCTCCAAAAATACCACCTATGCAGTAGTTACCCTTCAGCTCATCCGAGACCACCCACTGATGGATCAGACAGTGAAGCCTTCTGAGCAGCCCCTACTGGTGAAGAAAGGAGCTGTGTTTACTCGTATAGTGGTGGCCAGCACTACTGCCCTGAATGGGAGCAGCCATCAGGTCATGTTTATTGGCACAGATACATAAATGTAAATTTAGTGTACAGGTTACATAATTTATACAGACTTATCCATGTATGTGTTAGTGTTCAATCAACTGTACAATCTTTGTAACAGCAAGTGGTAGCTGCTTTTCTTTTTGTTTTATAGTATGTAGTATATGGAGCTGATGGGATAGTTATTGACTTTTGTCACAAGAAAAAAAAATAAAGCAAAATGTGACCGTGTCAATACTTGCCATTAGCATTAGTGATATTAGTGAAAATCATGCAGAGACGGCTGTGTCTAAGAATCAAGTGTTTTTTTTTTTTTTTTTTTTTTTTTTTAAATTGGAACTTTGTATGACATTAGACTAATTAATTGATTTTATAAAGGCGAAGAAATAGTTATCTGTTTTTAGTTTTGGAGAATGATCGAAATGCATTTTCACTTGAGTGAATTGTTTTTATTCTTTTAATAATTTTACAAAATATTTTAGAAATAAAATTTTCCTACTGCTATTAACACATTTTATTTACATGCAAATCTATCTTTTTTTTGCCCTCATCATTCGCACGAGTAGAACTAATATAAAATAATACTTAATGACTTTCCCATCATGGCTATACCAGTACTCTTCTGGTTCATTTAATTATTTCTACTTGTGATTCAGTTTTAGTTTGATTCTGTTATAGTTTGACCATCTTTTTAATAATTGCTGCACATATTGTTTCAGGGTCAGCTGTATGCAGGCTCAGAGGAAGCAACGGTGCAGATGCCACTGAGTACATGTGACCATTACGCTTCCTTTATAGACTGTGTGCTGGCCAGAGACCCGTACTGCGGCTGGGACCTCAGCGCTGAACGCTGCATTGCTATAAAAAACATTCATCCAGATACACACAGGTACTCAGCATATACTTCTCAGCTGCTGTAATATAGTGCTGTAAGGAAAAAAATCATGATGTGGTGTGCTGTTGTAGGAAAACCGGCAAAAAGGAACAATGGGTGTGATGTGACCTGAAGTTTAACTTTTAGTAATTATTTACTTTTTAATTATTAACTTTAAATAATTATTTTATTTTAATTACATTACAAAACATTATAAATCTATTCATCTCAGTATTTTACAGTATTTATTTTACTCTTTATTGACCTACAGTAGATTATCTGGAGCTAACAGTAACGTATTAAAATGAACACATTAATATAAACCTTATGTGCCTTCCAGCTAGATCTACTGCAAGTCCTTGTTATAAAAAATTCACTTAATCACCTTCTGACCAATCAGAATCAAGATTCAAACATCACTGTGGTCTAAAATATTGCTCTAGACTCTACTCTAGAGAGGGAAGGTTAGATACATTGAATTTCCAGTCATGTCCATCTATTTTTTTTTTTTTCTCCAGTTAGGTGGTTCAGAGTCTGAGAGATGGAAATGCTGCATGTTTTCCTGTTGTCAGTATGTAAACAGGTGGCCTTTTACATTCTTTGGTTCAGCCGCAGGTCCAGGACCAGCAGAAATCTCTCTTGGCCCTCAATATCCTGGTCATTATAAGAACACTATTATTAGCTCTTGTGGTATGGAACTTCTACAAAGGGCATTTTGCTGTCCAGAGATGCTTGGAAAAAGCTGAGGAAAGTCCACAGAGTGTGTTTGTCTGTCAGGAGCCACTGCAAATTGTTCAAGAAAGTTCAACAGAAATAACAATCAACAGAATAGCTGAATCCCCTGATATGACAAACCAGCATAATTGAGACAAATTGCTCCAGTGACGTTTATTTTTTATTTTGCAGACACCTCAATGACAAATCCAACATAATCCAGTTTCATAGCTCAAGTCACACAATCTGAATTGATTGGAGATTTAAAAACAGTTTTATTACACTTTATTATTTCATGTTATTTGTAGACCTCAGTATTGCTTAAAACCCTAAAGCAGTGAAACTGGTTTAAGCACAGTATATTGTTTGCCAATTAAAAACAAAGGCCAAAATAGATGTGATGTATTGAAGATTGTATATGGACTACTGAAGAGGATTATACAACCAGTCATCCATGGGATGGCAGCATAATTCATATTTCCTTCATAAATCTGTATTCTGGGGGATTCATTGAATGAGAGTGACCACCAGTTATGTTTTTTCTTTTTTTAAAAATTTTTTTTTTGATTATTCGAGCTAGTGTTAAATGGTTTTGCGGAGGTCTCTGTGCATTAGAGCCTGTGCTCGTCTTTCCAGACAGGATACACAAAAGATTCTTTCAAAATCCATGTCAGATAACACCTTTGGCATGTCTAGACATCTACACTGAACACTTTTTTAAAAACCTGTAGCTGTTGAAGCTTCCAGATTCAGCACTGTGTTTCCAGGGCAGTAGCTCAATGAAATTTGCAGGACTTTTTTACCTCTCTCTCAATGTATCTTTTTTTTTTTTTTTTAATTCTAACATTTTGTGAGCATTTTTTTTTTTTTACTGTAAAATAAATGTTTGTGTAATGTCTTGTGTACAGAACCATTATTTTCAGTCTTGAAAAGGAAAATTTGTAAGGAAAATTAAGTTGTTGTTTAAAAAAAGATTTTTATTGTTGCAAAATAATATGAAAACATAACCATTAAAATCTAATCATTTGAGGAGAGTCAATTCAGTTATATAAAAATATCCAGAATTTGCTTTACTATCATTTTAATTACAGGGTAACCTCATCCACATATCTTTTAAAATACTTTTGTTCCCATGAGTAAAGACCTGGTGTAAAGTTTATTGTTTACTCAACAATGAAATGCTGCACTGCAATGTGAAAGCATCTTAAGTAACTTACATATTCACGTTGAAGTTTAAACTTAAGTACAAGATAACTGTTTGTACAGATGTCTTGAGCATCAGCTTCTCATCTCCTGTAGCAATAGCGCTTGAAATGAAACCACAGCTGAAGATTCCCTTGGAGAACTGGCAGCAGAAGCCGTGTCGATGTGAGCACTCCCATTCATGGATGACCATCTTAAATACAATGTCCTCGTAGGGCGGCCTGGCGTGAAAACGCATAATGCTAATTTCCTTGTTGTCCAGACTCGGATCAAGGAAGTACTGAGGCATGGAACATTTGTCGATCAGGTCCGGGTAGAAGATGTTTAACTAGTAACCCTGGACAATTTTGGGGGGTGACTTTGGAGGCAATGACAACTACAGCAATGAGGTGACAACAGAGAATGTGACATGACAAATAGCTGACCACTTCATATTTCCATGCTAACTTTCATTTCCCATGAACACAACTGTGACCTGCAGATGTCTGCGAGCGAGCTGGAGGTGCTCGGAGGGCTGCAGGAGCACGGGACTGTAACGACCCAAGTCGTACTCAGCCTGGTTCTGCCTCCATCAGATCCTCGTCCGTCAGCACAGACTCCGCTGCTCCACTTTTCTCTCCCTCCTCACCCTCTTCTGCATCTCCTTCTCACCTCCCCCCTTCTCTGCAGAGGCTCTGGAGCTTGGCCCTGCCTCTCATCTCCACTTTCTTCCTCTTTGTCTTTACTTTCCTCTGCCTGCATCGGCAGACAGGTATAAAGGGCGGCTTTCCTTACCCTATATTTTGACAGTATTATGACCCCAATAAAACAATAAAATCATAACCCATAATCGATAAAATCATAAAGTTTATGACTGTAATTATATCATGTTTACTGATAGGAATAGGTCAAAGGTCAGACCTTTTATCTGACATATGTATGTCATGATTTTATGTTAGGTTTAGGTTAAAAGTTCATAATAATAAATTTAATGATTGTATTGATATATTGCTTACCGATAGGATTTATTTGTGTTGACTCCAAGTAGTTAAAGACCCCCCTTTCCCTCCCACCACCCCCTATTTCATATTGGTTAGCCCCAATGTGTCTGCTTCAAGTAGATAGGTGACAAGTAATTAAAACCATGTGTTTGATTCACCTTTTTTTAAAGGTTTGTTTATGACCTCAGATGAAACAGTATTGTAAAAAAAAGGCCATGTGTGTTTGTTCCAAGGTGATAGGAGACAAGTAATTAAAACTCATGTTTGATCCGGGGTGATAGGGTTACCCCCTCCCCTCAGACTAGGTGGTAATCAAATCATGATTATGCCACTCCGCAGTCTTTTTATTTATTTTTTATTTTTTTATATTGTAACCAATCATAAGCAAACAAACAAACAAGGTACATAATCAAATCACAAAGTAACATTACAATAATCAGCCATAGGTTGAGCATAGCCAATAACAAACAGAGATCACAATAAAACAAACTGACAAAAAAAAAATAAAATGAATAAAAATAAAATAAATAAAAAAAAAATACAAATTAGTAAATAAATATATATGTATCAAAATAAATCAAAAGGGCTTTATTTCAAATTAGTTCATTTCTGTCTAACAGAGAAATCAATTTGAGGGCTTTTGTGTGTTTAACTAATTTTAAGGATTCGCACAAGAGTTTAAACTCATTCATCCACTGGTTAAAGTTAGGTCTAGATTTAAACCATCTGCACTTATGAATGAAAAACTTCCCAAGACATAACAAGAAATTACAACCAATTACAATTTCAACCTCCCTAGACTGTAACCAGTTTTGCATATCTCTCCAAAAAGGTTGCACCATATCACAAAAGAAGAACACATGCTGTATTTGTTTCACAAAAAACACAGTTATTCACATCAAGATTAAATTTCAATCTTAAAAATTCGTTGGTGGACTAAATCTCATTTAAAATTTTGAAATTCACCTCTTTAGCTTTAGGAGGGAGGGGGAAAGACAAATATTTTTTTTCTTATTTTTTTAATTTCAGAGTTAACAAAATCCTTAAGCATGTAGTCCCGTTTAATAGGGTTTGGATAATAAGCATGTAAAATTTTCTAATGACTCTGTTTGTGCATTTTTGTCACAAAAGTCACAACCTTCTAAGGAGAGCTGCCTCTATTCTGGGGAGACCTTGGAGAACAAAATGTCTTCTCTAACCATTAATCTTACAACAGTTGGAATAGCTCTAATTATTCTATTGTAAACATTAACAGAGCACTGCAGTTGGTATTTCTCACAAAATTCTCTGTATGCCACCCCGCATAGTTAGGAAATAGTTAGGAGCGTCTCTCAGACTGATCGTTAGCCAATGGGGGGGGGGGGGGGACCTATAACGTCACACAATGTGAGCAAACGCGCGCACACGCGCAAACGCGCAGACGTCCCTCTGAGCAAACACGCGCACACGCCCCCCTGAGCAAACGCGCATGAGCAAAAACGCGCACACGCCCACTGACAAAACACGAGCACACGCGCAAACGCGCATGAGCAAAAACGGGCACACGCCCCCTGAGCAAACACGCGCAAACGCGCGTACGTCCCCCTGAGATAAACACGCATGAACAAAAACGCGCACACGCCCCCTGAGCAAACGCGCATGAGCAAAAGCAGGCATAGAGAACACACAAACGCGCACACGCCCGCCTGAGCAAACGCGCATGAGCAAAAACGCGCACACGCCCCCTGAGCAAACACGCGCACACGCGCAAACGCGCACACGCCCCCTAAGCAAACGCGAAAACGCGGCCCTCAAGGGGAATTCCATTCTAACTCTTAGATTTGTGTTTTCAGTTGATTGTTTTATCACATATTACTAAGATACTAAGATAGATTCCAAACATATATACAAAAATAACTTTAAAGCATCTTTAATAGAATCAAACAAAATCCAGAGACAAATTGTAGTGTTTGGACTCATTAGAAACTTTCCTCTTCCAATACAAAATTCTACCAATAAATGTATAACATGTATTTGAACAGTTTGAACCTGTTCATCTTGGATTTTTAAGATTTTAACCAAATAATCTGCTGTCTTTCCAGTTCTGGATGCCTTCTGTCTGCACAAGGTCATAATCGAGGAAGATGTCGGTCAAGCACTGAGTAGAATGTGTTGGGCAGGTTCTGGTTTGTAATCAGTTGGAACTCTGTATACACTTATGTTTTTAAAAAGACATGACAGAAAACAAAAGCATATTTATAGATGAATTTGGTAAATCTACTTCCATCCCATTGAGCAAAAAAGAGCCCTATATAAAGTAAAGAACCCAACTACACCGAATGTGGTGTATGTTATCAGCAAATGAATAACAGAAAAAGCGTTACTACACATTACCTCTGACTCCATTTTAAGAGCAGGCCAGAGTTCCATTAGCTCTTTCACTGGTTCACAGTGGTCTGTCGTCACAGGGCAAATGTGGTCTGCATCATCTTTCTAATGAGGGGTAGGTTCTTTATAGGTTCTTAGAATTCCTTATGCTTAACACAAAGTTAATTACTATAAAGTTATAAAATCATGAAAATGGAATACAACTAATACTGTTTTCATAGTAATGTGTTTGTTTCATACCATGTGTAGAGATAGATAATTGTATATTAATATTTTATGTTATAACAGTATAAGGCGGGTACTACATCATTGGTGTAGTGTTAGTGGTTTAATATCAAGTAGGAATATGGTAGTAGTTCTGGACTTATACTGGAGCACTGCTTTATACTTTAGATTCTGAACAGACATTCTCAGATGTGCAAATATCATTCTGTCAGAACTTGACCACAATATAGTTCTACATCACTTTGCCAACTTAGTTTTAAAGCATCTTAAATTGTATAGTTGCTTTCCTACATACAGTACATTCCTGCAATCGCACTTGCTTTCTCACTCTCCTATAACTGTGTATCAATGGGCACCAAGCACGACAACACATTAGAAAAATCTTTTCAATTTTATTTAGTTTTTGTCCGTAGCAGTTAATATAGCTTTTATACTGGTAAAGATTGCTTTTGTTGTTTTTAAAAGTCACATGTAGCATTGGTGTGCATTACAAGCTCATTTACGGAGGTTTGAGATGAACAAATGTCTTGAAAAATAATCTATCGCTTTTGTAGCATGCACTTCACTTTGCATAGTGACATCATTACCACATGGGTTGTTCATTATCATTGTTTAATTATTCCTTTAGACACAACTATGAACTGTGAATACACGGATGAACAGTGTTTATAAAGTTTTGTTTAGATTAAACCGGTGTAACTGTTGACTATGGAAATTCACTACATAAAAAAGACATACTTATAATAGATTGTAAAAAACACATTGAACACTTACTGTGTCACCAATAATCCTGATTAATTTAAAATGTTTATTTGATTTTTTCATTTTAAATATTTTATCATTATACATTTGGAGAGTTGTATAATAGTTTGCTTGCAGCTCATTTTACCTCAATTTTTCAAAAACTTTTGAAATTCTAATGTTGAAACAACAGAAATAAATACAATGAAATTATACCCTTAAGGGTCACTTACTTAACACATACTGCTAATAGTTTAAGTTAATCAAAAATAATTTATCTTCTTCTTCTTTCGGCTTTTCCCTTCAGGGGTCGCCACAGCGAATCATCTCTCTCCACTTAAACTCCTGTACCTTCTTCACCTCTTCACCCTGTAACCTTACTGTTCCACTTCCCTCACTTTCATTCACACACATGTACTCAGTCTTACTATTTAGTTTAATAAAATCAAAAGTGAAAAAAAGAACTAGAAACTCAAAATACTTAAGATAGTTGAATTGTTTTATAAAAATAAGTTGACACTACTCAATCTATTTTTTGTAGGATTATTTTCAATTCTAATTTTTTAGCTTCTGAAGTGGGAGAATTATTTGAACGTGTGCCATGTGCCATGTCTAATGTAAAAATGTCTTAACAATTCTTTATTCAACAAAACACACCAATTTAAGAATTACGCACTATCACCCCTAGATCCTATCACCCCGGATCAAAGATGAGTTTTAATTACTTGTCTCCTATCACCTTGGAACAAACACACATGGCCTTTTTTTTTTTTTACAATACTGTTTCATCTGAGGTCATAAACCCCCCTTTAAAAAAAAAAAAAGAAAAAAAAAAAAGAAAAAATCCCCTATCTCATTGGTACAAACACATGGCCTTTTTTACAATACTGTATCATCTGAGGTCATTAAACCCCCCTTTAAAAAAAAAAATCTCCTATGTGTATGTGTGTGTGTGTGTGTGTGTGTGTGTGTGTGTGTGTGTTTTCATCCACCCTCCGTGGTTACTGAAGATGTATCTCATTTAAATTATCAACAAGGTCACATTCCATTTTCTTTTTCTACTTTTTCACACAGAAACTAATGAGAAATATTGGGTACAAACATTTGTACTCAAACTATGTATTCTATTTTTTTTAGTTGTTTTTTTTTTAAAGACAAAGTCAGTTGACAGCCTCATTATATTTGGACTCAGCGTAAGTAACTAACAATACAGTATGTCCTACTGACTCAGGATCAGAAGGAGCTTTATTACCAAGTGCGCTTGCGCACATTCAGCTCAGTACTTACTGGTCTCCGAGCAGCATTGCTCAATGGCATAGGATGGAACTCAACATTTGCAGATTTTTGTTTTAATCACATATTAAATGTGGACTGATCTCCATCCCAGTCATAATATAAACACAGGCCTATACTAATAAAAACAATTCTGACTTCTATGTCTTTATTGAATACATAAAGAAAAAAAAGAGAAAAAATCTCCTGTCTCATTGGTACAAACACATGGCCTTTTTTTACAATAATGTTTCATCTGAGGTCATAAAACCCACCCTTTTTAAAAAAAATACTGGTCTCCTATAAAAAACATGGTTTTAATTACTTGTCACCTATCTACTTGAAGCAGATATATTGGGGCTAACCAATATGAAAGAGGGGGTGGTGAAAGGGAAAGGGGGGTCTTTAACTACTTGGAGTCAACAAAAATAAATCCTACCGGTAAGCAATATATCAATACAACCATTAACTTTATTGTTATGAACTTTTAACCTAAACCTAACATAATAAAATCATGACATACATCTGTCAGATCAAAGGTCTGACCTTTGACCTATTCCTATCAGTAAACATTATATAATTACAGTTATAAACTTTTTTATTTATGATTTTATGATTTTATCGATTATGGTTTATGGTTTTATTGTTTTATTGGGGTCATGAAACTGTCAAAATATAGGGTAAGGAAAGTCGCCCTTTATATCTCTCTATCGGCAACTCAGCAGCGGCCTGTCAGGGAGAGTAAGAAGAAAAGGTCATGGAAAAAAGGTAATAAGTATAAGTAATAAAAGGTAATAAGTATATCTTGGATAGATTTTTTTACACTTAAAAAAACAAAAACAAACAAACAAAAAACAAACAAACAAACAATCATTAAAATAGAAAATGACCAAATAAATAATAGAAATTATTCCATTAATGAATTAAAGGAATTATACTGTATATGTGCACGTTAAATTTACTAAACTAAAAAATACACATTACATACCGACACAAATAAATAAACAGATAAAGCGTAAGTCAAATAAAGCATTATGGTTTACAGTTTTTTTCAGTCACTAACAAGCGTTTGTCCAAACAGTTGTCACATTTTCAAAACTCTAAACACAATTAGCACAGCATCAGTCTTTTGTGGCCATACCATTCACACATTTCATGTCATTTTCACACAATATGCAATCAGTGAACACATTTCCACAATGCTTACATTTTCTTAACAGACAAGCTACTGTATACCTCCCAACGAAATTATAGATTGTTTTTGTAGTATTCACGAATGTTAACACACAACATCCCACAATAGCAAAAACAATATTCCAAACCTTAGATACAGTATAAAAACCTCTGCTTCTGCAATGATATCAGTTCAAAAACAATATAGCTCAGCTGATAATAAACAAACAATTGAATAATTGACACACAGCTGATTTATGTTGGGTGAATTGGGCCAACCACAGCTGATTCCAGTCTGGCTTAGACTCAGTGGCAGGGGTTATTTTTTTATATTACTATAAAATGAGGACTTTGAGGAGTGATGTTTTTGGAAACAGAAACAGAAAAAGACAAACACTGTAATGTCTGGACATGGAAGAGGAAGAGCAAGGGGCCCAGGGAGAAGACCAGCTCCAGTGAGAGATGCAGGGCCAGGGAGAGGTGCAGTGAGAGGTGCAGTGAAAGGTTCAGTAGGAGGTGCAGGTGCAGTGAGAGGTGCAGGTGCAGGAAGAGGAGCAGGCCCAAGGAGAGGGCAAGGTAGAGGTGTAAGAATGCGTGGTGGTGGCATTCCAAGGGCTGCAAGAACAGTAGTCAGTGATGAAATTCGTGCCACTATCATTGACCATGTACAACCACGGTCTCTCACTAAGAGAGGCTGGTGAAAGAGTGCAACCCAATTTTAGGCAGTCAACGGTTGCCTCCATTATTCGCATCTTTCAACAAACCAACAGGTAAGTATTGCATTTTACATGGATTGTTTCTATTCTCACTTGATATGTCAATAAGGACATACAGGAATGCATATGTTGATAATTTTCCCCTCTAAAGAATGCAACGTCTTCCACCCTCTGGGGGAAGAGGAAAACTCCTCAATAATGATCAAGAGCTTGCCATTGTAGAAATGGTTGTTGCAAATAATGCAATAAAACTGCATGAAATTAAAACTAGAATTGTGCAAGACCATGAGATATTTGGCAATATAGAAAGCATCAGCCTCACAACCATTACACGGACATTGTCCAAACACAGAGGACACAGCGTGACAAATGACCCAAATGCATGACTGTCACTCTCAATGCGTGACACTTGACAGCCCTGTATATATATATATATATACTTATACCATTCTCGCGCCAGACGTAACTACTTCACCTAAAACATGTTCCCTTCCCCACATCGTAAATATATTCAGTCTTTTTTTTTTAATGCTTACAAACACAAGGACCTTTCTGGCATTTACCTTCTGCAGCTCCCTGTGATTCTCCTCCTGGATAAGCTTGTTTCTTTCCTTCAGCTCCTTTTCACCCAAGTGCCCAATTCCCTTCAACTCAAGAGCCTACAGAGCAAACACACATCATGGACACTTTTAAAATGGCAACAGGATTATTTCACAGAATTGACAGTTCTATTTGGGGGCACGGTGGCTTAGTGGTTAGCACGTTCGCCTTACACCTCCAGGGTTGGGGTTCGATTCCCGCCTCCACCTTGTGTGTGTGGAGTTTGCATGTTCTCCCCGTGCCTCGTGGGTTTCCTCCGGGTACTCCGGTTTCCTCCCCCGGTCCAAAGACATGCATGGTAGGTTGATTGGCATCTCTGGAAAATTGTCCCTAGTGTGTGAATGGGAGTGTGTGTGTGCCCTGCGATGGGTTGGCACTCCGTCCAGGGTGTATCCTGCCTTGATGCCCGATGACGCCTGAGATAGGCACAGGCTCCCCGTGACCCGAGGTAGTTCGGATAAGCGGTAAAAGATGAATGAATGAATGAATGACAGTTCTATTTGCTTATGACAGAATGCTTGATTCTGATTGGTCAAATGCTGTTAATTTATTTTCTTTAAGAACAGCTCCTTCATTACACTAGTGCCAGCTGTACTGATCTAATACCTTATTGTTTCTATATTAACAACTTAAACCAAGACAGGGAAGGATAATGTGGCCCATTATTATGAAACAGATCATTTCTATTCATATTAGGTAATTTTTTTATTTGTTAAACAATTTATGGTAAAGACGTGAGAACTGAACTTGCAAAGCTGCATGTACAAGTGTAAATTTTAAAGGTATAAAATTATCCACAGTTAGCAAGCTTGGCATGACAGCGGTAAGGAAAAACTCCCTGAGACGATATAAGGAAGTAACTGTGAGAGGAACCAGAATGAAAAATGGAACCCATCCTCATCTTGGTAACACCTAATAGTGCAGTTATATATAATTTCCCTTTTTTAAAGAATTCTACTTGTGCAACCAGAAAAAAAAATAGTTTTAATGAAGTTTCTCAGTGGTACCATCCACAGTAATCTCATGTATGCACAATCTGTTGTGTTTTAGTCTTTACGTAATCACACTGTTAAAGCAGAGACCCTTCCATACTAATCAATTTTCTTTCTCCACAAAAGCCATAATGACTATTGTAATCCTGGACTTTTTCAAAGAAGCCGCAGCTCAACTAAATACTCTGCTTTTACTCTGAATCTGAAAATCTGCAGACATATATATAATATATATATATTATATACACATATTATATGTGTGTGTGTGTGTGTGTTTGTGTGTGTGCGTGTGTTTGTGCGTGTGTGTGTGTGCGTGTGTGTGTGTGTGTGTGTGTGTGTGTGTTTTCATCCACCCTCCATGGTTACTGAAGATGTATCCCATTTAAATTATCACATCGACAAGGTCACATTCCATTTTCTTTTTCTACTTTCCAAACTGCCTTTTTCACACATAAACTAATGAGAAAGATTGGGTACAAACATTTGTACTCATTCATTCATTCATCTTCTACCGCTTATCCGAACTACCTCGGGTCACGGGGAGCCTGTGCCTATCTCAGGCGTCATCGGGCATCAAGGCAGGATACACCCTGGACGGAGTGCCAACCCATCGCAGGGCACACACACACTCTCATTCACTCACACAATCACACACTACGGACAATTTTCCAGAGATGCCAATCAACCTACCAGGAAACCGGAGTACCCGGAGGAAACCCCCGAGGCACGGGACTCCACACACACAACGTGGAGGCGGGAATTGAACCCCGACCCTGGAGGTGTGAGGCGAACGTATTAACCACTAAGCCACCGTGCCACCGTTCATTTGTACTCAAACTATGTATTTTATTTTTTTTTTAAGAATAAGTCAGTTGACAGCCCCATTATATTTGGACCCAGCGTAAGTAACTAACAATGCAGTATGTCCTACTGACTCAGGATCAGAAGGAGCTTTATTACCAAGTGCGCTTGTGCACGTTCCGCTCAGTACTTGCTGGTCTCCGAGCAGCATTGCTCAATGGCTATAGGATGGAACTCAACATTTGCAGAGAAAAGTTTTTGTTTTAATCACATATTAAATGTGGACTGATCTCCGTCCAAGTCATAATATAAACACAGGCCTATACTAATAAAAACAATTCTGACTTTTATGTATTTATGGAATACATAAAGTCTCGTTAGACGCACTATAGATTTTTATCTGAACGGATGTCAAACAAAATTAGTTACTTCAAGATTATTATTTTTTAAATGACAGTACATGCTGTATTACCCGAATTCCACATCTATTAACTACTTTTTAGCAAATTTTCCTTGTTTATGAATGAAATGTCATATGTTTTATCTGTTAACAGTTTGTTGGAATAACTGAAACAAGTCAAACTTAGCACTTACCTAATAACTATCATCCCTTCACCTTCCTGTTACTAAGTGGGAAAAAATGCATCTTGTTGTAGATAACAACAAAGCAACAGCTTTACATCTGATCATTAAAAAGAAAATTGCTAACACTGGGAAATTTTAATATTCCTAAATATTAAATACATATCTTAAACAAAGCACAATTTACATTTTTCTACTTTGTAAAAGAACACTTTTTTAATCTGTTTATTATAGTTGGTAGTAGTATTTAATAATGTGGAGCATTTTCCATAAAGGTCACTGTGACTTCTACTATAACGTTGTCACGATGCAGGACAAAGGCGAGTGAGGATCCAAATGCAGATATGAAAGTTTTAATCGTACAACACACAAATGCAGCTGAACAGACAGAACAAGACAGCAAAAAGGGCTAACAGGAAACAGGAACAGGCACACCAACATCCAACATGCAAAAACAACCAACACCAGGGAAGTGAACAAACAGAGTATAAATAACAGACAGGAACCAATCACAGCGCAGAAACAATCAGAGACAAAGACAACACACCTGAAGGAGAGAAGGAGTACAATTAATGTCCATGGAAACCAAAGAGTGGGCGGAGCAAACAATTAACAACCGGGAAAGACAGCAGACAGAAACAGGACAGAAACACAGACAGACTCATTACAAACGTCTACTACAGACATGATAACATATTTAAACTTGCACGTTTGTACAACTGATAAAATCATCAACAGTTGTTTTCCCTGTAGCTGCTGTTATAGATAATAAACAACACCAAGCACATTCAGGCCTGTAACAGCACTGTGTTATAAGTGTAATTAATGCAAAAATTCTGTTATGTTCAAAACGTTCTCAAATATTTTTAAACTTCACTGCATGAGGTGCACATGCCCTGTGTTGTTATGTGTTGTGACTCGTATATTTGCAAACGAAAAAATAAACTAATGGAAATGGCATTTAATGACATAATGCATGTGATAAATTTGCTACTTTGCTGGAAACTCGATGCTGTGTAGTGGAAATATTAAATGAGTCTTTTTATATAAGTGTGAAGTGAAGTGAAGTGAAGTGAAGTGAAGTGAAGTGACATACGGCTAAGTATGGTGACCCATACTCAGAATTCATTCTCTGCATTTAACCCATCCAAAGTGCACACACACAGCAGTGAACACACACACACCGTGAACACACACCCGGAGCAGTGGGCAGCTATTTATGTTGCGGCGCCCGGGGAGCAGTTGAGGGGGGTTCGGTGCCTTGCTCAAGGGCACCTCAGGCTGGCCCGAGATTCGAACCCACAACCTTAGGGTTAGGAGCCAAACTCTAACCATTAGGCCACAACTTCCCTATATTTTTTCAGACTAGGGAGAAAGAACAAGAGGCCCTTGTTCCAACTGTTAACATTGTATGTGCTCATGTGTTTGATAAGAAATTAAATTGGAATGTGACCTTGTTGATGTGATAATTTAAATGGGATACATCTTCAGTAACCATGGAGGGTGCATGAAAACACACACGCACACACACACACACACACACACACACACACACACACACACGCACACACACACATACACACATACACACACATGCACACAGACACACACACACACACACACACACACACGCACATGCGCACACGCACATGTTCACACACACATATACCTGTGGTACAAGAGGAGCGCTAAAACACTTGAATTTGGCTCTTCACTGTGTAGACGTTGCACTGTATGGAATACACCTTTTGCTGCAGCAAAGTAAAATCCTTTCTTTACTTTTTGCTTTTACCATCTGTATGTCTGAGTGTATTTTATACATCTAGATCAACACTGAGACCACAGCTGTTAAGAGGAAGGATGTATTTTGCTTTAGTTATTCTCAGTGCTGCATCATATACAGCTAAAAAAAAATGATTCTGATATTATTATATTATATTTGGTTCATCTTTTGAACAACTGGTATATGATATTAAGTGTTTTTTGTCTTTCATGAATATGTCTTCATAATCTAAGCTCTTTGTTTTACTGTAATGTTAAGACAGGAAACTGTGACTTTGTTCTCTAGAATGATGTAGAGTGTGATCTATGCTGTTCTTATTTAATTTATTATCTTAAAATGAACAATTTTATCAACCGAGTCCAGTTTCTACAAGGTAATTATATGGAACGCAACTGTAAAACTGTAAAAGATTACAATTAAAACTCCAGCTCATGTGTAGTATGTGTTATTGCACCCTGCTCCTCTAAAGTACATCAATCTAAACATAATCTGTTATTATAAGTAAAATGTTCAATATTTTTTATTCATGCTGAAAAAAAAAAATATTTGAAGAGTGTGACTGTTTGAGAGACAAATACTGCCTTTGCTCTGTAGCAGAGACTTGAAGAACTTTAGGCCATGCTGTTCTTCCTTGTCCTGTCTTTTTGGGCTCCGGCTGTATTGATTTCGGGCCAGGTTTGGCCATTGAACAGCACACCACGGAAAACAGTTACTCTGAGTAAGTGAGCTGTCTTTGTTGTTTTTTTTTTGCTGTTTTTTTTTTTGTAGTTTTTTCTTGAATAGATATCAGTTGTGACTTGGCTACACAACATTGCTGTTTAATGTTACTGTGATAAGCCTTGCAATATATTTTATTTGTTTTATTTATCTACCTCCTTTTGGTTTTATTTTTATCCTTAACTTCATTCCTTTTTAAGCTTGAATACCGGACAGACGTAAAAAGTATTTCACTGCATGTTGTACTCTGTATGCATGTGTATGTGACAAATAAAAATTTTGATTTGATTTGATATTAAAAGCATGTTGATGTGTTGTTGCAGCTGGATGGTTAAAAAGTGCTGATTTAAATTCTTACTTCTGTTAAAATTGCTCACCGGTTAATATAAAAGATCCCCACAGTATGTAAATAAATACATACATAAATAATAATAATCATTTTAGGGCATTGGAACATTGCAGACTTTATAATATCAGTATTACAAATACAAATAAAACAAAGCATTATTGAGTTACTGAGGTCAAAAGTTATAGTTGTGTTAAGTCTTTCTTCTACTTCACTTCTTTGTACTTTTCTTTATTATGAGCACCAAATATCTTATAATTACTCTAACACACTGGACACTAAAAGCCTATTCTGCTGTTGCTAGGTAACAGAGGACATGTCTTTCAAGAGGAGGGAGTGTGGAATTACACCACCATGCTCCTGATGGAAGACGAGGGTGTGCTCATCCTGGGAGCTCGAGAGGCCATCTTTGCCCTGGACCTCAACAACATCACACACAAGAAGTCTATGGTCAGGAAAAAGATTTCATTTGAATAATAATAATAATAATAATAATAATAATAATAATAATAATAATAGCTGCATTTCTTTCTTTATTTATTTAAGCCTCATTTCAATTTTACTTATTACTTAGGTTTATTTTCTTATATTCTATCATTTTTTAATTTTACATGTTTATATTTTTTTGTCACTGTGATTTTATTTTTGTCACCAATTTTATTTTTGCATTTTTTTATTTAAACTTGTACACTGTGAAGTACTTTAATACAAATTAAGTAGTTCATTATTATTATTATTATTATTATTATTATTATTATTATTGTTGATAATAATAATAATTGTTGTTATTGTATTATAATAATAATAATAATAATAATAATAATAATAATAATAATAATAATAATAATAATTTAGATTGTGAATGCTAAATAATTGCAACATAAAAAATAATAACAATAACAATATCTTTTATTTGTTGTTAAAATTCCTTGCTTTAGTAGTAAATTTTCTCTTGTACTGTACTTAATTCTAGATCAGTGAAGAAATATATTCTCTTTTATTTTAGGTTAAGTGGTCGGTGACATCAGAGATGCAGCGTAATTGTACGTTCGAAGGGAACACACAGGTGATCCTGCCACAACCCAAGAGATCACACCACCATCACCACCACTCTGACTAGGATTAAGTTGTTCATAATGATGAATGAATGAATAAAGGAATGGAAGAAATAAAATAAAAATGAAGTATATTAGGAACATCTGTACACCTGCACATTACTGATGTTAAATAATAATGTGGCAACTACACAATTTGGAAAAAAGGAACTAGATTAGTACTAGATGGGCTGTTCTGAGTGTCTTCAAAACTGCTGTTCTCCTGCGATTGATATTGATGTGTGTGTGTGTGTGTGTGTGTGTGTGTGTGTGTGTGTGTGTGTGTTTTCATGCACCCTCCGTGGTTACTGAAAATGTATCCCATTGTGTATCTTCGTTTTTATGTGTATATATGTAAATGCTCAAATGAGTGTAAAAAAGAATACATTTCCTAATACAGTAAAGAACCAAACATAGTCTGAGTTTTGTGAATATTAAGAACTAGACTTTACACCCCTAAGCCATGTCTCTTTCAAACCCTGGTTAGATTTAACAGTTTTGTGTAGTAAATGTATAATATGATTAGGAACAGGTATGCTATTATACAAAGCCCTGATCTGTAACTAATCTTCTTTGAGTCTTCACCTAGCCTATGAAATTATTACCTATTATTCGTCTGTCTTGTGTTTTTCTGTTAACGGATCTTTTTTCTGTCTCTTCCTGAGTGACTTCCTAAAAATTTCCTTGGACTCTGTATTCCCTGTAATTTTCCTTTCCAGACTGAGTGTCATAACTACATCCGGATCCTTCATAAAATGTCGAGCGACACCATGTTTGTTTGTGGTACCAATGCTTTTAATCCAACCTGTGATATTATGGTGAGTAAAAATTCCTCCCCATATTTTACTGTAAAATGTCCTTGCTATGATATTGTAGACATTTGTTAACATGAGTTTCAGCCTGTGTGCATGTTTTGTTGTATTATACCACAACATGTAGACATTTCATGTAGCTGTGTTCTGTCTTCCAGTCTTATAAAGACGGCAAGCTGACTCTCGAAGGTAAACAACAAGATGGGAAAGGAAAGTGTCCATTTGATCCTTTCCAGAGATGTGCCTCTGAATTTGTCGGTAGGTGCTTCATCTCTCTTAAGGCAAACTGCTCCATGACGTAACAGGCCAAAGAGCACAATGTTTAGTTAGTGATTAATTAAAAGTTTTTAGTTCATGCATTATATTCTTTTTGAAGGTCAGTCCCTTAGTCACAGGTGCTACTTATGATAACTGACATGATTTTCTGAACGCTTTAAAGGAAAGTAACTCAATGATCCCATCATTATGCTTTAATAATATAATTCTGATTGCCGTTTAGATGGACAGCTGTACTCTGCTACATCTTTCAATTTCCTGGGCTCAGAACCAGTTGTGATGCGAAGCTTAGATGACACCATACGAACTGAATTCCTGACTTCATGGCTTAATGGTAAGAACGTAAATTTTATTACACTAAATAAGGGACTGAGATGAGTCTTCTGGTTTCATATATAATTTAAAACTCAACTTCACATCTCATAACTTTATATCTTTGAGATTGTGATTGAGTAGTTTAGAGTCACTGATTAGTTTTGTTATTTCAGAGCCCAATTTCATTGGCATGAAGCATGTGGCTGAGGGAGATGACAACCCAGAGGGGGATGATGACAAGATTTACCTTTTCTTTAATGAAATAGCTGTGGAGTACGATACCTACAGACCGTTGGAGGTGTCAAGGGTGGCCCGCGTTTGTAAGGTACTCTTCCTTATAAAAGGATGTTGTTGATATTACAGTACACCATTCTTCAGGGCCTAAATAACGGTTGTGTGGTCCTCACCACTTCTTTGTTCAAACAAAGAACCTCAGGTGATGACAAAATATCTGGGTGTGGAAATATAAGCACATGCTTCCTAATTCTGAATCAGTACTTAACAAGCCAGATGTTACTAAAGAAATGCAAAAGATTAGCTAATCATTAAGATGTGAAATGATTATAAATCAAATATTATAAGATTAATCACCCTGCTTTTGTTGCTTTTATACATGAATAGAAAACTTTTTTCCTATTTGCAAGTTTTTTTTGTTTGTTTTTTTGCTTACGTAATAAATGCTTAAAATGAGAGATGTTATCTGCTTATAGAACAATACTTTTACCAAAAAATATTTTTTTGGATTATATATTGTTAATTAGTAAATAAATATAACTATTGTCACTTGCTGTCATTTTCTGCAGCATTGTTCTCATACCCTCTGTTCTCTCCTTGCTAGGGGGATGTGGGAGGACAGCGGACATTGCAGAAGAAGTGGACGTCATTTCAAAAGACTCACCTGGACTGTCCTGTCCCTCAAACCTTTCTACCACTTCTCATACAGGATGTGTTCCTCTTCTGCCCAGACACCTGGAAAACCTGTATGTTCTACGGTGTCTTCACTCTTGAGGGGTGAGTAATGTTCAGTTCAAAAATGCCAGCAGAATATGTTTAAATAACTGCAGTGAAGAAGACAAGTTGTGATTTTGAATGTAATCAGGATTGTGGTTGAATACCAGACCAACAATACAGTCAAACCTTAAGCCAGAGGACTTAAACATTACCATTTGTGTTAGATCAGCCTGAGCTCAAGGGCATGCAAAGGTCAAAATGGTTAGGTCAAATGGGAAACCTAACAGGCTTTAGGTTAACATCTCACTGTTATTTATGTTCAATCATCGTTTGCCATTAACTTCAGAATTAAACATTATGGTATTAGTTTGATTGGCACAGTGCTTTAGTGGTTAGCATGCTTGCCTCACACCTCAAATGTTTGGGATTTGATTCCCACTGCTGCCTTGTGTAAAGGGAGCTTCCATGTTGCTTTGCTTTCGGGATATCGTCCAGGTACTCTGGTTTCCTCCTGCAGTCCAAAAACATTGTAGGCTGTTGGATAGTATCTCTAAATTTTACCCCAAGGGATAGGCTCCCGGTTCTCCACAACCCTGTGTAGGGTAAGGTTTATAAACGAAGGATGTATATGCAATGTGTTCCCATTATAATGTATTTTAAATCACACTATTTATTTATTTGTTTCTGATTCAGACATTACATATGATTTGTTTAATGTAATAAAGGATACATAATGTACCCATACACCAAAGAGCACCATACAAACGCATATTTACACACTTATTCACACCTTCGGGCAATTAAGTACAGCCCATCCAAGTGCTGCATGTTTATGGATGGAAACAGGAACATGGAGAGAACTTATGGAGAAAATCTCCACACAAATTCACAGGATCAACCTGGGGACCCTGGCAGTATGAGATGGCAATGCTGCACCACCTTGTGGTCTTTATATTGCATACACCTGTATGCATACACCTTATTATTTAGTACTACACACTCATATAAAAACCTCAGACAAATTCAATTATGCATACAATTGCCTACGAAACTAATTATTATTTTTTTTAAATGTTTTTACTCTGATATGAAATGAATACATTTTTGGAGGTTACATGCTGCAATAAGGTGTACTCAAATATTATCTAAGGGAGTCAAAACCTGTAAATCAATGTAAATCAAGGAAATGCTTAAAAATATGTTTCTTCCTGTTTTTTCTTCCTATTTGCATATGTGTAAAGCTGTGACATCCAGTTAAAAACAAAAAAAATTGTAGAAAATAGTCATAACTGTTGCAGATCCAAACATTAATTAGATATAATTTTATTAACCACCGACTTATGACACTTGTTTCATAGCTGTGATTTTACTAACAGGGAAATGCCGGAGTACTCAGCAGTGTGTGCGTACAGGATACAGGACATCAGGGATGTGTTCTCTAAAGGCAAATTCAAATCGCTATACAGAGATGATGATTTTGAAGCATGGGTGACATACTACGGACCTGTGCCTGACCCTAGTCCCGGAGCTGTGAGTTCAACATTTACCAACATATTCTACAACAATCATTTTTATTTGTTAGCTACAGTGATGGAAAAATGACTTAATTAAGTCAGTATAATAGACAGAAATATTATCATTTACTGAGTAATAACGTACATAGTGATGTGCATGGTAACGTTTTAATTTGTATCTTTTGTCTCCAAAACCACCACCTATGCAGTAGTTAATTATTTGCTTTGTGTTGCTCTCTCTATGTGTGCATGTGTGTAGTGTATTAACAGTAAAACAAGGGAGAAAGGGATTTCAACGTCTTTGGACCTTCCTGATGAAACCCTTCAGTTCATCCGAGACAACCCACTGATGGATCAGGCAGTGAAGCCTTCTGAGCAGCCCCTACTGGTGAAGAAAGGAGCTGTGTTTACTCGTATAGTGGTGGCCAGCACTACTGCCCTGGATGGGAGCAGCCATCAGGTCATGTTTATTGGCACAGGTAGATAAATATTTAGTGTACAGTTTACATAACTTATACAGACTTATGTATGTATGTGTTAGTGTTCAATCAATTGTACAATCTTTGTAACAGCAAGCGGTTCAGTGCTGAAAGCAGTCAACTATGATGGAAAGATGGTGATAATAGAGGAGGTGCAGCTCTTTAAGCAGTCCGAGCCAGTAAAGATATTGCGGCTCTCCGTCACCCTGGTAAGCCTCAGAGCACATTTACATTTTTTCCTCCCTGAAGCTACAACAAAATATTATATATTTTTTTGTGTAATATTACACTAATTAATTGATTTATTAAGGGGACGAAATAGTTATCTATTTACTTAGGGAGAATGATAAAATGTATTTTCATTGAGTGAATTGTTTTTATTCTTTTGATAAATTTACAAAATATTATAGAAATATTTTTTTTTTCTACTTCTTTTAATACATTTTAGGGAACATGCAAATCTAAGATATTATTTTTTTTTGCCCTCATCATTCACACGAGTAGATCTAAAATAAAATAATAGTTAATGACTTTCCCATCATGGCTATCCCAGTACTCATCTGATTCATTTTATTATTCCTACTTGTGATTCAGTTTTAGTTTGATTCTGTTATAGTTTGACCATCTTTTTAATAACTGCTGTACATATTGTTTCAGGGTCAGCTGTATGCAGGCTCAGAGGAAGCAACGGTGCAGATGCCACTTAGTACATGTGACCATTACGCTTCCTGTATGGACTGTGTGCTGGCCAGAGACCCGTACTGCGGCTGGGACCTCAGCACTGAACGCTGCATTGCTATAAAAAACATTCATCCAGATACACACAGGTACTCAGCATATACTTCTCAGCTGCTGTAATATAGTGTTGTAAGGAAAAATCATGATGTGGTGTGCTGCAAAAAGACAATGGGTGTGACGTGACTTGAAGTTTACCTTTAAGTAATTATTCATTACTTTTAATTATTAACTTTGATTTTTTTATTAAATAACAACACATTAAAAGTTTATTCATCACAGTATTTTACAGTATTTTTTTTACTCTTTATTGACCTAAATTATCTGGAGCTAACAGTAGCGTATTAAAATGAACACACATGTAAACCTGATGTGCCTTCCAGCTAGATCTATTGTAAGTCTTTGTTATAGAAAATTTCACTTAATCCACAGCACCAATCAGAATCAAGACTCAAACATCACTGTGGTTTAAAATATTGAATTGACTGCTCTAGAGACTGTACTATAGACTGTGCACATGTGGGAATGTTAGATACATTACATTTTCAGTCATGTTCATCTATTTTTTCTCCTGCAGTGAGGTGGTTCAGAGTCTGAGAGATGGAAATGCTGCACGTTGTCCTGCAGTCGGTATGTGAACAGGTGGCTTTTTATGCCCACTGGCTCAGATAGTAAATTCAGATAAAAGTGTCTTGTATGGGTAAATATATGTGCAGAAATGGTTTAAGTCCATTGTGACTTGTCACTAAAAGTAAATAAGACTCTCAAAGACTGTTGTTTTTGTGTTACAGAAAGTACTACGATCATTGAAACCTTCAATCTTGGCAACGAGGTCAGGTTGCTGTGCCAGCCAGGATCAAACCTGGCCCGAGTGCAGTGGAGCGTAAACAATCACACACTTCAAAACTCCAACAAGTACAACATTCATCACAACAACCTGTTGATCCTCAATGCCTCTGACAGCGACGCCGGATTCTACACCTGCACCTCTGTAGAGTCCTCCAATGGTAACGACTATGTCATCCAAAATGCTACATACGAGCTGAGGCTGGGAAACTTCACTGAGCATAGTTTGGTCCAGCCTCAGGCAGAGGAAGATCAGAACACTCACTTGGCCCTCGAGATCCTGGTCATCATACTAACACTGATGATATTTGCTCTTGTGGTGTGGGACGTCTACAAAGGACATTTTGCCATCCTGAGATGCTTGGAAAAAGCTGAGGGAAGTCCACAGAGTGTGTTTTACATGGAATAAGTAAAATTTACAAAATTTGTCTTTTGCAAGTTTTTGCACTCATATTTTTCTAATAAAATGTACACTTGTGATATTAAGTAAAATCTATAAATTTCTGAGGTTGAGTAAAATTAACAAAGCAAATAAGTACACATAACATACTGATCTGATGTAATTAATTGATATAATTAAGTAAAACCAAGCTGCACACTTGAAATGTTTTTGTTCTCTGGATGTTCATAGACATTAATCTGTCTTGTTTACCCAACTTTGTTTAAACATTGTCACATTATGAGAAAATGTAGACCCTGAAACATTCAGAATGATTGTTTCTGTTATCATTTACATTTTACTGGTTTCATGTAATGGTTTTAATATTTTCAAATGCTGTGTTAGAGAGTATTTTAAAATAAGCAGTTTGTTAATGAAACTTGTTTTTTTTTTTTTTTTAAGTTTAAACTATTTTTAAAAAAAGAGCACTTGGACATGGACTTGCTTAATTTACTTAGAAGACAGGATTTATTTGTAACAGCAGTCTGTTAATATCACTTTGTTGATTCTGTCCAGTCTCTGCATAGACATGCAAGTTTAGATGGCTTGATTAAGCAAAAGATTTATAATCATTTATAATCAAAAAATGTCATTGGACTTTACTTTTTCTTGAGCTGTTAAATTCTTATTCTTATTTTTAAGCATTGATCTTAAGCAGGTTTCTGTAAGTTTTTGTAATTTCTTACATTGAAGCTCTTAATAAATACTCTTGATTGCACATTTACTGTCACAGTACTGATCTGTCATATCGTAACAGTGACTTGTTTTATTTACCTTAAAATAATTAACAACACTTAATAAAACAAATAAAATTTTATTAATAGAGAAAACAGTTTTTAAATACCATACTACCATCAAGTCTTCTTGATTGTCATCTTTACAAGAGGGATGAGAAGTTAAGTTAAATGCATGATCTGAATTGGTATCCACTGCCATAGAAGTGTTGGAATGACAGTGAGCTGAGTAAATATCTTTAAATCTGAATATTTCATTTGCTGACTCTTTAAATTACTTATGTGGCAGAAATGTTATAGCTTAAAGGTATAGTTCACCCAAACGTGGACATCTGCTGTTTATTTATTCACTTTACATCCTCCAAGATGTAGGTGTTTCTTCAGTAGAACAGATTTTTTGCTAAGACCACACTCCTAGGTGGTCCATGAAATGCACACCCTGTGGTTTGTCCAAAAATCATTTAGTTGCAACATACTGTAAAAGTAATCTTCACAGCTTGGCATAAAGCCTTTGCAAGTCATTTACAGGACACCCGGTGTAATGCAGAGAAAAGCACTGGGCATCAATGATACCTTCTGATTAGTGGCATCATGTTTTAGAAGGTTGTATTCAGAAGTGTTGCCAGGTGCTCTTAAAGTATAGCTGCTTCTGTTTTTGTGGCTGGTCATAGATAAACGAGTACAAAAAAGAAGCAAATGAATAAATATGGGAAATTACGCCCCGATACAATCATGTATCAGTGATTTCATAGGCTGATGAAAGTAAGAGCTCACTATGGAGTCTATCACCCAACACTAGCAGCGATTAACTTTTGTGATAAATCTATCTGCTTTTTGAACACTCAGGAGGCAGAACCTGAGAACTTGCATTATCTGAATCACTGGGGACTGCAGTTTTAGCTAAAAAAATTCTTCACTGTTCAAATGTAGAAAACAATGTTTTCCTGGTTTATAGCCGTCTAATTTGGACATAAATTCCTCCTTTATCTGTAAATAGATAAAAATACTAACTTATTGCTAGACAATCACCACAAAAAAAAAAATACAACAGCTCCTTTATGAGCACCAACTATTTATCAAGACAACTTTCAGGAATATAAACCATTTTGCAGGATGTAAATAACACTAGAAACACTAGAAACATACACAAACAATTGAACAAAACACAATCAACAGAACATTTAGAATTGAACTGAAAATTAAACAAACATCTTTAAATCTTAATTATATGAGTGAAATAAACACAAAAATGGAACAGGAAGTGCTTCTGAATATGTTTAACTAGTAACCCTGGACAATTTTGCAGGGCGAGTTTTCCATAATCGCAGTGCATCTGGTTGTGCTTGTTCCTCCCAAAGCCTGTGTGCACACAGTCAAATAAGCGAGCCTTGCCGGTACTTGTCAGCCCACATGTACATTTTCCCAGTCAGGGGCATCTTGACGCTGAACTTGGCCTCGTCACCCCATTCCATCTTTTGCGCATCGTGCAAACCAGTGGTGTAGTCCTCAAAAAAAAAGTGGTATACTACTACCCCCGCCCACCTCTTAAACCCCATGTTCCCTGCCACGCTGCCAAAACAAGAAAAGCAAAAACAACACACAGAAGTCAATGTTTGCATTTACATGACATTAACATTAATGCCTTTAGCAGACACCTTTATCCAAAGAAACTGAAAGTGCATTTGAGTTACATACATTTTATCAGTTTCTGTGTTCCCTGGGAATCGAACCCACAACCTTTGCGATTTTACCGTAATGCTCTACCATAATGCACTCATACACTTATATAAAAACTATTTGTCATTCAATTATGCATTGTTTGTTCAGTTACAGTATGTTCCAAACATTTTTTATATCTATTGTAACATGGACTGTGGAAAAGTGGCATAAGGTTGATTTTTTTGATGAATCATCTATTGAACTGCATCCCAATCATCGCAAATACTGCAGAAGACCTATTGGAGCCCGCATGGACCCAAGATCCACACAGAAAACAGTCAAGTCGGTGGAGGAAAAATCATGGTTTGGGGTTACATTCAGTAGGGGGGCGTGCGAGAGATCTGCAGAGTGGATGGCAACATCAATAGAGTGAGGTATCAAGACATTCTTGCTGCCCATTACATACCACAGGAGAGGGCAAATTCTCAGCGTGATGGTGCTCCTTCTCATACTTCAGCCTCCACCTTTCTGTCTTAATTAATTAATTAAAAATCAAAGCTTGATAAGAATTTATTTTGGTAAAATAAGCTTAATCTAGAGTCCTTTGCCTTTCATATGTGCCACTTCTGATTTCAAAGTTATTATCTGTTGTTCCTACAACTTGGATAGGCGACAAGACTTTTGTCAGGGAGTGTATGGATAAATTTAAATTAATTAAATATTTCAATATGTTTATGCATTACAGGATTCCTAAAGCAAATATTTTATAGATATAATTTACATATTTCCTCCCTTATAGATTCAGTGTGGAACCTGCACAAAATGGTTCCACATAAAATGCCTTGGGACGACAGAAGCACAAATACCGAGCGGACATATCCCTTGGTATTGTGCATTGTGCATTGAGCTAAAGCAAGTACAGAGACCATAGAGTTTAACCTATAATAGCTCTTATATAAGCAGCAGGATTACATATGTTTGACAAAAGCTGATTTACAAATTGAAGTTTACATCACAGTGAAATGTATATTGTTGTATATTGTTTATAATGCAAACAATAAAAATAATCCAAAAGCAAGGTTTCTCAAAATAAGTGTTGTAGTATAACTATGAGGACATCAGTGATGTGTGAGCTGAATTTGGTGACAGTACAGTGTATTACAGTGAAGTTATTGAATATAATTTCTATAATAGTGAAGTTATGGAATTATTTTCATATTAAAAAAATCATAAACATTATACAAAAAGACATTTCCCCAAAATAAGAGTTGTAATATAACTATCAGGACATCAGTTATGTGTGAGCTGAATTTAGTGACAGTCAGTGCATTACAGTGAAGTTATTGGTTTTTTTTATTATGAAAATCATAAAAATGATACAAAATGACATTTCTCCCAAGTAAGTGTTGTAGTATAACTATCAGTGATGTTTGAGCTGAATTTGGTGACAGTGCAATGTATTACAGTGAAGTTTTCGGGTTTGCACTTTGCAGACGGTCCCTTGGAATCTGTTTCTCAGTCCGTCTGCACATAGAGACTTATGTATTTTTTTCCACCAAGGAGGAAAGCTGATATTGAATTTGAAAAAAGCTGGCCACTTTAATTTCCATACTATCTTTCAGTTCCAAAGCAGAGGGTTGCATAAACACACCTGTGACCTGCAGCTGTCTGCGAGCGTGTGCCAAGCGGGAGCTCAGAGGGCTGTAGGAGCACAGGACTGTAAAAACCTGAGTCGTACTCGGCCTGGCTCTACTGGATCAGATCCTGCTCCATCAGCACGGACTCCCACTGATCTGCTTTATCTCCATCCTCACCCTCATCTGCTTCTCTTCCTCCCTCAACTCCCTCCTTCTTTTGCAAGAGGCTCTGGAGCTCGGCCCTGGGCTCTCATCTCCACTCTCATGCCGGGAGAGGAAAGCCAGTGGCGGTGCAGCACCATGGATAGCGCTGGTGATGAGTGGAGGAAAGTGCGCAGCACCAAGGGTCAGCACCGCTGATTCGGAGTGCAAGGCGGGGGCAGCGAAATTCCCGCCAAAAAGAGGGT
>NC_083460.1:7943318-8005220 GCF_030014155.1 Tachysurus vachellii | reverse complement strand
ATAGACAATGAACAACACCAAGCACATTCAGGCCTGTAACAGCACTGTGTTATAAGTGTAATTAATGCAGAAATTATGTTCAATAAGTTTTCAAATATTTTTAAACTTCACTGCATGAGGTGCACATGCCCTGTGTTGTTATGTGTTGTGGATCGTACAACATTTGCAAACGGGAAAATAAACTAATGGAAATTGCGTTTAATTACGGTGCATGTGATAAATTTGCGACTCCACTGGATAATCGGCGGTCGATGCTGTTAAGTGGAAGGATGTGAGCTTTGCTTTAGTTATTCTGTGCTGAGTCATATACAGATCTAAAAAAGACAATTCGATCCATGACCTTTAAAATGAGATTCTGATATTATATTATATTCAGTTCATCTTTTGAACAACTGGTATATAATATAAAGAGTTTTTTGTCTTTCATGAATATGTCTTCATAATCTAAGCTCTTTGTTTTACTGTAATGTTAAGACAGGAAACTGTGACTTTGTTCTCTACAATAATGTAGTGTGAGCTATGCTGTTCTTGATGAAATTATCTTAAAATAACATTTTTTTTCAACCGAGTCGAGTTGTATTTCTACAAGGTAATTATATGGGACGCAACTGTAAAAGGTTACAATTAAAAATCCAGCTCATGTGCAGTATGTCTTATTTCACCCTGCTCTTCTAAAGTACATCAATCTAAACATAATCTGTTATTATAAGTAAAATGTTACAATTTTTTCTTCATGCTGAAAAAAGATATTATAATATTTTACAGTGTGACTGTTTGAGAGACTGAGACTGACGTTGCTCTGTAGCAGAGTGTTACGTCTCTGTGGCTGTGCCTGTGTTTGCTACTTTTTTTTTTTTGCTCTCTCGCGCTATCTCGCTTCAGGTCCATCCGCAGTTTCCTATTGGTCCATTGAATCGTCAATCTCCCGGCTTCAAAAGTGACCTCATGAGTCTCTTCTCCAATCACAATCATCCCGGTACTTTAAGAAGCGCCACCGGAGGAGCGCAGGTTGCTCTGGAGCGTCTCATTCATCCTTGTTGTTACGCTTTGTCAAAGCCGAATGTTTGTGAGTTTGCGTACTGTGTGTCATACCCGTCCGTTTGTTCTGTTCTGTCACTATTTGTGTATATTTTGGGTGACTCGTTTTCCGGTTAGAGGGGAAAAGTGGACAGGTAAGAGGTCGAGCGACATACATTGTGTACACGTAGGTTACCTTAACTTTGTATTAGACACACTAGTTTAGGAGTGAGTGCCACCTCTTGTACGTTTTGTGTTTTGGATTTAGTTTAGAGTAGTTTAGATTTTTTTTTTTCTTCGTTTTTACGCCGAAGACCTTTTTTTTTTGTTTGTACATTTTGATTTATTAGTCAGGCTATGGGGTCCAATCAAATTAGTTAGTATTGTTTTGTTCCTTTAGCACCACTCTTCCCCCCCCCCCCCCACCTCTCATTTCGTTAATTGGTCTGTATATAGTTTCACCTTCATTATTATTGTTATTGTTATTATTATTATTATTATTATTATTATTATTATTATTATTATTATTATTTTTATTTTATTTATTTATTTATTTTTTCTTCTTCTTCTGACACTCACTACTATTGGGATTAATAAACACCCTTATCGATTGAAGTTGTTGTCTTGCCTTCCTCCATTTCACACACATACTCCTGGGAATAAATCCTTTTTTTTTCTTGAGTGTTACTTCCCTAAATACCCCTAGACCATAATTGGGTCCTAATACAGAGATCTGAAGAACTTTAGGACATGCTGTTCTTCCTTGTCTTGTCTTTTTTGGGTTCCAGCTGTATTGACTTCGGGTCAGGTTTGGCCATTGAACAGCACACCACGAAAAACAGTTACTCTGAGTAAGTGAGCTGTTTTTGTTGCTTTTGTTGTTGTTTTTGAGGAGGGTTTGCTCATCCTGGGAGCTCGAGAAGCCATCTTTGCCCTGGAACTCAAGAACATCACACACAAGGAGGCTATGGTAAGGAAAAATATTTCATTTAAATAATAATAATGATGCCCAATGACGCCTGAGATAGGCACAGGCTCCCCGTGACCCGAGGTAGTTCGGATAAGCGGTAGAAAATGAATGAATGAATGAATAATAATAATACAATTATTATTCTATCTAATAGATTTATTTATTTATATTTATCTCAGCCTCAACTTTTTTATTTTATTTATTTATTTTTTTGTTTCAATTTCAACTTGCCTTATAACTGGGGTATATTTGCTTATATTCTATCATTTTTACATTCTTCCTGCTTATTATTTTAATGATTGTACTTTTATTCTAGTTTCAAACATTATTTCTATATATTAGATTGTTTAAATTTCAGATATCATCTCTTTGTCACTGTGATTTCACAATTTTTATTTTTGAATGCATTTTTTAAACACTAAAGTACTTTAAAATATTATTATTAATAATAATAATAATAATAATAATAATAATAATGCTAATATGTATTTTCAAAGGGAAAACACAGGTGAGGGTTTTTTTTTGTGACCATTCATTGTAAAATTGAGAGTAAAATGTGTGACTCACAGGAGATCAGCAGTTTCATAAATCTAAGCTGCCCATCTAGTACTAAAAATCCTGCCACAACCTGAGATCACATCACCACCACTCTGAAAGTGGTTTATGATGATGAAGGAACGGAAGAAATACACTAAAAATCCGGTACATTAGGAACAGCTGTACATTATTGATTACACATTATTGATTATTATTGATCATTGAAAACAAAAACGGAGTGAGTGACCGTTCGGTTTAGAAATTTATCAGACCAGCTCTCTGATGAAGGAGATCATACTTTTTCTTTATATTTGATGTAAACATTAACTGAAACTTTTGACCTGTATCTGTAAAATCCAGCCAGGGGTTTGAAGACAACTACACTGATTAATGCACTTTAGACAACTCATTGGGTTACAATAAAGCTTGGTCCTTGAACGAGGTTGAAGCCTTATCTTGGCTCATGGACAAACTTCTTGTTCTTCTTGTAGAAACTCCAGTTTGAGTTTAATGATGTTGATGCTGCGTTTAAGAGGAAGTCAACTGGACGATGCTGTGACTGAATTCTGGCAAACAGACAAAAATCAAAAACAAAAAAATCTGAGATCTTTCAGTGGAACTGAAATTAAGTACTTGAACATGATTTCCTCCTTTGCTCTTTCACTTTGCTAGTAACCATATTTTAAAATAATGAGATGAAGACTGTACATACTTATGACTGGTGTACAAATAAGACTCTAATTTCAGTACAGGAAAGTCTAAAGAATAAAAAATTTCTAAAACATCCACAGAAATTTGTGTATATATGTAAATGCTCAAATATGTATAAAAAAATGATCATTTCCTAATACAGTAAAGAACCAAACATAGTCTGAGTTTTGAGAATATTGAGAACTAGAATTTACACCCCTAAGCCGTGTCTCTTTCAAACCCTGGTTAGATTCAACAGTTTTGTGCAGTAAATATATCATATGAATAGGAACAGGTATGCTATTATGCAAAGCCCTGATCTGCAACTCATCCTGATCTGCAACAAAACAACAAGAAGTTTGGAATGGAAAGTGTACATTTGATCCTTTCCAGAGATGTGCCTCTGAATTTGTCGGTAGGTGCTTCATCTCTTAAGGCAAACTGTTTCATGATGTAACAGACAAAGAGCACAATGTTTAGTTAGTGATTGATTAAAAGTATTTAGTTCATGCATTATATTAATTTTGAAGGTCAATTCTTTAGTCACAGCTGCTACTTATGATAGCTGATATGATATTCTGAATGCTTTAAAAGAAAGTAACTCAATGATACCATCATTATGCTTTTAATAATATAATTCTGATTGCCGTTTAGATGGACAGCTGTACTCTGCTACATCTTCGAATTTCTTGGGCTCAGAACCAGTTGTGATGCGGAGCTTAGATCAACTGAATTCCTGACTTCATGGCTTAATGGTATGAATGTAAATTTTATTACACTAAGTAAGGGACTGATGAGTCTTCTGGTTTCATATATAATTTAAAACTCAACTTTACATCTCGTAACTTTCTTTAATTCTTTGAGATTGTGACTGAGTAGTTTAGAGTCACTGAATAGTTATTGCATGTGGCTGAGGCAGATGACAACCCAGTTCAAACAAAGACCTTAGGTGATGACAAAATACCTGGGTGGGGAAATATAAGCACATAGTTTCTAATTCTGCATCAGTACTTAAACTGGATGTAACTAAAAAATGCACAAGAATAGCTAATCATCAAGATGGGAAACGATTATAAATCAAATATAAGATTAATCACCCTGCATTTGATGCTTTTATACATGAATAGATCTTTTTTCCTATTTGCGCTTTTTTTTTTTTTTTTTTTTTTTTTTTTTTTTTTTTTTTTTTAAAGTAATAAATGCTTAAAATGACAGATTATCTGCTTATAGAACAATACTTTTACCAAAAAAATTTTTGGTTGGATTTTATAATGTTAATTAGTAAATAAATATAACTATTGTCACTTGCTGTCACTTTTTTGAAGCATTGTTCTCATACCCTCTGATCTCTCCTTGCTAAGGGGATGTGAGAGGACAGCGGACATTGCAGAAAAAGTGGACGTCATTTCTAAAGACTCACCTGAACTGTCCTGTCCCTCAAACCAGACTACCACTTCTCATACAGGATGTGTTCCTCTTCTGTCCAGACACCTGGAAAACCTGTATATTCTATGGTGTCTTCACTCCTCAGGGGTGAGTAATGTTCAGTTCAAAAATGCCAGCAGAATATGTTTAAATAACTGCAGTGAAGAAGACAAGTTGTGATTTTGAATGTAATCAGGATTGTGGTTGAATACCAGACCAACAATAGTCACACCTTAAGGCAGAGGACTTAAACGTTACCATTTGTGTTCGATCAGCCTGAGCTCAAAGGCATGTGAAGATCATCATGGTTAGGTTTCCCATTTGACCTAACAGACTATATTTTAACAACTCACTGGTATTTTATAGTCAATAATGGTTTGCCATTAACTTCAGAATTACAGATTATGGTACACACATTAGTTTGGATGGCACAGTGGTTTAATGGTTAGCACGCTTGCCTCACACCTCAAATGTTTGGGATTTGATTCCCTAAACTGCCTTGTGTAAAGGGAGCTTGCATGTTCTCCCTGTACTCTTGTTTCCTCCTGCAGTCCAAAAGCCTCGTAGTCTGTTGGATAGGATCTCTAAATTTCCAAGGGATAGGCTCCAGGTTCCTCACAACCCTCTGTAGGGTAAGCTCTATAAATGTTGGATGTATTTGCAATGTGTTCCCATTTTAAATCGCACTAGCATTTTATTTCTGATTCAGACATTACGTATGATTTGTTTAATGTAATAAAGGATACATAATGTACCTGTACACCAAAGAACTCCATACAAATGCACATTTACACACTTGTTCAAACCTTTGGACAATTAAGTGCAGCCCATAGAAAGTGCTGGATGGAAACGGGCACATGGAGAGAACTTATGGAGAAAATCTCCACACAAATGCACAGGATCAACCTGGGGACCCTGGCATTATGAGGTGGCAATGCTGCAAAGACCTTGCTGTCTTTGTATTGCATATACTATTTCATAATGTGCATTATTATGATATAAGAATTATTTAGTACTACACACTCGTATGAAAACCTGACTCAAATTTAATCATGGATACAATTGCCTCAAACAACTATTTTTATTCTGATATGAAATTAATAAATTGTAGGAGTTTACATGATGCTATAAGGTGTGTTCAAATTATCTAAGGGTGTCAACCTATAAATCAATGTAAATCAAGGAAATGCTTAAATATAATTTTATTTCTGTTTTTTCTTCCTACTTGCATATGAGTAATGCTGAGACATCCAGTTAAAAACAAAAATGTGCAGAAATGAATCACAATTGTAGCATATTCAAACATTAATTAGACATACTGTAGTTTTATTAACCACTGACTTATGACACTTGTTTCATAGCTGTAATTTTACTGACCGGTAAATGCCGGAGTACTCAGCAGTGTGTCAGAATAATTAAGTCAGAATATAATATAGTATTATACTGCATACTGAAATTTATTTTTTTTTTTTTTTTTTTGGAGTGTATTTCCAGATCCAAGGAAATTATGGTCCCAGTTCCTATTGATGCTCTTATAATTTCCTGAGTAATAGCTTACGTAATGACGGGCATTTTCTCTCCAAAAATACCACCTATGCTGTAGTTACCCTTCAGCTCATCCGAGACAACCCACTGATGGATCAGGCAGTGAAGCCTTCTGAGCAGCCCCTACTGGTGAAGAAAGGAGCTGTGTTTACTCGTATAGTGGTGGCCAGCACTACTGCCCTGAATGGGAGCAGCCATCAGGTCATGTTTATTGGCACAGATACATAAATGTAAATTTAGTGTACAGGTTACATAATTTATACAGACTTATCCATGTATGTGTTAGTGTTCAATCAACTGTACAATCTTTGTAACAGCAAGTGGTAGCTGCTTTTCTTTTTGTTTTATAGTATGTAGTATATGGAGCTGATGGGATAGTTATTGACTTTTGTCACAAGAAAAAAAAATAAAGCAAAATGTGACCGTGTCAATACTTGCCATTAGCATTAGTGATATTAGTGAAAATCATGCAGAGACGGCTGTGTCTAAGAATCAAGTGTTTTTTTTTTTTTTTTTTTTTTTTTTTTTTAAATTGGAACTTTGTATGACATTAGACTAATTAATTGATTTTATAAAGGCGAAGAAATAGTTATCTGTTTTTAGTTTTGGAGAATGATCGAAATGCATTTTCACTTGAGTGAATTGTTTTTATTCTTTTAATAATTTTACAAAATATTTTAGAAATAAAATTTTCCTACTGCTATTAACACATTTTATTTACATGCAAATCTATCTTTTTTTGCCCTCATCATTCGCACGAGTAGAACTAATATAAAATAATACTTAATGACTTTCCCATCATGGCTATACCAGTACTCTTCTGGTTCATTTAATTATTTCTACTTGTGATTCAGTTTTAGTTTGATTCTGTTATAGTTTGACCATCTTTTTAATAATTGCTGCACATATTGTTTCAGGGTCAGCTGTATGCAGGCTCAGAGGAAGCAACGGTGCAGATGCCACTGAGTACATGTGACCATTACGCTTCCTTTATAGACTGTGTGCTGGCCAGAGACCCGTACTGCGGCTGGGACCTCAGCGCTGAACGCTGCATTGCTATAAAAAACATTCATCCAGATACACACAGGTACTCAGCATATACTTCTCAGCTGCTGTAATATAGTGCTGTAAGGAAAAAAATCATGATGTGGTGTGCTGTTGTAGGAAAACCGGCAAAAAGGAACAATGGGTGTGATGTGACCTGAAGTTTAACTTTTAGTAATTATTTACTTTTTAATTATTAACTTTAAATAATTATTTTATTTTAATTACATTACAAAACATTATAAATCTATTCATCTCAGTATTTTACAGTATTTATTTTACTCTTTATTGACCTACAGTAGATTATCTGGAGCTAACAGTAACGTATTAAAATGAACACATTAATATAAACCTTATGTGCCTTCCAGCTAGATCTACTGCAAGTCCTTGTTATAAAAAATTCACTTAATCACCTTCTGACCAATCAGAATCAAGATTCAAACATCACTGTGGTCTAAAATATTGCTCTAGACTCTACTCTAGAGAGGGAAGGTTAGATACATTGAATTTCCAGTCATGTCCATCTATTTTTTTTTTTTCTCCAGTTAGGTGGTTCAGAGTCTGAGAGATGGAAATGCTGCATGTTTTCCTGTTGTCAGTATGTAAACAGGTGGCCTTTTACATTCTTTGGTTCAGCCGCAGGTCCAGGACCAGCAGAAATCTCTCTTGGCCCTCAATATCCTGGTCATTATAAGAACACTATTATTAGCTCTTGTGGTATGGAACTTCTACAAAGGGCATTTTGCTGTCCAGAGATGCTTGGAAAAAGCTGAGGAAAGTCCACAGAGTGTGTTTGTCTGTCAGGAGCCACTGCAAATTGTTCAAGAAAGTTCAACAGAAATAACAATCAACAGAATAGCTGAATCCCCTGATATGACAAACCAGCATAATTGAGACAAATTGCTCCAGTGAAGTTTATTTTTTATTTTGCAGACACCTCAATGACAAATCCAACATAATCCAGTTTCATAGCTCAAGTCACACAATCTGAATTGATTGGAGATTTAAAAACAGTTTTATTACACTTTATTATTTCATGTTATTTGTAGACCTCAGTATTGCTTAAAACCCTAAAGCAGTGAAACTGGTTTAAGCACAGTATATTGTTTGCCAAATCTAGCCATGGGGGTCACAGTCTAGTGACTTCTGTGCCGGTCCCAAGCCCGGATAAATAGAGAGGGTTGCGTCAGGAAGGGCATCCGGCATAAAACATTGCCAAATCTAACCATGCGAGTTGTCAGTAAGAATTTCATACCGGATCGGTCGAGGCCCGGGTTAACAACGACCGCCATCGGCGCCGTTGACCTACAGGGCGCCGGTGGAAATTGGGCTACTGTTGGTCGAAGGAGTAGAGGAGGGAGGAGAGTGCACAGACAGAGAGAGAAGAGGAAAGGTAAGAGTGTAGGACTGAGAATAGGGACTCTGAATGTTGGTACTATGACAGGGAAAGGTAGAGAGCTGGCTGATATGATGGAGTGAAGGAAGGTGGATATACTGTGTGTACAGGAGACCAAGTGGAAGGGTAGCAAGGCTCGTAGTATAGGAGCAGGATTCAAGCTGTTTTATTATGGTGTGGATAGTAAGAGAAATGGGGTAGGTGTGGTCCTGAAGGAGGAGTTTGTGAGGAATGTTCTGGAGGTGAAGAGAGTGTCAGACAGGGTGATGAGTCTGAAGTTAGAGATTGAAGGGGTGATGTTGAATGTTGTTAGTGGTTATGCCCCACAGGTAGGTTGTGAGTTAGAGGAGAAAGAGAGATTCTGGTGTGAATTCGATGAGGTGATTGAGAGTATTCCCAAGGGTGAGAGAGTGGTGATAGGAGCGGATTTTAATGGACATGTTGGTGAGGGGAACACAGGTGATGAGGAGGTGATGGGCAAGTTTGGAGTTAAGGAAAGGAACCTTGAAGGACAGATGGTAGTAGACTTTGCTAAGAGGATGGACATGGCTGTGGTTAACACTTATTTTCAGAAGAGGGAGGAACATAGAGTGACTTACAAGAGTGGAGGTAGGAGAACACAGGTAGACTACATCCTTTGTAGAAGAGGCAATCTGAAAGAGATTAGTGACTGTAAAGTGGTAGTGGGAGAGAGTGTAGCCAGACAGCATAGGATGGTGGTGTGTAGGATGACTCTGATGGTCTGTAAGAGGAAGAGGTCAAAGATAGAGAAGAAAACTAAGTGGTGGAAGCTGAAAAAGGAGGAATGTTGTGAGGAATTTAGACAGAAGTTGAGGCAGGCTCTGGGTGGTCAGGTAGTGCTGCCGGATGACTGGGAAACTACAGCAGAAGTGATCAGGGAGACAGGGAGAAAGGTGCTGGGTGTGTCATCTGGAAGGAGGAAAGAAGATAAGGAGACTTGGTGGTGGAATGAGGAAGTTCAGGATAGTATCCAGAGGAAGAGATTAGCCAAGAAGAAGTGGGATATGGACAGGACTGAAGAGAATAGACAGGAATACAAGGAGTTACAGCGCAGAGTGAAGAGGGAGGTGTCTAAGGCCAAGCAGAAGGCATATGATGAGTTGTACACTAGGTTAGACACTAGAGAAGGAGAGAAGGACTTGTACAGGTTAGCTAGACAGAGGGATCGAGATGGGAAGGATGTGCTGCAAGTTAGAATTATTAAGGATAGAGATGGAAGGGTGCTCACAAGTGAGGAGAGTGTACAGAGGAGATGGAAGGAATACTTTGAGGAGCTGATGAATGAGGAAAATCAGAGGGAAAAAAGAGTAGAAGGGGTGAACTCTGTGGAACAGGAAGTAGATAAGATTAGAAAGGATGAAGTCAGGAAGGCCTTGAAGAGGATGAAAAGTGGAAAGGCAGTTGGTCCTGACGACATCCCGGTAGAGGTCTGGAAGTGTCTAGGAGAGGCAGCAGTGGAATTTTTAACTAGTTTGTTCAACAGGGTATTAGAAAGTGAGAGGATGCCTGAGGAATGGAGAAGGAGTGTGTTAGTGCCGATCTTTAAGAATAAGGGTGACGTGCAGAGTTGCAGCAACTATAGGGGGATAAAGTTGATGAGCCATACAATGAAGTTGTGGGAAAGAGTAGTGGAAGCTAGGTTAAGGAAGGTGGTGGAAATTTGTGAGCAGCAGTATGGCTTCATGCCGAGAAAGAGCACAACAGATGCAATTTTTGCTCTGAGAATGTTGATGGAGAAGTATAGGGATGGTCAGAGGGAGTTGCACTGTGTGTTTGTAGACTTAGAGAAAGCGTATGACAGGGTGCCGAGAGAAGAGCTGTGGTACTGTATGAGGAAGTCAGGAGTAGCAGAGAAGTATGTCAGAGTGGTGCAGGACATGTATGAGAGGAGCAGGACAGTGGTGAGGTGTGCTGTAGGTCAGACAGAGGAGTTTACAGTGGAGGTGGGACTGCATCAGGGATCGGCTCTGAGCCCCTTCCTGTTTGCTATAGTGATGGACCAGTTGTCAGAGGAGGTCAGACAGGAGTCTCCTTGGACGATGATGTTTGCAGATGACATTGTGATCTGTAGTGAGAGCAGGGAGCAGGTGGAGGAAAACCTGGAGAGGTGGAGGTTTGCGCTGGAGAGAAGAGGAATGAAAGTCAGTCGTAGTAAGACTGAGTACATGTGTGTGAATGAAAGGGAGGGAAGTGGAATAGTAAGGTTACAGGGTGAAGAGGTGAAGAAGGTACAGGAGTTTAAGTACTTGGGGTCAACAGTCCAGAGTAATGGAGAGAGTGGGAAAGAAGTAAAGAAGCGAGTGCAGGCAGGTTGGAGTGGGTGGAGAAAGGTGTCAGGAGTTCTGTGTGATAGGAAAATATCAGCAAGAATCAAGGGGAAGGTGTACAGGACAGTGGTGAGACCGGCCGTGCTGTATGGTTTAGAGACAGTGACACTGAAGAAGAGACAGGAGTCAGAGCTTGAGGTAGCCGAACTGAAGATGTTGAGGTTCTCTTTGGGTGTGACAAGATTGGACAGGATTAGGAACGAGTACATCAGAGGGACAGCTCATGTTGGACGTTTGGGGGACAAAGTTAGGGAGGCGAGATTAAGATGGTTTGGACATGTTCAGAGGAGGGAGAGTGAGTATATTGGTAGGAGAATGTTGGACATGGAGCTGCCAGGCAGGAGGCAAAGAGGAAGGCCAAAGAGGAGGTATATGGATGTAATTAATGAGGATTTGAAGCTAGTGGGTGCAAGTGTTGAGGATGCAGAAGATAGGGTTAGGTGGAGAGAGATGATTCGCTGTGGCGACCCCTGAAGGGAAAAGCCGAAAGAAGAAGAAGATATTGTTTGCCAATTAAAAACAAAGGCCAAAATAGATGTGATGTATTGAAGATTGTATATGGACTACTGAAGAGGATTATACAACCAGTCATCCATGGGATGGCAGCATAATTCATATTTCCTTCATAAATCTGTATTCTGGGGGATTCATTGAATGAGAGTGACCACCAGTTATGTTTTTTCTTTTTTTAAAAATTTTTTTTTTGATTATTCGAGCTAGTGTTAAATGGTTTTGCGGAGGTCTCTGTGCATTAGAGCCTGTGCTCGTCTTTCCAGACAGGATACACAAAAGATTCTTTCAAAATCCATGTCAGATAACACCTTTGGCATGTCTAGACATCTACACTGAACACTTTTTTAAAAACCTGTAGCTGTTGAAGCTTCCAGATTCAGCACTGTGTTTCCAGGGCAGTAGCTCAATGAAATTTGCAGGACTTTTTTACCTCTCTCTCAATGTATCTTTTTTTTTTTTTTTTAATTCTAACATTTTGTGAGCATTTTTTTTTTACTGTAAAATAAATGTTTGTGTAATGTCTTGTGTACAGAACCATTATTTTCAGTCTTGAAAAGGAAAATTTGTAAGGAAAATTAAGTTGTTTAAAAAAAGATTTTTATTGTTGCAAAATAATATGAAAACATAACCATTAAAATCTAATCATTTGAGGAGAGTCAATTCAGTTATATAAAAATATCCAGAATTTGCTTTACTATCATTTTAATTACAGGGTAACCTCATCCACATATCTTTTAAATTACTTTTGTTCCCATGAGTAAAGACCTGGTGTAAAGTTTATTGTTTACTCAACAATGAAATGCTGCACTGCAATGTGAAAGCATCTTAAGTAACTTACATATTCACGTTGAAGTTTAAACTTAAGTACAAGATAACTGTTTGTACAGATGTCTTGAGCATCAGCTTCTCATCTCCTGTAGCAATAGCGCTTGAAATGAAACCACAGCTGAAGATTCCCTTGGAGAACTGGCAGCAGAAGCCGTGTCGATGTGAGCACTCCCATTCATGGATGACCATCTTAAATACAATGTCCTCGTAGGGCGGCCTGGCGTGAAAACGCATAATGCTAATTTCCTTGTTGTCCAGACTAGGATCAAGGAAGTACTGAGGCATGGAACATTTGTCGATCAGGTCCGGGTAGAAGATGTTTAACTAGTAACCCTGGACAATTTTGGGGGGTGACTTTGGAGGCAATGACAACTACAGCAATGAGGTGACAACAGAGAATGTGACATGACAAATAGCTGACCACTTCATATTTCCATGCTAACTTTCATTTCCCATGAACACAACTGTGACCTGCAGATGTCTGCGAGCGAGCTGGAGGTGCTGGATGCCTTCTTCTGTATCAACGACATGTGTGTCGAGCGAGAGCTCGGAGGGCTGCAGGAGCACGGGACTGTAACGACCCAAGTCGTACTCAGCCTGGTTCTGCCTCCATCAGATCCTCGTCCGTCAGCACAGACTCCGCTGCTCCACTTTTCTCTCCCTCCTCACCCTCTTCTGCATCTCCTTCTCACCTCCCCCCCTTCTCTGCAGAGGCTCTGGAGCTCGGCCCTGCCTCTCATCTCCACTTTCTTCCTCTTTGTATTTACTTTCCTCTGCCTGCATCGGCAGACAGGTATAAAGGGCGGCTTTCCTTACCCTATATTTTGACAGTATTATGACCCCAATAAAACAATAAAATCATAACCCATAATCGATAAAATCATAAAGTTTATGACTAATTATATCATGTTTACTGATAGGAATAGGTCAAAGGTCAGACCTTTTATCTGACATATGTATGTCATGATTTTATGTTAGGTTTAGGTTAAAAGTTCATAATAATAAATTTAATGATTGTATTGATATATTGCTTACCGATAGGATTTATTTGTGTTGACTCCAAGTAGTTAAAGACCCCCCTTTCCCTCCCACCACCCCCTATTTCATATTGGTTAGCCCCAATGTGTCTGCTTCAAGTAGATAGGTGACAAGTAATTAAAACCATGTGTTTGATTCACCTTTTTTTAAAGGTTTGTTTATGACCTCAGATGAAACAGTATTGTAAAAAAAGGCCATGTGTGTTTGTTCCAAGGTGATAGGAGATAAGTAATTAAAACTCATGTTTGATCCGGGGTGATAGGGTTACCCCCTCCCCTCAGACTAGGTGGTAATCAAATCATGATTATGCCACTCCGCAGTCTTTTTATTTATTTTTTATTTTTTTATATTGTAACCAATCATAAGCAAACAAACAAACAAGGTACATAATCAAATCACAAAGTAACATTACAATAATCAGCCATAGGTTGAGCATAGCCAATAACAAACAGAGATCACAATAAAACAAACTGACAAAAAAAATAAAATGAATAAAAATAAAATAAAAAAAAAAAAAATACAAATTAGTAAATAAATATATATGTATCAAAATAAATCAAAAGGGCTTTATTTCAAATTAGTTCATTTCTGTCTAACAGAGAAATCAATTTGAGGGCTTTTGTGTGTTTAACTAATTTTAAGGATTCGCACAAGAGTTTAAACTCATTCATCCACTGGTTAAAGTTAGGTCTAGATTTAAACCATCTGCACTTATGAATGAAAAACTTCCCAAGACATAACAAGAAATTACAACCAATTACAATTTCAACCTCCCTAGACTGTAACCAGTTTTGCATATCTCTCCAAAAAGGTTGCACCATATCACAAAAGAAGAACACATGCTGTATTTGTTTCACAAAAAACACAGTTATTCACATCAAGATTAAATTTCAATCTTAAAAATTCGTTGGTGGACTAAATCTCATTTAAAATTTTGAAATTCACCTCTTTAGCTTTAGGAGGGAGGGGGAAAGACAAATATTTTTTTTCTTATTTTTTTAATTTCAGAGTTATCAAAATCCTTAAGCATGTAGTCCCGTTTAATAGGGTTTGGATAATAAGCATGTAAAATTTTCTAATGACTCTGTTTGTGCATTTTTGTCACAAAAGTCACAACCTTCTAAGGAGAGCTGCCTCTATTCTGGGGAGACCTTGGAGAACAAAATGTCTTCTCTATCCATTAATCTTACAACAATTGGAATAGCTCTAATTATTCTATTGTAAACATTAACAGAGCACTGCAGTTGGTATTTCTCACAAAATTCTCTGTATGCCACCCCGCATAGTTAGGAAATAGTTAGGAGCGTCTCTCAGACTGATCGTTAGCCGGGGGGGGGGGGAGAGACGACGACGACCTATAACGTCACACAATGTGAGCAAACGCGCGCACACGCGCAAACGCGCAGACGTCCCTCTGAGCAAACACGCGCACACGCCCCCATGAGCAAACGCGCATGAGCAAAAACGCGCACACGCCCACTGACAAAACACGAGCACACGCGCAAACGCGCATGAGCAAAAACGGGCACACGCCCCCTGAGCAAACACGCGCAAACGCGCATACGTCCCCCTGAGATAAACACGCATGAACAAAAACGCGCACACGCCCCCTGAGCAAACGCGCATGAGCAAAAGCAGGCATAGAGAACACACAAACGCGCACACGCCCGCCTGAGCAAACGCGCATGAGCAAAAACGCGCACACGCCCCCTGAGCAAACACGCGCACACGCGCAAACGCGCACACGCCCCCTAAGCAAACGCGAAAACGCGGCCCTCAAGGGGAATTCCATTCTAACTCTTAGATTTGTGTTTTCAGTTGATTGTTTTATCACATATTACTAAGATACTAAGATAGATTCCAAACATATATACAAAAATAACTTTAAAGCATCTTTAATGGAATCAAACAAAATCCAGAGACAAATTGTAGTGTTTGGACTCATTAGAAACTTTCCTCTTCCAATACAAAATTCTACCAATAAATGTATAACATGTATTTGAACAGTTTGAACCTGTTCATCTTGGATTTTTAAGATTTTAACCAAATAATCTGCTGTCTTTCCAGTTCTGGATGCCTTCTGTCTGCACAAGGTCATAATCGAGGAAGATGTCGGTCAAGCACTGAGTAAAATGTGTTGGGCAGGTTCTGGTTTGTAATCAGTTGGAACTCTGCATACACTTAAGTTTTTAAAAAGACATGACAGAAAACAAAAGCATATTTATAGATGAATTTGGTAAATCTACTTCCATCCCATTGAGCAAAAAAGAGCCCTATATAAAGTAAAGAACCCAACTACACCGAATGTGGTGTATGTTATCAGCAAATGAATAACAGAAAAAGCGTTACTACACATTACCTCTGACTCCATTTTAAGAGCAGGCCAGAGTTCCATTAGCTCTTTCACTGGTTCACAGTGGTCTGTCGTCACAGGGCAAATGTGGTCTGCATCATCTTTCTAATGAGGGGTAGGTTCTTTATAGGTTCTTAGAATTCCTTATGCTTAACACAAAGTTAATTACTATAAAGTTATAAAATCATGAAAATGGAATACAACTAATACTGTTTTCATAGTAATGTGTTTGTTTCATACCATGTGTAGAGATAGATAATTGTATATTAATATTTTATGTTATAACAGTATAAGGCGGGTACTACATCATTGGTGTAGTGTTAGTGGTTCAATATCAAGTAGGAATATGGTAGTAGTTCTGGACTTATACTGGAGCACTGCTTTATACTTTAGATTCTGAACAGACATTCTCAGATGTGCAAATATCATTCTGTCAGAACTTGACCACAATATAGTTCTACATCACTTTGCCAACTTAGTTTTAAAGCATCTTAAATTGTATAGTTGCTTTCCTACATACAGTACATTCCTGCAATCGCACTTGCTTTCTCACTCTCCTATAACTGTGTATCAATGGGCACCAAGCACGACAACACATTAGAAAAATCTTTTCAATTTTATTTAGTTTTTGTCCGTAGCAGTTAATATAGCTTTTATACTGGTAAAGATTGCTTTTGTTGTTTTTAAAAGTCACATGTAGCATTGGTGTGCATTACAAGCTCATTTACGGAGGTTTGAGATGAACAAATGTCTTGAAAAATAATCTATCGCTTTTGTAGCGTGCACTTCACTTTGCATAGTGACATCATTACCACATGGGTTGTTCATTATCATTGTTTAATTATTCCTTTAGACACAACTATGAACTGTGAATACACGGATGAACAGTGTTTATAAAGTTTTGTTTAGATTAAACCGGTGTAACTGTTGACTATGGAAATTCACTACATAAAAAAGACATACTTATAATAGATTGTAAAAAACACATTGAACACTTACTGTGTCACCAATAATCCTGATTAATTTAAAATGTTTATTTGATTTTTTCATTTTAAATATTTTATCATTATACATTTGGAGAGTTGTATAATAGTTTTATAATAATAAATAATAATAATAGCTCATTTTACCTCAATTTTTCAAAAACTTTTGAAATTCTAATGTTGAAACAACAGAAATAAATACAATGAAATTATACCCTTAAGGGTCACTTACTTAACACATACTGCTAATAGTTTAAGTTAATCAAAAATAATTTATCTTCTTCTTCTTTCGGCTTTTCCCTTCAGGGGTCGCCACAGCGAATCATCTCTCTCCACTTAAACTCCTGTACCTTCTTCACCTCTTCACCCTGTAACCTTACTGTTCCACTTCCCTCCCTTTCATTCACACACATGTACTCAGTCTTACTATTTAGTTTAATAAAATCAAAAGTGAAAAAAAGAACTAGAAACTCAAAATACTTAAGATAGTTGAATTGTTTTATAAAAATAAGTTGACACTACTCAATCTATTTTTTGTAGGATTATTTTCAATTCTAATTTTTTAGCTTCTGAAGTGGGAGAATTATTTGAACGTGTGCCATGTGCCATGTCTAATGTAAAAATGTCTTAACAATTCTTTATTCAACAAAACACACCAATTTAAGAATTATGCACTATCACCCCTAGATCCTATCACCCCGGATCAAAGATGAGTTTTAATTACTTGTCTCCTATCACCTTGGAACAAACACACATGGCCTTTTTTTTTTTACAATACTGTTTCATCTGAGGTCATAAACCCCCCTTTAAAAAAAAAAAAAGAAAAAAAAAAAAAGAAAAAATCCCCTATCTCATTGGTACAAACACATGGCCTTTTTTACAATACTGTATCATCTGAGGTCATTAAACCCCCCTTTAAAAAAAAAAATCTCCTATGTGTATGTGTGTGTGTGTGTGTGTGTGTGTGTGTGTTTTCATCCACCCTCCGTGGTTACTGAAGATGTATCTCATTTAAATTATCAACAAGGTCACATTCCATTTTCTTTTTCTACTTTTTCACACAGAAACTAATGAGAAATATTGGGCACAAACATTTGTACTCAAACTATGTATTCTATTTTTTTTAGTTTTTTTTTTTTTAAAGACAAAGTCAGTTGACAGCCTCATTATATTTGGACTCAGCGTAAGTAACTAACAATACAGTATGTCCTACTGACTCAGGATCAGAAGGAGCTTTATTACCAAGTGCGCTTGCGCACATTCAGCTCAGTACTTACTGGTCTCCAAGCAGCATTGCTCAATGGCATAGGATGGAACTCAACATTTGCAGATTTTTGTTTTAATCACATATTAAATGTGGACTGATCTCCATCCCAGTCATAATATAAACACAGGCCTATACTAATAAAAACAATTCTGACTTCTATGTCTTTATTGAATACATAAAGAAAAAAAGAGAAAAAATCACCTATCTCATTGGTACAAACACATGGCCTTTTTTACAATATTGTTTCCTCTGAGGTCACTAAACCGCCTTAAAAAAATTCTCCTATCTCATTGGAACAAACACATGGCCTTGTTTTACAATACTGTTTCATCTGAGGTCATAAAACCCACCCTTTTTAAAAAAATACTGGTCTTCTATCTAAAACATATAAAAAACATGTTTTTAATAACTTGTCACCTATCTACTTGAAGCAGATATATTGGGGCTAACCAATATGAAAGAGGGGGTGGTGGAAGGGAAAGGGGGGTCTTTAACTACTTGGAGTCAACAGAAATAAATCCTATCGGTAAGCAATATATCAATACAACCATTAACTTTATTGTTATGAACTTTTAACCTAAACCTAACATAATAAAATCATGACATACATCTGTCAGATCAAAGGTCTGACCTTTGACCTATTCCTATCAGTAAACATTATATAATTACAGTTATAAACTTTTTTATTTATGATTTTATGATTTTATCGATTATGGTTTATGGTTTTATTGTTTTATTGGGGTCATGAAACTGTCAAAATATAGGGTAAGGAAAGTCGCCCTTTATATCTCTCTATCGGCAACTCAGCAGTGGCCTGTCAGGGAGAGTAAGAAGAAAAGGTCATGGAAAAAAGGTAATAAAATCAAGTATATCTTGGATAGATTTTTTTACACTTAAAAAAACAAAAACAAACAAACAAAAAAACAAACAAACAAACAATCATTAAAATAGAAAATGACCAAATAAATAATAGAAATTATTCCATTAATGAATTAAAGGAATTATACTGTATAAATACACATTACATACCGACACAAATAAATAAACAGATAAAGCGTAAGTCAAATAAAGCATTATGGTTTACAGTTTTTTTCAGTCGCTAACAAGCGTTTGTCCAAACAGTTGTCACATTTTCAAAACTCTAAACACAATTAGCACAGCATCAGTCTTTTGTGGCCATACCATTCACACATTTCATGTCATTTTCACACAATATGCAATCAGTGAACACATTTCCACAATGCTTACATTTTTTTAACAGACAAGCTATACCTCCCAACAAAATTATAGATTGTTTTTGTAGTATTCACGAATGTTAACACACATCATCCCACAATAGCAAAAACAATATTCCAAACCTTAGATACAGTATAAAAACCTCTGCTTCTGCAATGATATCAGTTCAAAAACAATATATCTCAGCTGATAATAAACAAACAATTGAATAATTGACACACAGCTGATTTATGTTGGGTGAATTGGGCCAACCACAGCTGATTCCAGTCTGGCTTAGACTCAGTGGCAGGGGTTATTTTTTTATATTACTATAAAATGAGGACTTTGAGGAGTGATGTTTTTGGAAACAGAAACAGAAAAAGACAAACACTGTAATGTCTGGACATGGAAGAGGAAGAGCAAGGGGCCCAGGGAGAAGACCAGCTCCAGTGAGAGATGCAGGGCCAGGGAGAGGTGCAGTGAGAGGTGCAGTGAGAGGTGCAGTAGGAGGTGCAGGTGCAGTGAGAGGTGCAGGTGCAGGAAGAGGAGCAGGCCCAAGGAGAGGGCAAGGTAGAGGTGTAAGAATGCGTGGTGGTGGCATTCCAAGGGCTGCAAGAACAGTAGTCAGTGATGAAATTCGTGCCACTATCATTGACCATGTACAACCACGGTCTCTCACTAATAGAGGCTGGTGAAAGAGTGCAACCCAATTTTAGGCGGTCAACGGTTGCCTCCATTATTCGCATCTTTCAACAAACCAGCAGGTAAGTATTGCATTTTACATGGATTGTTTCTATTCTCACTTGATATGTCAATAAGGACATACAGTAATGCATATGTTGATAATTTTCCCCTCTAAAGAATGCAATGTCTTCCACCCTCTGGGGGAAGAGGAAAGCTCCTCAATAATGATCAAGAGCTTGCCATTGTAGAAATGGTTGTTGCAAATAATGCAATAAAACTGCATGAAATTAAAACTAGAATTGTGCAGGACCATGAGATATTTGGCAATATAGAAAGCATCAGCCTCACAACCATTACACGGACATTGTCCAAACACAGAGTGCGGATGAAGCAGCTCTACACTGTTCCCTTTGAGAGGCACAGTGAGAGAGTCAAGGAGCTACGATGACAATATGTCCAGGTATAGTGTATATTCAATTCAATGTCCAGTTCTATAAGCTTTGCACTTTGCAAGTAGGTAGCCTACACAGTAATAGGTTACAGTACAGTATGGTATGCAGTAATGACATGATATACATAAACTTTGTTTCAGAGAGTTATGGAATTGAAGGCCAACCAGGCCCCTCATGAATTCATTTACATAGATGAGGCAGGATTCAATCTATCCAAAAGGCGTCGACGTGGACGAAATATAATTGGAAAAAGGGCCACAGTTGATGTGCCAGGACAGAGAGGGGCAAACATTACCATGTGTGCAGCAATGGCAAATGCAGGATTACTCCTTCACAGATGTCAGGTTGGACCCTATAATACCGAGCGCCTCCTTGCCTTTCTCAATGATCTCCACCAGCGCCTGGTACCAGAGCAGGATCAGGAGGGTGAAAACATGAGGACCTTTGTAATTACCTGGGACAATGTTGCTTTCCATCATTCGCAAGCAATAACAGCATGGTTTGAAGTCCACCCAAGACTGGTACTGTAAGTCTCTTTCTTCCACCCTATTCACCTTTCCTCAACCCCATAGAGGAGTTCTTTTCTGCATGGAGGTGGAAGGTTTATGACCATCAGCCACATGACCAGATGTCCCTCCTTGAAGCCATGGATGCTGGCAGCAGGGACATCACAGTTCAAGATTGCCAAGGGTGGATCCGAAATACCAAGCGGTTTTATCCTAGGTGCATCACCTTGGATGATACTGTATCAGATGTGATATTGACGAAAACATGTGGCCTAACCCTGAAGATCGCAGGGATTAGATACATTAATTTTGTGCTATTTTTAGTTCCCCCCTTCTTATCTGGGCTTTTTGCTGTTTTGTTTTTTGTTTTGTTTTTTGTTTTTCAGAATGCTCTTATATATGATATTTTGTTCATTGTAAGCAATACTGTACAACTTTTTCTGTTCTATTATATTGTGTTTCTACTGTACCTCCTTTAGTAAACAGTAAAGAAAAAAATAACTGATTTGCTTTTTACTGGAATGCGTTTGAATGTGAACATTACTGTACATGTGGACATACAGTTCTCAACTAAGAAATTTTGTGTAAAAGGTGGATTGCATGTTACCTGAAACATAAAAGTCTATTCAGTTTTTCTAATGTCAACAATAGCCAGTATTTTGAAACCTGGTGTACTTTGATTGACTGCATATACCTTGTGAAGTGAAAACAAGTGTTATTCTTTGACAGATTAATTTCATTTTGAGTCAGATTTCCAGTGTTTCGGTAAAGTTAGTGTGTGCAGAGAAAGATGTGTTCTGTTTTGAAATGGAGAGTTAGTATATATTTAACAAAATGTGTTTCTGAGAGGAAAATTATCAATTTGGCCAATTGTGTTTTGTAGGTGTAAGTCTGTGTTAAGAGTCTAAAAAAATTATCTTAAGTATAGGTAAGCGCTTGTTAGCGATTGAAAAAACTGTAAAAGAAATGTGGTTAAAAAAGCATAGATTTAAAAGAGAATATATTAAATGTGGCATATTAAATATATGATAAATAGTCAAAAAGTTTTTCTGCGTGAGAAATACGATGTGTGGCGGGAGAGCGTGACAAATGACCCAAATGCATGACTGTCACTCTCAATGCGTGACACTTGACAGCCCTGTATATATATATATATATATACTTATACCATTCTCGCGCCAGACGTAACTACTTCACCTAAAACATGTTCCCTTCCCCACCTCGTAAATATATTCAGTCTTTTTTTTTTAATGCTTACAAACACAAGGACCTTTCTGGCATTTACCTTCTGCAGCTCCCTGTGATTCTCCTCCTGGATAAGCTTGTTTCTTTCCTTCAGCTCCTTTTTACCCAAGTGCCCAATTCCCTTCAACTCAAGAGCCTACAGAGCAAACACACATCATGGACACTTTTAAAATGGCAACAGGATTATTTCACAGAATTGACAGTTCTATTTGGGGGCACGGTGGCTTAGTGGTTAGCACGTTCGCCTTACACCTCCAGGGTTGGGGTTTGATTCCCGCCTCCACCTTGTGTGTGTGGAGTTTGCATGTTCTCCCCGTGCCTCGTGGGTTTCCTCCGGGTACTCCGGTTTCCTCCCCCGGTCCAAAGACATGCATGGTAGGTTGATTGGCATCTCTGGAAAATTGTCCCTAGTGTGTGAATGGGAGTGTGTGTGTGCCCTGCGATGGGTTGGCACTCCGTCCAGGGTGTATCCTGCCTTGATGCCCGATGACGCCTGAGATAGGCACAGGCTCCCCGTGACCCGAGGTAGTTCGGATAAGCGGTAAAAGATGAATGAATGAATGAATGACAGTTCTATTTGCTTATGACAGAATGCTTGATTCTGATTGGTCAAATGCTGTTAATTTATTTTCTTTAAGAACAGCTCCTTCATTACACTAGTGCCAGCTGTAATGATCTAATACCTTATTGTTTCTATAGTAACAACTTAAACCAAGACAGGCAAGGAAAATGTGGCCCATTATTATGAAACAGATCATTTCTATTCATATTAGGTAATTTTTTTATTTGTTAATTAAACAATTTATGGTAAAGACGTGAGAACTGAACTTGCAAAGCTATATGTACAAGTGTAAATTTTAAAGGTATAAAATTATCCACAGTTAGCAAGCTTGGCATGACAGCGGTAAGGAAAAACTCCCTGAGACGATATAAGGAAGTAACTGTGAGAGGAACCAGAATGAAAAATGGAACCCATCCTCATCTTGGTAACACCTAATAGTGCAGTTATATATAATTTCCCTTTTTTAAAGAATTCTACTTGTGCAACCAGAAAAAAAAATAGTTTTAATGAAGTTTCTCAGTGGTACCATCCACAGTAATCTCATGTATGCACAATCTGTTGTGTTTTAGTCTTTAGGTAATCACACTGTTAAAGCAGAGACCCTTCCATACTAATCAATTTTCTTTCTCCACAAAAGCCATAATGACTATTGTAATCCTGGACAACTAAATACTCTGCTTCTACTCTGAATCTGAAAATCTGCAGACATATATATATAATATATATATATTATATACACATATTATATGTGTGTGTGTGTTTGTGTGTGTGTGTGTGTGTGTGCGTGTGCGTGTGTTTGTGCGTGTGTGTGTGTGCGTGTGTGTTTGTGTGTGTGTGTGTGTGTGTGTGTGTATGTGTGTGTGTTTTCATCCACCCTCCATGGTTACTGAAGATGTATCCCATTTAAATTATCACATCGACAAGGTCACATTCCATTTTCTTTTTCTACTTTCCAAACTGCCTTTTTCACACATAAACTAATGAGAAAGATTGGGTACAAACATTTGTACTCATTCATTCATTCATCTTCTACCGCTTATCCGAACTACCTCGGGTCACGGGGAGCCTGTGCCTATCTCAGGCGTCATCGGGCATCAAGGCAGGATACACCCTGGACGGAGTGCCAACCCATCGCAGGGCACACACACATTCTCATTCACTCACACAATCACACACTACGGACAATTTTCCAGAGATGCCAATCAACCTACCAGGAAACCGGAGTACCCGGAGGAATCCCCCGAGGCACGGGGAGAACATGCAAACTCCACACACACAAGGTGGAGGCGGGAATTGAACCCCGACCCTGGAGGTGTGAGGCGAACGTATTAACCACTAAGCCACCATGCCACCGTGCCGTGCCACCGTTCATTTGTACTCAAACTATGTATTTTATTTTTTTTTAAGAATAAGTCAGTTGACAGCCCCATTATATTTGGACCCAGCGTAAGTAACTAACAATACAGTATGTCCTACTGACTCAGGATCAGAAGGAGCTTTATTACCAAGTGCGCTTGTGCACGTTCCAACAGTACTTGCTGGTCTCCGAGCAGCATTGCTCAATGGCTATAGGATGGAACTCAACATTTGCAGAGAAAAGTTTTTGTTTTAATCACATATTAAATGTGGACTGATCTCCGTCCAAGTCATAATATAAACACAGGCCTATACTAATAAAAACAATTCTGACTTTTATGTATTTATGGAATACATAAAGTCTCGTTAGACGCACTATAGATTTTTATCTGAACGGATGTCAAACAAAATTAGTTACTTCAAGATTATTATTTTTTAAATGACAATACATGCTGTATTACCCGAATTCCACATCTATTAACTACTTTTTAGCAAATTTTCCTTGTTTATGAATGAAATGTCATACGTTTTATCTGTTAATAGTTTGTTGGAATAACTGAAACAAGTCAAACTTAGCACTTACCTAATAACTATCATTCCTTCATCTTCCTGTTACTAAGTGGGGAAAAATGCATCTTGTTGTAGACAACAACAAAGCAACAGCTTTACATCTGATCATTAAAAAGAAAATTGCTAACACTGGGAAATTTTAATATTCCTAAATATTAAATACATATCTTAAACAAAGCACAATTTACATTTTTCTACTTTGTAAAAGAACACTTTTTTAATCTGTTTATTATAGTTGGTAGTAGTATTTAATAATGTGGAGCATTTTCCATAAAGGTCACTGTGACTTCTACTATAACGTTGTCACGATGCAGGACAAAGGCGAGTGAGGATCCAAATGCAGATATGAAAGTTTTAATCGTACAACACACAAATGCAGCTGAACAGACAGAACAAGACAGCAAAAAGGGCTAACAGGAAACAGGAACAGGCACACCAACATCCAACATGCAAAAACGACCAACACCAGGGAAGTGAACAAACAGAGTATAAATAACAGACAGGAACCAATCACAGCACAGAAACAATCAGAGACAAAGACAACACACCTGAAGGAGAGAAGGAGTACAATTAATGTCCATGGAAACCAAAGAGTGGGCGGAGCAAACAATTAACAACCGGGAAAGACAGCAGACAGAAACAGGACAGAAACACAGACAGACTCATTACAAACGTCTACTACAGACATGATAACATATTTAAACTTGCACGTTTGTACAACTGATAAAATCATCAACAGTTGTTTTCCCTGTAGCTGCTGTTATAGATAATAAACAACACCAAGCACATTCAGGCCTGTAACAGCACTGTGTTATAAGTGTAATTAATGCAAAAATTCTGTTATGTTCAAAAAGTTCTCAAATATTTTTAAACTTCACTGCATGAGGTGCACATGCCCTGTGTTGTTATGTGTTGTGACTCGTATATTTGCAAACGAAAAAATAAACTAATGGAAATGGCATTTAATGACATAATGCATGTGATAAATTTGCTACTTTGCTGGAAACTCGATGCTGTGTAGTGGAAATATTAAATGAGTCTTTTTATATAAGTGTGAAGTGAAGTGAAGTGAAGTGAAGTGAAGTGAAGTGAAGTGAAGTGACATACGGTTAAGTATGGTGACCCATACTCAGAATTCGTTCTCTGCATTTAACCCATCCAAAGTGCACACACACAGCAGTGAACACACACACACCGTGAACACACACCCGGAGCAGTGGGCAGCTATTTATGTTGCGGCGCCCGGGGAGCAGTTGAGGGGGGTTCGGTGCCTTGCTCAAGGGCACCTCAGGCTGGCCCGAGATTCGAACCCACAACCTTAGGGTTAGGAGCCAAACTCTAACCATTAGGCCACAACTTCCCTATATTTTTTCAGACTAGGGAGAAAGAACAAGAGGCCCTTGTTCCAACTGTTAACATTGTATGTGCTCATGTGTTTGATAAGAAATTAAATTGGAATGTGACCTTGTTGATGTGATAATTTAAATGGGATACATCTTCAGTAACCATGGAGGGTGCATGAAAACACACACGCACACACACACACACACACACACACACACACGCACACACACACATACACACATACACACACATGCACACATACACACACACACACACACACACGCACATGCGCACACGCACATGTTCACACACACATATACCTGTGGTACAAGGAGGAGCGCTAAAACACTTGAATTTGGCTCTTCACTGTGTAGACGTTGCACTGTATGGAATACGCCTTTGCTGCAGCAAAGTAATATCCTTTCTTTACTTTTTGCTTTTACCATCTGTATGTCTGAGTGTATTTTATACATCTAGATCAACACTGAGACCACAGCTGTTAAGAGGAAGGATGTATTTTGCTTTAGTTATTCTCAGTGCTGCATCATATACAGCTAAAAAAAAATGATTCTGATATTATTATATTATATTTGGTTCATCTTTTGAACAACTGGTATATGATATTAAGTGTTTTTTGTCTTTCATGAATATGTCTTCATAATCTAAGCTCTTTGTTTTACTGTAATGTTAAGACAGGAAACTGTGACTTTGTTCTCTAGAATGATGTAGAGTGTGATCTATGCTGTTCTTATTTAATTTATTATCTTAAAATGAACAATTTTATCAACCGAGTCCAGTTTCTACAAGGTAATTATATGGAACGCAACTGTAAAACTGTAAAAGATTACAATTAAAACTCCAGCTCATGTGTAGTATGTGTTATTGCACCCTGCTCCTCTAAAGTACATCAATCTAAACATAATCTGTTATTATAAGTAAAATGTTCAATATTTTTTATTCATGCTGAAAAAAAAAAATATTTTAAGAGTGTGACTGTTTGAGAGACAAATACTGCCTTTGCTCTGTAGCAGAGACTTGAAGAACTTTAGGCCATGCTGTTCTTCCTTGTCCTGTCTTTTTGGGCTCCAGCTGTATTGATTTCGGGCCAGGTTTGTCCATTGAACAGCACACCACGGAAAACAGTTACTCTGAGTAAGTGAGCTGTCTTTGTTGCTTTTTTTTTTTTTTGTTTTTTTTTGTAGTATTTTTCTTGAATAGATATTAGTTTGCGACTTGGCTGCACAGCATTGCTGTTTAATGTTACTGTGATAAGCCTTGCAATATATTTTATTTGTTTTATTTATCTACCTCCTTTTGGTTTTATTTTTATCCTTAACTTCATTCCTTTTTATGCTTGAATACCGGACAGACGTAAAAAGTATTTCACTGCATGTTGTACTCTGTATGCATGTGTATGTGACAAATAAAAATTTTGATTTGATTTGATATTAAAAGCATGTTGATGTGTTGTTGCAGCTGGATGGTTAAAAAGTGCTGATTTAAATTCTTACTTCTGTTAAAATTGCTCACCGGTTAATATAAAAGATCCCCACAGTATGTAAATAAGTACATACATAAATAATAATAATCATTTTAGGGCATTGGAACATTGCAGACTTTATAATATCAGTATTACAAATACAAATAACACAAAGCATTATTGAGCTACTGAGGTCAAAAGTTACAGTTGTGTTAAGTCTTTCTTCTACTTCACTTCTTTGTACTTTTCTTTATTATGAGCACCAAAGGTCTTATAATTACTCCAACACAGTGGACACTAAAAGCCTATTCTGCTGTTGCTAGGTAACAGAGGACATGTCTTCCAAGAGGAGGGAGTGTGGAATTACACCACCATGCTCCTGATGGAAGATGAGGGTGTGCTCATCCTGGGAGCTCGAGAGGCCATCTTTGCCCTGGACCTCAACAACATCACACACAAGAAGGCTATGGTCAGGAAAAAGATTTCATTTGAATAATAATAATAATAATAATAATAATAATAATAATAATAATAATAATAGATGCATTTCTTTCTTTCTTTATTTAAGCCTCATTTCAATTTTACTTATTACTTAGGTTTATTTTCTTATATTCTATCATTTTTTAATTTTACATGTTTATATTTTTTTGTCACTGTGATTTTATTTTTGTCACCAATTTTATTTTTGCATTTTTTTATTTAAACTTGTACACTGTGAAGTACTTTAATACAAATTAAGTAGTTCATTATTATTATTATTATTATTATTATTATTATTATTATTATTATTATTATTATTATTATTATTGTTGATAATAATTGTTGTTATTGTATTATAATAATAATAATAATAATAATAATAATAATAATAATAATAATAATAATAATAATAATAATTTAGATTGTGAATGCTAAATAATTGCAACATAAAAAAATAATAACAATAACAATATCTTTTATTTGTTGTTAAAATTCCTTGCTTTAGTAGTAAATTTTCTCTTGTACTGTACTTAATTCTAGATCAGTGAAGAAATATATTCTCTTTTATTTTAGGTTAAGTGGTCGGTGACATCAGAGATGCAGCGTAATTGTACGTTCGAAGGGAGCACACAGGTGATCCTGCCACAACCCAAGAGATCACACCACCATCACCACCACTCTGACTAGGATTAAGTTGTTCATAATGATGAATGAATGAATAAAGGAATGGAAGAAATAAAATAAAAATGAAGTATATTAGGAACATCTGTACACCTGCACATTACTGATGTTAAATAATAATGTGGCAAATACACAATGTGGAAAAAAGGAACTAGATTAGTACTAGATGGGCTGTTCTGAGTGTCTTCAAAACTGCTGTTCTCCTGGGATTGGTGTGTGTGTGTGTGTGTGTGTGTGTGTGTGTGTGTGTGTGTGTGTGTGCGTGTGTGTGTGTTTTCATGCACCCTCCGTGGTTACTGAAAATGTATCCCATTGTGTATCTTCGTTTTTATGTGTATATATGTAAATGCTCAAATGAGTGTAAAAAAGAATACATTTCCTAATACAGTAAAGAACCAAACATAGTCTGAGTTTTGAGAATATTAAGAACTAGACTTTACACCCCTACGCCATGTCTCTTTTAAACTCTGGTTAGATTCAACAGTTTTGTGCAGTAAATATATAATATGATTAGGAACAGGTATGCTATTATACAAAGCCCTGATCTGTAACTCATCTTCTTTGAGTCCTCACCTAGCCTATGAAATTATTCCCCATTATTCTTCTGTCTTGTGTTTTTCTGTTAACGGACCTTTTTTCTGTCTCTTCCTGAGTGACTTCCTAATAATTTCCTTGGACTCTGTATTCCCTGTAATTTTCCTTTCCAGACTGAGTGTCATAACTACATCCGGATCCTTCATAAAATGTCGAACGACACTATGTTTGTTTGTGGTACCAATGCTTTTAATCCAACCTGTGATATTATGGTGAGTAAAAATTCCTCCCCATATTTTACTGTAAAATGTCCTTGCTATGATACTGTAGACATTTGTTAACGTGAGTTTCAGCCTGTGTGCATGTTTTGTTATATCACACCATGTAGACATTTCATGTAGCTGTGTTCTGTCTTCCAGTCTTATAAAGACGGCAAGCTGACTCTCGAAGGTAAACAACAAGATGGGAAAGGAAAGTGTCCATTTGATCCTTTCCAGAGATGTGCCTCTGAATTTGTCGGTAGGTGCTTCATCTCTCTTAAGGCAAACTGCTCCATGATGTAACAGACCAAAGAGCACAATGTTTAGTTAGTGAGTGATTAAAAGTTTTTAGTTTATGCATTATATTCATGTCTAAGGTCAGTTCTTTAGTCACAGGTACTACTTATGATAACTGACATGATTTTCTTAATGCTTTAAAGGAAAGTAACCCAATGAGACCATCATTATTCTTTAATAATATAATTCTGATTGCCGTTTAGATGGACAGCTGTACTCTGCTACATCTTTCAATTTCCTTGGCTCAGAACCGGTTGTGATGCGAAGCTTAGATGACACCATACGAACTGAATTCCTGACTTCATGGCTTAATGGTACGAATGTAAATTTTATTACACTAAGTAAGGGACTGAGATGAGTCTTCTGGTTTCATATATAATTTAAAACTCAACTTTACATCTCGTAACTTTAATTCTTGGATCATGTGATTGAGTAGTTTAGAGTCACTGATTAGTTTTGTTATTTCAGAGCCCAATTTCATTGGCATGAAGCATGTGGCTGAGGGAGATGACAACCCAGAGGGGGATGATGACAAGATTTACCTTTTCTTTAATGAAATAGCTGTGGAGTACGATACCTACAGACCGATGGAGGTGTCAAGGGTGGCCCGCGTTTGTAAGGTACTCTTCCTTATAAAAGGATGTTGTTGATATTACAGTACACCATTCTTCAGGGCCTAAATAACGGTTGTGTGGTCCTCACCACTTCTTTGTTCAAACAAAGAACCTCAGGTGATGACAAAATATCTGGGTGTGGAAATATAAGCACATGCTTCCTAATTCTGAATCAGTACTTAACAAACCAGATGTTACTAAAGAAATGCAAAAGATTAGCTAATCATCAAGATCTGAAATGATTATAAATCAAATATTATAAGATTAATCACCCTGCTTTTGTTGCTTTTATACATGAATAGAAAACTTTTTTCCTATTTGCAAGTTTTTTTTGTTTGTTTTTTTGCTTACGTAATAAATGCTTAAAATGAGAGATGTTATCTGCTTATAGAACAATACTTTTACCAAAAAATATTTTTTTGGATTATATATTGTTAATTAGTAAATAAATATAACTATTGTCACTTGCTGTCATTTTCTGCAGCATTGTTCTCATACCCTCTGTTCTCTCCTTGCTAGGGGGATGTGGGAGGACAGGAGACATTGCAGAAGAAGTGGACGTCATTTCAAAAGACTCACCTGGACTGTCCTGTCCCTCAAACCTTTCTACCACTTCTCATACAGGATGTGTTCCTCTTCTGCCCAGACACCTGGAAAACCTGTATGTTCTACGGTGTCTTCACTCTTGAGGGGTGAGTAATGTTCAGTTCCAAAATGGCAGCAGAAAATGTTTAAATAACTGCAGTGAAGAAGACAAGTTGTGATTTTGAATGTAATCAGGATTGAGGTTGAATACCAGACCAACAATACAGTCAAACCTTAAGCCAGAGGACTTAAACATTACCATTTGTGTTAGATCAGCCTGAGCTCAAGGGCATGCAAAGGTCAAAATGGTTATGTCAAATGGGAAACCTAACAGGCTTTAGGTTAACATCTCACTGTTATTTATGTTCAATCATCATTTGCCATTAACTTCAGAATTAAACATTATGGTATTAGTTTGATTGGCACAGTGGTTTAGTGGTTAGCACGCTTGCCTCACACCTCAAATGTTTGAGATTTGATTCCCTCTGCTGCCTTGTGTAAAGGGAGCTTCCATGTTGCTTTGCTTTCGGGATATCGTCCAGGTACTCTGGTTTCCTCCTGCAGTCCAAAGACATTGTAGGCTGTTGGATAGTATCTCTAAATTTTGCCCCAAGGGATAGGCTCCAGGTTCTCCACAACCCTGTGTAGGGTAAGGTTTATAAACGAAGGATGTATATGCAATGTGTTCCCATTATAATGTATTTTAAATCACACTATTTATTTATTTATTTCAGATTCAGACATTACATATGATTTGTTTAATGTAATAAAGGATACATAATGTACCCATACACCAAAGAGCACCATACAAACGCATATTTACACACTTATTCACACCTTCGGGCAATTAAGTACAGCCCATCCAAGTGCTGCATGTTTATGGATGGAAACAGGAACATGGAGAGAACTTATGGAGAAAATCTCCACACAAATTCACAGGATCAACCTGGGGACCCTGGCAGTATGAGATGGCAATGCTGCACCACCTTGTGGTCTTTATATTGCATACACCTGTATGCATACACCTTATTATTTAGTAATACACACTCATATGAAAACCTCAGACATGTTCAATTAAGCATACAATTGCCTACGAAACTAATTTATTTTTGTATGGAATGTTTTTACTCTGATATGAAATGAATACATTTTAGGAGGTTAAATGCTGCAATAAGGTGTACTCAAATATTATCTAAGGGAGTCAAAACCTGTAAATCAAACCTGTAAATCAATCAAGGAAATGCTTAAAAATATGTTTCTTCTTGTTTTTTCTTCCTATTTGCATATGTGTAAAGCTGTGACATCCAGTTAAAAACAAAAAAAAATTGTAGAAAATAGTCTGCTGCAGATCCAAACATTAATTAGACATAGTTTTATTAACCACCGACTTTATGACACTTCTTTCATAGCTGTGATTTTACTGACAGGGAAATGCCGGAGTACTCAGCAGTGTGTGCGTACAGGATACAGGACATCAGGGATGTGTTCTCTAAAGGTCGATTCAAATCGCTATACAGAGATAATCTCCTTGAAACATGGGAGACATACTACGGACCTGTGCCTGACCCTCGTCCCGGAGCTGTGAGTTCAACATTTACCAACATTCTACAACAATCATTGTTATTTGTTAGCTACAGTGATGGAAAAATGACTTTATTAAGTCAGAATAATAGACAGAATTATTATCATTTACTGAGTAATAACGTACATAGTGATGTGCATGGTAACGTTTTAATTTGTATCTTTTGTCTCCAAAATCACCACAAAATGCAGTAGTTAATTATTTGCTTTGTGTTGCTCTCTCTATGTGTGCATGTGTGTAGTGTATTAACAGTAAAACAAGGGAGAAAGGGTTTTCAACATCTTTGGACCTCCCTGATAAAACCCTCATGTTCATCCGAGACAACCCACTGATGGATCAGGCAGTGAAGCCTTCTGAGCAGCCCCTACTGGTGAAGAAAGGAGCTGTGTTTACTCGTATAGTGGTGGCCAGCACTACTGCCCTGGATGGGAGCAGCCATCAGGTCATGTTTATTGGCACAGGTAGATAAATATTTAGTGTACAGTTTACATCATTATACAGACTTATGCATGTATGTGTTAATGTTCAATCAACTGTACAATCTTTGTAACAGCAAGCGGTTCAGTGCTGAAAGCAGTCAACTATGACGGAAAGATGGTGATAATAGAGGAGGTGCAGCTCTTTAAGCAGTCCGAGCCAGTAAAGATATTGCGGCTCTCCGTCACCCTGGTAAGCCTCAGAGCACATTTACATTTTTTCCTCCCTGAAGCTACACCAAAATATTATAGTTTTTTTTTGTGTGTAATATTAAACTAATTAATTGATTTATTAAGGGGACGAAATAGTTATCTATTTACTTAGGGAGAATGATAAAATGTATTTTCATTGAGTGAATTTATTCTTTTGATAAATTTACTAAATATTATAGAAATAATTTTTCTGCTTCTTTTAACACATTTTAGGGAACATGCAAATCTAAGATATTAATTTTTTTGCCCTCATCATTCACACGAGTAGATCTAAAATAATATAATAGTTAATGACTTTCCCATCATGGCTATCCCAGTACTCATCTGATTCATTTCATTATTTCTACTTGTGATTCAGTTTTAGTTTGATTCTGTTATAGTTTGACCATCTTTTTAATAACTGCTGTACATATTGTTTCAGGGTCAGCTGTATGCAGGCTCAGAGGAAGCAACGGTGCAGATGCCACTTAGTACATGTGACCATTACGCTTCCTGTATGGACTGTGTGCTGGCCAGAGACCCGTACTGCGGCTGGGACCTCAGCGCTGAACGCTGCATTGCTATAAACACCATTCATCCAGATACACACAGGTACTCAGCATATACTTCTCAGCTGCTGTAATATAGTGTTGTAAGGAAAAATCATGATGTGGTGTGCTGCAAAAAGACAATGGGTGTGACGTGACCTGAAGTTTACCTTTAAGTAATTATTAAATACTTTTAATTATTAACTTTTTTTTTATTAAATAACAACACATTAAAAGTTTATTCATCACAGTATTTTACAGTATTTGTTACTCTTTATTGACCTAGATTAACTGGAGCTAACAGTAGTGTATTAAAATGAACACATTAATATAAAGCCTTTCAGCTAGATCTTTGTTGCTGTTATAGAAAATTTCACTTAATCACCTTCTGACCAATCAAAATCAAGAATCAAACATCACTGTGGTCTAAAATATTGAATTGACTGCCCTAGAGGCTTTACTATAGACTGTGCACATGTGAGAACGTTAGATATATTGAATTTCTAGTCATGTCCATCTATTTTTTTCTCCTTCAGTGAGATTGTTCAGAGTCTGAGGGATGGAAATGCTGCACGTTGTCCTGCAGTCGGTATGTGAACAGGTGGCTTTTTATGCCCACTGGTTCAGATAGTACAGTGTTTACTGATAAAAGTGTCTTGTATGGGTAAATATATGTGCAGAAATGGTTTAAGTCCATTGTGACTTGTCACTAAAAGTAAATAAGACTCATAAAGACTGTTTTTGTGTTACAGAAAGTACTACGATCATTAAAACCTTCTATCTTGGTATCGAGGTCAGGTTGCTTTGCCAGCCAGGATCGAACCTGGCCCGAGTGCAATGGAGCGTAAACAATCACACAATTCAAAACTCCAACAAGTACAACATTCATCACAACAACCTGTTGATCCTCAATGCCTCTGACAGCGACGCCGGATTCTACACCTGCACCTCTGTAGAGTCCTCCAATGGTAACGACTATGTCATCCAAAATGCTACATACGAGCTGAGGCTGGGAAACTTCACTGAGCATAGTTTGGTCCAGCCTCAGGCAGAGGAAGATCAGAACACTCACTTGGCCCTCGAGATCCTGGTCATCATACTAACACTGATGATAATCGCTCTTGTGGTGTGGGACGTCTACAAAGGACATTTTGCCGTCCTGAGATGCTTGGAAAAAGCTGAGGAAAGTCTACAGATTGTGTTTTACATGGAATAAGTAAAATTTACAAAATTTGTCTTTTGCAAGTTTTTGCACTCATATTTTTCTAATAAAATGTATATTTGTGATATTAAGTAAAATCTATAAATTTCTGAGGTTGAGTAAAATTAACAAAGCAAATAAGTACACATAACATACTGATCTGATGTAATTAATTGATATAATTAAGTAAAACCAAGCTGCACACTTGAAATGTATTTGTTCTCTGGATGTTCATAGACATTAATCTGTCTTGTTTACCCAACTTTCTTTAAACATTATGAGAAAATGTAGACCCTGAAACATTCAGAATGATTGTTTCTATCATTTACATTTTACTGGTTTCATGTAATGGTTTTAATATTTTCAAATGCTGTGTTAGAGAGTATTTTAAAATAAGCAGTTTGTTAATGAAACTTTTTTTTTTATATTTTTTAAGTTTAAACTATTTTTAAAAAAGAGCACTTGGACATGGACTTGCTTAATTTACTTAGAAGACAGGATTTATTTGTAACAGCAGTCTGTTAATATCACTTTGTTGATTCTGTCCAGTCTCTGCATAGACATTCAAGTTTAGATGGCTTGATTAAGCAAAAGATTTTTTAATCATTTATAATCAAAAATGTCATTGCACTTTACTTTTTCTTGAGCTGTTTAAATTCTTATTCCTATTTTTAAGCATTGATCTTAAGCAAGATTCTCAAAATGTTTGTAATTTCTTACACTGAACCTCTTAATAAATACTCTTGATTGCACATTTACTGTCACAGTACTGATCTGTCATATTGTAACAGTGACTTGTTTTATTTACCTTAAAATAATTAACAACACTTAATAAAACAAGTAAAATTTTATTAATAGAGAAAACACAGTTTTTAAATACCATACTACCATCAAGTCTTCTTGATTGTCATCTTTACAAGAGGGATTAGAAGTTAAGTTAAATGCATGATCTGAATTGGTATCCACTGCCATAGAAGTGTTGGAATGACAGTGTAGTCAGAAGTGTTGCCAGGTGCTCTTAAAGTATAGCTGCTTCTGTTTTTGTGGCTGGTCATAGATAAACGAGTAAAAAAAGAAGCAAATGAATAAATTTGGGAAATTATGCCCCGATACAATCATGTATCAGTGATTTCATAGGCTGATGAAAGTAAGAGCTCACTATGGAGTCTATTACCCAACACTAGCAGCGATTAACTTTTGTGATAAATCTATCTGCTTTTTGAACACTCAGGAGGCAGAACCTGAGAACTTGCATTATCTGAATCACTGGGGACTGCAGTTTTAGCTAAAAAAATTCTTCATTGTTCAAATGTAGAAAACAGTGTTTTCCTGGTTTATACAGCTATTTGTCACATACCTGAGTCAATATATTAAGAGCATATATATCAACAGCTCCTTTATGAGCACCAACTATTTATCAAGACAACTTTCAGGAATATAAACCATTTTGCAGGATGTAAATAACACTAGAAACACTAGAAACATACACAAACAATTGAACAAAACACAATCAACAGAACATTTAGAATTGAACTGAAAATTAAACAAACATCTTTAAATCTTAATTATATGAGTGAAATAAACACAAAAATGGAACAGGAAGTGCTTCTGAATATGTTTAACTAGTAACCCTGGACAATTTTGCAGGGCGAGTTTTCCATAATCGCAGTGCATCTGGTTGTGCTTGTTCCTCCCAAAGCCTGTGTGCACACAGTCAAATAAGCGAGCCTTGCCGGTACTTGTCAGCCCACATGTACATTTTCCCAGTCAGGGGCATCTTGACGCTGAACTTGGCCTCGTCACCCCATTCCATCTTTTGCGCGTCGTGCAAACCAGTGGTGTAGTCCTCAAAAAAAAAGTGGTATACTACTACCCCCGCCCACCTCTTAAACCCCCTGTTCCCTGCCACGCTGCCAAAACAAGAAAAGCAAAAACAACACACAGAAGTCAATGTTTGCATTTACATGACATTAACATTAATGCCTTTAGCAGACACCTTTATCCAAAGGAACTGAAAGTGCATTTGAGTTACATACATTTTATCAGTTTCTGTGTTCCCTGGGAATCGAACCCACAACCTTTGCGATTTTACCGTAATGCTCTACCATAATGCACTCATACACTTATATAAAAACTATTTTGTCATTCAATTATGCATTGTTTGTTCAGTTACAGTATGTTCCAAACATTTTTTATATCTATTGTAACATGGACTGTGGAAAAGTGGCATAAGGTTGATTTTTTTGATGAATCATCTATTGAACTGCATCCCAATCATCGCAAATACTGCAGAAGACCTATTGGAGCCCGCATGGGCCCAAGATCCACACAGAAAACAGTCAAGTTCGGTGGAGGAAAAATCATGGTTTGGGGTTACATTCAGTAGGGGGGCGTGCGAGAGATCTGCAGAGTGGATGGCAACATCAATAGAGTGAGGTATCAAGACATTCTTGCTGCCCATTACATACCACAGGAGAGGGCAAATTCTTCAGCGGGATGGTGCTCCTTCTCATACTTCAGCCTCCACCTTTCTGTCTTAATTAATTAATTAAAAATCAAAGCTTGATAAGAATTTATTTTGGTAAAATAAGCTTAATCTAGAGTCCTTTGCCTTTCATATGTGCCACTTCTGATTTCAAAGTTATTATCTGTTGTTCCTACAACTTAGATAGGCAACAAGACTTTTGTCAGGGAGTGTATGGATAAATTTAAAGTAATTAAATATTTCAATATGTTTATGCATTACAAGATTCCTAAAGCAAATATTTTATAGATATAATTTACATATTTCCCCCCTTATAGATTCAGTGTGGAACCTGCACAAAATGGTTCCACATAAAATGCCTTGGGATGACAGAAGCACAAATACCGAGCGGATATAGCCCTTGGTATTGTGCATTGTGCATTGAGCTAAAGCAAGTACAAATACCATAGAGTTTAACAATATCTGTAATAGCTCTTATATAAGCAGCAGGATTACATATGTTTGACAAAAGCTGATTTACACATTGAAGTTTACATCACAGTGAAATGTATATTGTTGTATATTGTTTATAATTCAAACAATAAAAATAATCTAAAAGCAAAGTTTCTCAAAATAAGTGTTGTAGTATAACTATCAGGACATCAGTGATGTGTGAACTGAATTTGGTGACAGTACAGTGTATTACAGTGAAGTTATTGAATATAATTTCCATAATAGTGAAGTTATGGAATTATTTTCGTAATTAAAAAATCATAAAAATTATACAAAAAGACATTTCCCCAAAATAAGTGTTGTAGTATAACTACCAGGACATCAGTGATGTGTGAGCTGAATTTGGTGACAGTGCAGTGTATTACAGTGAAGTTTTCGGGGTTTGCACTTTGCAGACGGTCCCTTGGAATCTGTTTCTCAGTCGTCTGCACATAGAGACATGTATTTTTTCCACCATGGAGGAAAGCTGATAGTGAATTTGAAAACAAGCTGACCACTTTAAATTTCCATACTAACTTTCAGTTCCCAAAGCAGAGGTTGCATAAACACACCTGTGACCTGCAGCTGTCTGCGAGCGTGTGCCAAGCGGGAGCTCAGAGGGCTGTAGGAGCACAGGACTGTAAAAACCTGAGTCGTACTCGGCCTGGCTCTACTGGATCAGATCCTGCTCCATCAGCACGGACTCCACTGCTCTGCTTTTATCTCCATCCTCACCCTCATCTGCTTCTCTTCCTCCGTCACCTCCCTCCTTCTTTGCAGAGGCTCTGGAGCTCAGCCCTGGGCTCTCATCTCCACTCTCTTGCCGGGAGAGGAAAGCAGTGGCGGTGCAGTACCATGGATAGCGCCGGTGATGAGTGGAGGAAAGCGCGCAGCACCAAGGTCAGCACCGCTGATTCGGAGTGCAAGGCGGGGCAGCGAAATTCCCGCCAAAAAGAGGGTCTACATGGAGTCTACATGGCATGGGTGAGGTAAGGCTCTTCTACTAGTTGCTTATGCTAGATGTTAAAATTAATATTTTATTAATATAAACCCCTCAAGATTGCACATCCTAGACCATAAGTTTGTGCTGAATGTTTAGTTTTACGACATGTAATAGAAATAATAATAATATCATCATCATAATCATTATCATCAACATAATCATCATCTAAGCAAAAACAACAGGTTCTCTTTTTGCACAATAACAATAGAAAGCAAGCTACTGCCAAGCTGAGAAACAGCCTGTCTGTATCTGATGCTGAGAAGCTAGTTCATGCTTTCATGACCTCTAGACTGGACTATTGTAATGCATTACTAGGTGGTTGTCCTGCATCTTTAATAAATAGGCTACAGTTAGTCCAAAATGCAGCTGCCAGAGTTCTCACTAGGACAAGAAAGTATGACCATATAACCCCAATTTTATCATCTCTACACTGGCTACCTGTTAAGTTTAGAATCGATTACAAACTGCTGCTACTTACAGTACGTACAAGGCTCTTAATGGTTTAGCTCCCATGTATCTAACTAGTCTTCTAACACATTACAATCCTTCACGCTCTCTGAGATCACAAAACTCAGGACTTCTGGTAGTTCCCAGAATATCTAAGTCTACTAAAGGCGGCAGAGCGTTCTCTTATTTAGCTCCCAAACTTTGGAATAGTCTTCCTGATAGTGTTCGGGGCTCAGACACACTTTCCCAGTTTAAATGTAGATTAAAAACTCATCTCTTTAGTCAGGCATACACATAACACATCCCATCATATTGTGCACTATTACACTAGACTTGCACATTCTTATGAACAGCAGATATGTTAATCCCTCTGCACTGCTCTTCTCTTTTTCTACCCATCCCGAGACACCCAGACATTGCATCAGCTCTGATTGTCTTCCGTGCGATTAAGTTTTTGGACCTCCACTGAGAGGAGGCCGACTCTGTGAGAATCCTGAGACATCTACAGATCTACCAGCTCCAGTTGGACTCTGTGATACTTGTATATTGTAACCACACCATCTAGTGTCACCCATATGAGGATGGGTTCCCCTTGAGTCTGGTTCCTCTCAAGGTTTCTTCCTTTACCAATCTAAGGGAGTTTTTCCTTGCCACTGCTGCCTGAGTCACCTCAGACTTGCTCATTGGGGACAAATACATATACAAACATACATACATACACACTGTGAACTATATATATCTTGAATTTTATTATATTAATTCTTTATACTACTCCTTATGTTTATCTTTTGTTCTATGTTTATGTTCTGTAAAGCTGCTTTGTGACAATGTCCATTGTAAAAAGCGCTATACAAATAAACTTGAATTGAATTGAATTGAATACTGATTAAAAAAAGGAGGAGTATAGGAAAGACATTTAGGGTCTTCTAGCTGAAGTGCCCACATCTTGATTTCCTCCAGAAGGTTGTCCTTGTCTGTGACAGTGAGTCAAATTCAGAAAGGTGTACGGTTCATGCATTTCTAAAGACAAGTCATCACCTTCAGTGCTGATGTATTTGGCCTAGCAGGTCAAAGCGCTTTGCTCGGCCACCTCGGATATAGATCTTAGACCTGCACTTGTAAAGCAACAAATTACAACCCGTAATTGACACGTTTCAAGCAGCTGTAGTAACTTTGAATGGGGAATTAGCAGCTCCGGAAGGTACTCAATATATTTATAATTATTCCATTATTCTTATTTCTCCTTTTGGTGGTCTGATAACATCAAGTAACTGTTTGTCTATAATGATCAGTGATATTTATGGACAGCTTCCCTCTCTCTCTGCAACAGGTTTATTTCACAGAATTGAGAGTTCTATTTGCTTATGACAGAACACATAATTCTGATTGGTCAGAAGCTGTTAATTAATTTTCTATTAGAACAGCTCTGTCATTACACTAGTGCCAGCTGTAAGGATCTAATACCTTATTGTTTCTATAGTAACAACTTACACCAAGACTGGCAAGGATAATGTGGCCCATTATTATGAAACAGTAATTTTTAAAGGGATGTTTTTTAATTCATATAATCATGTCATTTTTTTATTTGTTAATATTTTTTTAAAGAGTCTCCATTGTCAGAAATTTCACAGATGTTCTACAACATTAAATGTTACTAGAAAAGGATTAAAAAGTACAACTTTTATCCAAATTGCTCTGGAGATTAATGCTGCCTGCATGTGCTTCTCACTTCTAAATTTGTAATTACGAGTATGTTGTGTTCTCATGCTTTGTTGCTGGAAAGAACATGAACCATGGACAATGCCAGGTTTATTCATTTTGACACCATGACACATTAGCCAGTTAATTAGCTTACTGACAATCAAGAATTTTGTTTTAGTTTTCATGGGGTAAGAAACATGAAAACAGTTTCAGAGGTTTATGAATATGATATGATACATAAATGAATATGAACACAATGGCAACAAAATTAACTGCAAAATGAACAGTAGCATCACTTTTCCCAGGCATTATTTTGACTTGAGGAGTTATTCATTCATGTTAAGGTTTTTACTGTGAAACTCATATTAATGCTGATTCTTTTAGCATGTGAAGGCACAATACACTGTGCTGTTGTTGGACAATAAATGCACAGTGTGATGAGATGCCTTTGTTGCCATGTCATTTACTATTTCCCATAACAACATGCCCCATCTTGTATTATTTACTTAATGTTTAAATGCCATTAATGTTTAAATTGCAATATCTATCATTACCAGGTGTTATAAGACATTTTCCATATTATGCCATTTGAAGGTGCCCAGCAGGTTGTCTGCATTAGTCTATCCCATGTACTCTTTACTCCAGCCCATTTTCTCATGCTTCTTCCTCTCCTTGGCCTCTTTCTTAACCAGTCGATGAGCTCTTGTCATTCTGTATTGTCGCCCTGCTCAGAAGCATAAGATGTGGAGGACACAGAGGATAGCCTCCTCCTCTGCCGTCTCTCCTTGCTGTCAACACGATCGTTCTTCTTCCTGCTCCTGTCCTCGCTCTTCCTTTCCCTCCCTCTGCTCCTCCTCCACTCTTCATCTTGCTTCTGCCTTCTCTCTTGGCTGGAGCTCTTGCTCCTGTGCTCAGCACTCGTCTGTCTCCTTCTCCTATTTCTGTCGCTGCTGTCTCTGCCTCTCACATGCCGTCTCTCTGACTGGAGCGTGTGCTAGAACAATATGAACTCCTGCTCTGCCTGTGCTCTCATTTCTCCTTCTTTTGACTCTTCTTATTGTGTTTCTTTCTACCACGGTCATCAAGCATTGAGCTAATTAGACAGACATGAGTGATTCTGTTGGTACTATTTTCACTATTTGTCAGACATAAAACAATTCATTGGTGAAGGCATGAGAACTGTACATGAAAAGCTGCAGTATAAATGTGTTTGAACCTAATTTTATGTAACACAGGTGTGACCGATATAAAAAAAAGTTTCTCATTTCACTGCAGGAAATAAACAATAACAATAAAGTTACAGGTCACTACTAACACCACCCACATGTCAGGTTTCCCTATTTTGAATCACTCCCTATTTTGGTTTTACAGCTCAAGTCAATTCAGTTTTCTCCATATAGTGCCTTTAACAGCTTTACAGACAAGTGTAAATTTTAAAGGTATAAAATTATCCATAGTTAGCAAGCTTAGCATGACAGCAATAAGGAAAAACTGCCTGAGACTGTCAGGACTCTGCCTGGACTTTGGCCATGTGCCTTTTGTTTATGTTTCATGTTCACATGTCTGCCCCGCCCTTGTCTTTTCCGCCCCGCCTCTGCACACCTGTCCCTCATGTATTGATTATTTGTATTATTTAATTGAGCCGCGTTGCCTCGTGCAGCGCGGAATCCTATTGTCTCCTGTTATTGTCTCCTGTCGTCGTCGTCATGTCTGGTTATGTCTGTGTCCTGTTTTGTGTATTTAAGTTATTAAATTCCTCGTTTCTGTTAAGCTGTTCTGCATTTGGGTCCATTTTTATCCCGCGTTCACTGACAGAAGGATTCCGCCAGACCAGGACCCAGCAGGACAGCTGAAGCTTGGACCGGCCGCTTGGGAGCATTATTTTTTTTTTCCCCTGGACTTTGCGGGTTTTGGTGACATCGGTCCGCATTTTTCCGGTGGGGGACGCCGCTCCGCTTCCGGCTTTTCCGCGGGGGGCGCCGCTCCACTTCCTGGTTGCGGGCCGTGTCACCAGCCCGAGTTTTGTTCTGTTTTTTCGGTGTCCTGTGACATCGCCCCGCATCTGTCCGGTGGGGGGCGTCGCTTCACATCCGGTTTCCGTAGGGGACGCCGCCCCACTTCCTGTCCGCGTGGGGTGTTGCGGGCCCGTGTTTTGCCCACTGTATTTTTTTTTCTGTTCTGTGGAGGTTTTTGTTTTTTCCCTGCCCTCCCCCCCTCCCCTCCCTCCCCCCTCCCCTCCTCCCCTTTTGCTGGTTCTGAGAGGTGGGTCTGGCCGTGGTGCGTCGGGGGTTGTGCTCGGCCCTCCTGTTCGGCTGTGGACGTCGCTCGGCCCTCCTGTTCGGCTGTGGACGTCGCTCGGCCCTCCTGTTCGGCTGTGGACGTCGCTCGGCCCTCCTGTTCGGCTGTGGACGTCGCTCGGCCCTCCTGTTCGGCTGTGGACGTCGCTCGGCCCTCCTGTTCGGCTGTGGACGTCGCTCGGCCCTCCTGTTCGGCTGTGGACGTCGCTCGGCCCTCCTGTTCGGCTGTGGACGTCGCTCGGCCCTCCTGTTCGGCTGTGGACGTCGCTCGGCCCTCCTGTTCGGCTGTGGACGTCGCTCGGCCACTCTGGCTGCACCGCCGTGTGCCGTGCTCCCCCCCACCTGCCTCGCCGTGTGCCGTGCTCCCCCCCACCTGCCTCGCCGTGTGCCGTGCTCCCCCCCACCTGCCTCGCCGTGTGCCGTGCTCCCCCCCACCTGCCTCGCCGTGTGCCGTGCTCCCCCCCACCTGCCTCGCCGTGTGCCGTGCTCCCCCCCACCTGCCTCGCCGTGTGCCGTGCTCCCCCCCACCTGCCTCGCCGTGTGCCGTGCTCCCCCCCACCTGCCTCGCCGTGTGCCGTGCTCCCCCCCACCTGCCTCGCCGTGTGCCGTGCTCCCCCCCACCTGCCTCGCCGTGTGCCGTGCTCCCCCCTCCTGGACCCATCGGGACTGTCAGGACGGTTTGGCGCGTCGGGAGCCGCGCCTTGAGGGGGGGTTCTGTCAGGACTCTGCCTGGACTTTGGCCATGTGCCTTTTGTTTGTTTCATGTTCACATGTCTGCCCCGCCCTTGTCTTTTCCGCCCCGCCTCTGCACACCTGTCCCTCATGTATTGATTATTTGTATTATTTAATTGAGCCGCGTTGCCTCGTGCAGCGCGGAATCCTATTGTCTCCTGTTATTGTCTCCTGTTGTCGTCATGTCTGGTTATGTCTGTGTCCTGTTTTGTGTATTTAAGTTATTAAATTCCTCGTTTCTGTTAAGCTGTTCTGCATTTGGGTCCATTTTTATCCCGCGTTCACTGACAGAGACGATATAAGGAAGTAACTGTGAGAGGAACCAGGATCAAAATTTGAAACCCATCTTCATCTGGGTAACACCTAATAGTGCAGTTATATATAATTTCCCTTTTTTTAAAAATTCTACTTGTGCAACCAGAAAAAAAAGTTTTAACATGAACCATCATAGCCAAAGGGATTGTATTAATTACAGTCCAAGCGATCTTCATGGTTTCTCAATGGTACCATCCACAGTAATCTCATGTATGCACAATCTGTTGTGTTTTAGTCTTTACATAATCCCACTGTTAAAGCAGAGACCCTTCCATACTAATCGATTTTCTTTCTCCACAAAAGCCATAATGACTTTATTGCGATCCTGGACTTTTTCAAAAAAGCTGCAGCTCCACTAAATACTCTACTTCTACTCTGAATCTGGAACTGCCATGAAAGTTCCGGAATCTCTTGCCATATGTGTGTGTTCGAAAGACAGCCATTACATTATCATTTGAAGCATTTTGTCAGCAGCTGCAGCAGGTAAGTTCATCTTCAAAGCTTATACTTGTGTTAGTACAAAATAATAGAAGTGATGAAGTGTCTGATGTGTAAGTTACAGCTCAAAACAGTGTGTTCTGTGTTTCTGTACAATCTGGTGCTCCAGATATTTCTATATATAGTTGATACACTGTATGCCTTAAACTTTCCTGGCCTGCTAATTTATATTAGATGGAGTATTACAAATATTTATTAGGCTAAAAAAATGTGTAATTGATTTTAAGTGTGTTAGGTTTAAGTAACAGAAAATACTCAACAGTGGGCTGGTGAAGTGGATTAGTTTTTCATAACTGAACATCCTGAAGAGTTTTATTCCTCTTAAACCACCAATGGTTTAAATATATTAATTAAAGCACATTGTCAAACTTTTAAGTATTTATCAACACATTCAATATTTAATGTCATCTAATAACATTTAGATGATCTACAATAGAGATGCACTGATCGGCTCAAACGTCATCCGAATCCACCAGCACCATAATTTTCTCTGTATAAAATCTCCACACCCGATCGTCCCATTACAATTATACTAATTTTTAGTTTTCAGCATGATGATATGGGCAATGGATAGTTCTTTAAAAGCTCATTCCGCGCAGTTAGAGCAATAAGCGTGTAACATAATACACTCGACAGATGCTGCTTTTAATGTTTCTATATTTCTTTTTTATTTATCTATTTATAAAACGAAAGTTTGCTCTGTGTACAGATTAAGCTACATTTAGCGTATTATCATAATAATAAACACGGGCTTTAGTCCCTTTAGCTGGAATGTCACCGTTTCTGTCAACTTTTATGGACTTCTATTTGTATGTTTATTCTTTTCTATTATTACTATGCACAACACACCCAGATAAATTCTTGTACATGTAGACCCTACAGTAGCTGGAAATAAACCTCATTCTTATTCTGAACTTCCCGAACAGGCGATTTATTTTTCTTGAACTCTGCATGATGTCACACACTGCCCTCTTCCGGTCAAAACGTTTAATTACAACATTTTATTTTGCTACTTTCCAAACAGCTTTTTCTCTTTCCGGGTTTCTGTGTTGTTCTACAAAATGCACCGAAAATTTTCACACAGAAACTGTAAAAAGAAAGATTCGGTGCAAACATTTGTACTGAAACTATGTATTCTGTTTTTTTTTTTTTACTTGTTTAGTTTTTTAAAGACAAAGTCAGTTGACAGCCCCATTATATTTGGACCCAGCGTAAGTAACTAACAATACATCAAGCGCATTATCGAAGTGCGCTTGCGCACGTTCAGCTCAGTACTTACTGGTCTCCGAGCAGCATTGCTCAATAACATAGGATGGAACTCAACATTTACAGAGAAAGGTTTTTGTTTTAATCACATGTTAAATGTGGACTGATCTCCGTTCCAGTCATAATATAAACACAGGCCTATACTAATAAAAAACAATTCTGACTTTTATGTCTTTATTAAATACATAAAGCCTCTTTAGACGCACTATAGATTTTTATCTGAATGGATGCCAAACAAAATTAGTTACTGCAAGATTATTTTTTTAAATGACAGTACATGCTGTATTACTCGAATTCCACATCTATTAACTACTTTTTAACAAATTTTCCTTGTTTAAGAATGAAATGTCATACGTTTTATCTGTTAATAGTTTGTTGGAATAACTGAAACAAGTCAAACTTAGCACTTACCTTATAACTATCATTCCTTCACCTTCCTGTTACTAAGTGGGAAAAAATGCATCTTGTTTTAGACAACAACAAAGCAACAGCTTTACATCTGATCATTAAAAAGAAAATTGCTAACACTTGGAAATTTTGATATTCCCAAATATTAAATACATATCTTAAACAAAGCACATTTAGCAATTCTACTTTGTAAAAGAACAAGTTTAAATCTGTTTATTATTGTTGGTAGTAGTATTTAATCATGTGGAGCATCTTCCATAAAGGTCACTGTGACTTCTACTATAATGTTTACTACAGACATGATGACATATTTAAACTTGCACGTTTGTACAATTGATAAAATCATCAACAATTGTTTTCCCTGTAGCTGCTGTTATAGACAATGAACAACACCAAGCACATTCAGGCCTGTAACAGCACTCTGTGTTATAAGAGTAATTAATGCAGAAATTCTGTTATGTTCAATAAGTTCTCAAATATGTTTAAACTTCACTGCATGAGGTGCACATGCCATGTGTTGCGGCTCAGCCAAAATATGCAAATGAACAAAATAAACTAATGGAAATGGCGTTTAATGATGTGATAAATTTGCGACTCCACTGGATAATCGGCAGTTGATGCTCTTATGAGGAAGGATGTGGGTTTTGCTTCAGTTATTCTCAGTGCTGCATTGAATACAGATCTAAAAAAAAATGACAATTCGATCCATGACCTTTAAACTGAGATTCTGATATTATTATATCATATTCAGTTCTTCTTTTGAACAACTGGTATATGATATAAAGTGTTTTTTGTCTTTCATGAATATGTCTTCATAATCTAAGCTCTTTGTTTTACTGTAATATTAAGACAGGAAACTGTGACTTTGTTCTCTATAATAATGTAGTGTGTGATCTATGCTGTTCTTATTGATTTTATTATCTTAAATTGAACAATTTTCCAGCGTGAATGACAGATTTTTCTCAATATTTCTACAAGGTAATTGTATGGAAAACTGTAAAAGGTTTCAATTAAAAATCCAGCTCATGTGCAGTATGTCTTATTTCACTTTGCTCTTCTGAAGTACAGCAATTTAAACATAATCTGTTATTATCATTAATATATTTTCAATGTCTTACAGTGTGACTGTTTGAGAGACTGAGACTGATGTTGCAGAGACTTGAAAAACTTTAGGACATGCTGTTCTTCCTTGTCCTGTATTTTTGGGTTCCAGCTGTATTGACTTCGGGCCAGGTTTGGCCATTGAACAGCACACCACGAAAAACAGTCACTCTGGGTAAGTGAGCTGTTTTTGTTGCTTTATTTTTTGTTGTTGGTTTTTTTCTTAAATATATATTGTTTGTGATTTGGCTGCACAGCATTGCTGTTTAATGTTACTGTGATAAGCCTTGCAATATATTAAAAGCATGTTGATGTGTTGTTGCAGCTGAATGGTTAAAAAGTGCTGATTTAAATTCTTACTGCTGTTACAATTGCTCACAGCTTAATATAAAAGGTCCCCACAGTATGTAAAATAAACACATACATAAATAATAATAGAAATAGATCATTTTAGGGCATTGGAACATTGCAGCCTTTATAATATCAGTATTGCAAAAAACACAAAGCATTATTGAGTTACTGAGGTCAAAAGTTATAGTTGTGTTTTTTTCTTCTACTTCACTTCTTTGTACTTTTCTTTATTATGAGCACCAAAGGTATTATAATTACTCGAAACCAAGTGGACAATAAAAAGCCTATTCTGCTGTTGCTAGGTAACAGAGGACATGTCTTTCAAGAGGAGGGAGTGTGGAATTACACCACCATGCTCCTGATGGAAGATGAGGGTGTGCTCATCCTGGGAGCTCGAGAGGCCATCTTTGCCCTGGACCTCAACAACATCACACACAAGAAGTCTATGGTCAGGAAAAAGATTTCATTTGAATAATAATAATAATAATAATAATAATAATAATAATAATAATAATAATAATACATGCATTTATTTATGTATTTATTTGTTTATTGTTTTATTGATCTCAGCCTCAACTTTTTTGTTTTGTTTTTTTGTTTCAATTCCAATTTAATTTATAACTGGGGTAAATTTAACTTATATTTTATCATTTTTACATTCTACATGCTTATATTATTTTAATGATTGTACTTTTATTCTAGTTTCAAACATTCTTTCTATTTCTATATATTAGATTGTTTAAATTTCAGATATCTTCTCTTTGTCACTGTGATTTCACAATTATATTTTTGACTGCATTTTAAAATTGTACACTGTAAAGTACTTTAATTAAAATTTAATAATAATAATAATAATAATAATAGTTAAAATAAATGTTACAATTTTTTGCTTTAGTAGTAAGTTTTCACCTGCACTGTACTTATTTAATTCTAGATAAGTAAAGAAATATATTCTCTTTTTTTGTAGGTTAAATGGGCGGTGACTTCAGAGATGCAGCGCACGTGTATTTTCAAAGGGAAAACACAGGTGAGGTTTTTTTTGTGTGTGACTGTTCTGTGTAAAATCGAGAGACTGTTATGTGTGTGACTGACAAGAGATCAGCAGTTTCATAAATGCTCTAAGCTGCCCATCTAGTACTAAAAATCCTGCCACAACCCAAGAGATCACACCAGCATCACCACTCTGAAACTTATGATGATGAAGCAATGAATGAAGGAATAGAATAAATACACTAAAAATCTAGTATATTATCGACATCTGTACACCTGCACATTATTGATTATTGATTATTATTAATAATTGAAAACAAAAACACAGAGTGAGTGACTGACAGTTAGGTTTAGAAATTTCTCAGACCAGCTCTCTGATCGCAGAGAGAATTTTTTTTCTTTATATTTTATGCAAACATTAACTGAAACTTTTGTCCTGTATATGTAAAATCCAGCCAGGGGTTTGAAGACAACTACACTGATTAATGTACTCTAGACAACACTAAAGCTTGGTCCGTGAATGAGGGTGAAGCTTTATCTTGGCTCATGGACAAACCTCCTAACAGTGTTGTTCTTGTAGAAACTCCAGTTTGAGTTTAATGATGTTGATGCTGCGTTTAAGAGGAAATCCACTGGACGGTGCTGTGACTGAATTCTGGCAAACAGCCAAAAATCAGAAACAAAATATTTTTACAACCAATAATATACTGTTATCTCTATTTTAAAAATTCAAAAATGTACAAAATAATAAAACTATGTTTTTATTTTGGCTTCATTTCTGACCTTGCCTGAGCTATCAAGTTGCAAATAGTCTAACTAAGTAGTAGATCTCCCTGAACTTGTAACCATCCAACAGCTTCATATACAAAATTACAGCAAAATTAAAACAAGTTAATGTACCTACTGTAATCACTTCAGACTGTAATCAGAAAACAGCTGTCGAAATAATACCACTACTCCCACATTGTTACATCATCCTCAGATCACTGGAGTGCTCTTACACACACTGTAAATATGATGAAAGTTTAAACTTGATACACAGATATTAATAACAAGATAATTAGAAATAATTTCTCACCGCTGATGACACACAGACTGACATTACTGGATGACGTTGAAAATCGCTTCCGGTTGCTAACCTACTTTATAAAGTTGATTTTGATAATCATGTTTCTTTCTGTAATCATGTTTCCTTATGTAAGTCTAAAGAGTAAAAATGGGATTTCCAAAACAACCCCAGATATGTATATATCTTTGTATATATGTAAATCCTCAAATGAGTGTAAAAAGTAAAATACATTTCCTAATTTACCGCTCCACTGCTCTCTGTTTTACCAACACTTGGCTCAGTCACTCCATCCCGCACAGGATTACTTCTCTCGGGCTTCCACTTACACCAAGCGGATCGTTTAACTGAGCTATCGGGTAAAATGAAAGGCAGCGGAATCGGCTTCTTCATTCTTCTACATGCTTATACAATGAATGTTGGTGAACAGATGATACAGTGCTGAACAAATACTGCAGCCCAAACCTGGAATCACTGTTCTTAAACTGTAAACCCTTTTATTCATGCCGGGAATTCTCTTCATTCATTCTAAAGACTGAAACAAAACAGATGCTGGATCCCCTACATTTTGCCTACCGTGCAAACAGATCAGTGGACGACGCAGTCAACTTTGGACTGCACTACATTCTGGAACACCTGGACTGCCCAGGAACATATGCCCGGATTCTCTTTGTTAACTTCAGTTCGGCTTTTAATACAATAATTCCGGAAATTCTCCACTCCAAACTCCTAAGGCTCACTATAACCCCTTTCATCTGTCAGTGGATCACCAGCTTCCTGACAGGCAGGAAACAACAGGTGAGACTGGGAGGTGTCACCTCCAGCATTCGGACAATCAGCACTGGCGCTCCACAGGGATGTGTCCTCTCCCCACTTCTATTCTCCCTCTACACTAATGACTGCACTTCAAGTGACCAAACTGTTAAACTCCTGAAATTTGCAGATGATACTACACTCACCGGTCTCATCCAGGATGGCGATGATTATCTGTATTATCTTGTGTTGTATAGTATAGTGTTATTTATGTCTATACTTTTGAGAGTCACAAACAGCTGGAACCAAATTCCTTGTGTGTGTCAACACACTTGGCTAATAAGCCTGATTCTGATTCTAATGCAGTGAAGAACGAAACATAGTTTTAAGAATATTAAGCTTATTATTAAGTTTATTAATATTAACTAGATGTTACACCCCTAAGCCATGTTTGTTTCAAACCCTGGTTAGATTCAACAGTTTTGTGCAGTGAATATTCCATATGATTAGGAACAGGTATGCTATTATACAAAGCCCTGGGGTCTCATTTATAAAACTGTGCGTAGGATCCCTACTAAAAGTTTACTTACGCCCAAAAGCCAAAAATGGCGTACGCCAAAAAAAATTCCGATTTATAAAACGTGCGTACACACTCCTCTAAGCAATGTTCCTTTTATAAATCACAGATCACCCACAGATGTGCGTACGTGAAATCCCGCCCTGTACACGCCCATTTTTAACCATAAATAGTCAATGCAAATCACTGTCCCCTACACTGCTGTGTGTCAAGATAAAGGAATCATGTGTTGAACCAGGCCAGCGTGCCACAATGTTTGTGAGGGTCATGTTGGAGTCACATATGATTTGCACATTAATAGAATGCACATGCTTTCTTTTAACATAAGCAAATTCATTTTCAGATGTGAACTTATAGCAACATGAGCGCAGTCAATTGCGCCGATTACATTTGGGAAACCAGACATTGCTGCAAATTGCATTTTAATTTCGGCCTGTTCTCGCACAGTGCATGGCAGGGGTCACCAACCTTTTTAAGACTGAGGGTTACTTCAAGGGAACTGAGTAGTACGAAGGGCTACCGGTTTGATACAAACTTCCTCAAGGGCAAAATTGCACAGATCACTTTTTAATAATAATAATAATAATAATAATAATAATAATAATAATAATAATATGGTGAAGAGACTGCTCACATGTCAATGTTAATTATTCTCCACAATTATTAACAATGATTTAATGTAAATGTCTGTTAGTGGGAAGCCTGGCACTGCATTCTGCACACCAGTGTACTGTAATCTGGTGAATAATTTGACACTGTAAGTCTGAGTGAGTCTATGTGTAAATGTGCATCAGTAAGGCGTTTTCTGTGTTTGTTCTTGATAAAGTTCATGTTAGAAAAGGCTGATTCACAGATAGGTTGAACCAAAAAGGCAGGCAAATTTCATAGTTGCTGTGCATACACCACTGTACTTTTCTGTGTCCACAAGGCACCAAAAGTTTGATGCAGACTGATGGGCTTTGAGGTGGAGGTCATTTTGCAACGTTAGGATTTCTATCTCTACCTGTCCAGCATCCAAGTTGAACAGAGCACTTAGTTGCTCAGCAGTGCATGTCATGTCCACTTGCATGAAAGGATTTGTAACGGCTTTTTCTGTCCTTAATGCCGGGTGGGTAGTTAGCATTGAAACTTTCGTGACGCAGACTGAAGTGTCTCGCCATATTGTGCCGCTTTGCCGTCGCAACAGTCATCCCGCAAATGAGACACACTTTTCTTTGACTGACGTAAAAAGAACTCTTCCTCCCAAACACTGTGAAAATGGTATGTTTTCTGTCGCTTTTCTGCCATTTTTTGGGGGGTAAATCACAACTAACTCCTCATCGTTGCTGCACCATTTCCTTGTGTCAGGAGTCGGACGTGACGTGCGCGCAATATTGACATTTGACTTCAGAAAAGGCCAGAGTTCATTATATACATAAAACATTTTTGTTTTAATTTTTTTAATTAAATAAAATGAAATTAAATATCATCACTTTAATATCTACATTAATGCAAGCATTTTTTATTCAAAAACTACAGCAAGAAAATTTTTTTAGGCGTAGCTATATTTTGACCAGTGCTATTTTAGAACGTGCCTCGCGGGCGCCTTAAGTGCTCCTTGCGGGCGACCAGGTGCCCGCGGGCACCGCGTTGGTGACCCCTGGTGTAGGGGAACCTGATGTATCGACTACCCATATTAAGTATACCATTCAAAACGACAGATATTATGGCACTCAGGGATGGCTGTGATATACCAGACCTATAGGGTGAGATGATAGATTCCAATAGAATTATTTCATACACAAAAAGGTCTTAGACACAAAGTTGAGGATTACTTATAGTTTTTTTTTATATATAAATAATTTACCTGTCTGCCAATTCCCGCTGGAATCAGCCGGTTGCCAAGAACCCCAGAGTGGTGAGGACTTGTATTTGGACTGGGATGGCATGGTTCCGGCGTGTTGCCCTCTCTAATACTGGACCCAATTCAACACATAGATCTAAGAGCACAGCTCTAGGGAATCTAAATCGGCTTATTAGCCAGGAAATCATCATGGTCCCTGAAAACTCGTTCTCTCCTTATTCTGCCATTGGCGTAATCCTCCAACAGTGCCAGCAGTGCCATCATGAAGCATTACATACCCGGGTCACCGGAGGATTTATATGTTTCTAGCAATTATACTGATCGTTAACACCTTGACAAAATCACAGAATTAATTTGTGGGCGAAAATTTAAGACAAAAATGTTATAGTGAACACATACTTCTTCATGACGGTTTTGTAATGAACACCATAATAGTTAGGACCGATGATGAGTAGCGATTGTGCTTCATAACTGTATTTGCAGACTTTGACATTTTATGATATATGTACATTAACGAAAATATTTTGTTTTTACACTGTGCTCTGCAGTTCTCTAATAAAAGGGTATTTCATGCTATTTTGTATCACATGTAGTCGCGCCATCTCCTCCTGCGCTCCCGTTGTGGACAATGTGACTGTAAGGCAGCGCTGATTATTCATTCATTCATTCATCTTCTACCCAGTCAGCAAATTTCCTTTGGCCCAGATTTGGGCCAGATAAACAGCTGAGCTGTGGCCCAGATTAGTTTGTGTTTGTCGGCCCAGAAATGGCCCACATCTCCTTTGCCAAAACTGAACCAAAGCAGTGCCATAAGTCCACCAAGCATGAGCCAAATGTAATTTATATGGCCCAAATATGGCACACCTATTCTTTGCCATAACTGAACCAAAGCAGTGCCATAAGTCCACCAAGCATAAGCCAAATGTAATTTTATTTGGCCCAAATATGGCACACCTCTTCTTTGAAAGAACTGAACCGAAGGAGTGCCATAACTCCACCAAACATGAGACAAATAATACAATTTAATGTGGCCCATATGTGAGCCTTATATGCAATTTTAGTATGGTTGAGTTCTGTTAAAATCTAACGGCCCATACGTGCCCCACATGCAGCTGACAGTATGTAAAAGTCTTATTAACTTAAAGGTGAATGAAACACTCAACAACAAATGTACTCAAAACAATTTACTTCAAAACAAGAGTTTAAATAATTACAGCTTTAAGAGTAAACATAAGAATACATTTAAGAATGTATTCAACTCAGAGTAATTGAGTTTTGATGTGCAGAGACGTTTTGATGTGGTTTTGATGTGCCCAATGAGGGTCGGCAGTGTTTTGTTGGGCCTTGTGTTTCTTCATTCGCTCCCTCCTACCCCCCTCTCGGTCTCCAGGGAGGTGCAACCATTTATGTTGATTTCAATGTCTTTATTTGAGGCTTTTGCAGTAAGGGGATTCTGCCTGACTGCACCTGCAATAAAGATGAATTTAAATAATGCTAGCAGCAATACAACCTGGAAGTTAGAGCTGGAGGATAATGGGGGGAAAAAAAATCATTTAATATAAATTATTTCCTTTAATATTTTTAATTGCAATAATTCACCACCTCTGATTGACCAAAAAAAAAAATTCCAGTATATTTTCGAAAGGAATTGCAAATTGTATTTTTAAATATGTGGGCCATAATAATACCATAATTTCTTATGACAAATTATTTAGATTTTGTTTTTAGAATATATTTTTAGAATACTTTTTCACCAACTGGTTAAAATTGACAACACTGGATGTATTCTGCTTTAAAAAAGACATGCATGACTTTCAGTGCATGAGACAGAATCCAAGGGACCGTCTGCAAAGTGCAAATCCCGAAAAGCGAATACTAAAAAAGTCAATAACGTCACTGTAATACACTGTACTGTCACCAGCTCACACATCACTGTAATACACTGTACTGTCACCAGCTCACACATCACTGTAATACACTGTACTGTCACCAGCTCACACATCACTGTAATACACTGTACTGTCACCAGCTCACACATCACTGTAATACACTGTACTGTCACCAGCTCACACATCACTGTAATACACTGTACTGTCACCAGCTCACACACCACTGTAATACACTGTACTGTCACCAGCTCACACACCACTGTAATACACTGTACTGTCACCAGCTCACACATCACTGAAATACACTGTACTGTCACCAGCTCACACACCACTGTAATACACTGTACTGTCACCAGCACACACATCACTGTAATACACTGTACTGTCACCAGCACACACATCACTGTAATACACTGTACTGTCACCAGCTCACACACCACTGTAATACACTGTACTGTCACCAGCACACACATCACTGTAATACACTGTACTGTCACCAGCTCACACACCACTGTAATACACTGTACTGTCACCAGCTCACACATCACTGAAATACACTACTGTCACCAGCTCACACACCACTGTAATACACTGTACTGTCACCAGCTCACACACATCACTGTAATACACTGTACTGTCACCAGCTCACACACATCACTGTAATACACTGTACTGTCACCAGCTCACACACATCACTGTAATACACTGTACTGTCACCAGCTCACACACATCACTGTAATACACTGTACTGTCACCAAATTCAGCTCACACATCACTGATGTCCTGATAGTTATACTACAACACTTATTTGGGGGAAATGTGTTTTACTTTTGGGGGAAATATTTTCATATAAAAAAACATAAAAATTATACAAAAAGACATTTCTCCCAAGTTGACTGTTTTTAGTATTCGCTTTTCGGGTTTTGCACTTTGCAGACGGTCCCTTGGTTCGCACATAGAGACTTATGTATTTTGTCCACCACGGAGGAAAGCTGATTTTGAGGAAAATTGGGTTGTAGCTGCGTTTCTACATTACTATGATAGAAAAGAGGTGTTATTTGTGTAGTAACAGCGTTTAGCTCAGGAGTTATTGACTCGGGAAACTCCAATCTGTGAATATGTGCCAACTTTACTTAAGTGCTGTTGATTTATAGCCAAAAACATCGGAATTTAAAACGGCAAACCAGCGGACCTAGCATACATTAAACTGTTGTTTAAAGACTTTAAAGTGCCAATCACTTACCTGAACGTAGCCTACAGAGTCGTGAGGAAAGCAGAAATGCCGCCCGCTGCCCGAGTCTCAGTAGAATTCGCGCCGTAGTCTCACTCCACCAATAGGAGGGAAGATGCAGAGCAACCTGAGGTGTGGAACGGCGGATGTCTGCCGCACTTGATTTCAGGATTCCTGTGTTTTTCCACGTATAAGCCAAATGTTTACCACAAGTCGTGTTTCTCACTGTGTGCCATAGCTCAACCACATATGGTTCTCATGTGTTCGTTGTTATCTGGGCCATATACCTCAAAATGAGTTGTGAACCAAGAGAGCATTTCCCGCCGATTTTAAAGTTATGGCAAAACAAATATGGCTACAATTTGGCCCATATCTGTATAGCCACGCCACATCTAGGCCATATGTTCCAGATAATACCCACATGTGGCCCAAACGTAATTGCTATCTGGGTACCGCTTATCCGAACTACTCGGGTCACGGGGAGCCTGTGCCTATCCTCAGGCGTCATTGGGCATCAAGGCAGGATACACCCTGGACGGAGTAGCGCTGATTATTATTATTATTTTATTTTTAATACATTTTGAATTACGTTTGGATTTTACTAGATGTATATAGCCTAAAACAATCGGCACAAATAACACTGTTGGATTTAATCCTCATGATAATGTGGATATAACGTATGAAATGGGGTGAAAATTAAATGTCATTAATTCTTATAATCGTTCTTCTCACATGTATTTTCTACAATCTAACTTCAGTTCACGACCTGTCGCCAATTCCCTTTGTCTCCAGAATGTGCGTACGCACGTCTCAAAGTTTGCTTAAAGGTGCGCACATTTTCCCGTCAAGTTTGTTTTTTATAGATCACAACCTTTGCGCGAAAACTGTGTACGCACGCTTTATAAATGAGACCCCCTGATCTTTTCTGAATCCTCACCTAGCCTATGAAATTATTCCCCATTATTCGTCTGTCTTGGGTTCTGTTAACAGATCTGTTTTCTGTCTCTTTCTGATTGACTTCCTTGGACTCTGTATTACTGTACCTTTAATTTTCCTTTCCAGACTGAGTGTCATAACTACATCCGGATCCTTCATAAAATGTCGAACGACACCATGTTCGTTTGTGGTACCAATGCTTTTAACCCGACCTGTGACATTATGGTGAGTAAAAATTCCTCCCCATATTTTACTGTAAAATGTCCTTGCTATGATATTGTAGACATTTGTTAACATGAGTTTCAGCCTGTGTGCATGTTTTGTTGTATTATATCACACCATGTAGACATTTCATGTAGCTGTGTTCTGTCTTCCAGTCTTATAAAGACGACAAGCTGACTCTCGAAGGTAAACAACAAAGTGGGAAAGGAAAGTGTCCATTTGATCCTTTCCAGAGATGCGCCTCTGAATTTGTCGGTAAGTGCTTCATCTCTCTTAAGGCAAACTGCTCCATGACGTAACAGACCAAAGAGCACAATGTTTAGTTAGTGATAGATTAAACGTTTTCAGTCACTTTATTAAGTTTTAAAGTTTTTACTATAATTTTTTCTTTTCCAGTTTATTTCATGATTTATATTTTGAAGGTAAATTCTTTAGTCACAGCTGCTACTACATAGCTGTTATGATATTATGAATGCTTAAAAAGAAAGTAGCCCAATGATACCATCATTATGCTTTAATAATATAATCCTGATTGTCGTTTAGATGGAAAACTGTACTCAGCTACGTCTTACAATTTCTTGGGCTCAGAACCGGTTGTGATGCGCAGCTTAAATGGCACCCTAAGAACTATATACATGACTTCATGGCTTAAGGGTAAGAATGTAAATTTTATTACACTGAGTAAGGGACTGACATGAGTCTTCTGACATTGTATATAATTAAAAAGTCAAAATCTCATAACTTTCTTTAATTCTTTGAGATTGTGATTGAGTAGTTTAGAGTCACTGATTAGTTGTGTTATTTCAGATCCCAATTTCATTGGCATGAAGCATGTGGCTGAGGGAGATGACAACCCAGAGGGGGATGATGACAAGATTTACCTTTTCTTTAATGAAAGAGCTGTGGAGTACGATGCCTACAGTAAGATGGAGGTGTCAAGGGTGGCCCGCGTTTGTAAGGTACTCTTCCTTATAAAAGGATGTTGCTGATATTACAGTACACCGTTCTACTGTACATTTCTATGTTTTTATTCATCAGGACCTAAATAATGGTTGTGTGGTCCTCACTACTTCTTTGTTCAAACAAAGAACCTCAGCTGATGATAAAATACCTGGGTGGGGAAATATAAGCACACGCTTCTGCGTCAGTACTTAACAACCCAGATGTTACTAAAGAATTGCACAAGATTAGCTAATCATCAAGATGTGAAACAGAGATATCTGTATAAGCAGAGATATCTGCTTATAGAACAATACTTTTACTAGAAAATATTTGGTTGGATTTTAGAATTTGAAGTAGTAACTAAGTTGAACTATTGTCACTTGCTAAGATGTAATTTTTTGCAGCATTGTTCTCATACCCTCTGATCTCTCCTTGCTAGGGGGATGTGGGAGGACAGCGGACACTGCATAATAAGTGGACGTCATTTCTAAAGGCTCACCTGGACTGTCCTGTCCTTCAAACCAGACTACCACTTCTCATACAGGATGTGTTCCTCTTCTGCCCAGACACCTGGAAAACCTGTATGTTCTACGGTGTCTTCACTCCTCAGGGGTGAGTAATGTTCAGTTCAACAATGCCAGCAGAATATGTTTAAATAACTGCAGTGAAGAAGACAAGTTGTGATTTTGAACGTAATCAGGATTGTGGTTGAATACCAGACCAACAATACAGTCAACCCTTAAGGTAGAGGACTTAAACGTTACCATTTGTCTTAGATCAGCCTGAGCGCAAAGGCATGTGAAGATCAATATGGTTAGGTCAAATAGGAAACCTAACAGGCATTAGTTTAACAACTCACTGGTATTTATAGTCAATAATGGTTTGCCATTAACTTTAGAATTACAGATTATGGTATTAGTTTGGATGGAACAGTGGTTTAGTGGTTAGCACGCTTGCTTCAGACCTCAAATGTTTGAAGTATGATTCTCTCCTCTGCCTTGAGAAGAGGGAGCGCTGCACCACCTTGCGGTCTTTATATTGCATACTATTTCATAATATGCATTATTATAATGTGAGAATTATTATTTTACACTACACACTCATAGAAATCCTTAGTCAAATTTAAACATGCATACAATTGCCTCAGAAACTGCTTTATTTTTTGTGTAAAATGTTTTTACTCTGATATGAAATGAAATAGGGGGGCACGGTGGCTTAGTGGTTAGCACGTTCGCCTCACACCTCCAGGGTCGGGGTTCGATTCCCGCCTCCACCTTGTGTGTGTGGAGTTTGCATGTTCTCCCCGTGCCTCGGGGGTTTCCTCCGGGTACTCCAGTTTCCTCCCCCGGTCCAAAGACAAGCATAGTAGGTTGATTGACATCTCTGGAAAATTGTCCGTAGTGTGTGATTGCGTGAGTGAATGAGTGTGTGTGTGCCCTGCGATGGGTTGGCACTCCGTCCAGGGTGTATCCTGCCTTGATGCCCAATGAGGCCTGAGAGGCACAGGCTCCCCGTGACCCGAGGTAGTTCGGATAAGCGGTAGAAGATGAATGAATGAATGAATGAATGAAATGAAATAACTTTAGGAGGTTACATGATGCAATAATTTGTACTCAAAAATTACCTAAGGGTGTCAAATCATGTAAATCAGGTTAATGCTTCTTCCTGTTTTTTCTTCCTATTTGCATGTGTGTAAGGTTGTGAAATCGAGGTAAAAACAAAAAAAATGTGCAAAAAATAATCATAATTGTAGCATGTTTTAACATTAATTAGACATTGTTTTATTAACCACCTACTTATGATGCTCGTTTCATAGCTGTGAATTTACCAAAAAGGACATGCCGGAGTACTGAGCAGTGTGTGCTTACAGGATACAGGACATTAGGGAAGTCTTCTCTGAAGGCAAATTCAAAACGCTACACAATGATACTTCACTTAATAAATGGGTGACATACTACGGACCTTTGCCTGACCCTCGTCCCGGAGCTGTGAGTTCAACATTTGCCAAAATATTCTACAACAATTATTTTTATTTGTTAGCTGATGAAAAAATAAGTGATGGAAAAATGACTTAATTACATCAGAATATAATAGACGGAATTATACTGCAGCTGAATACTCAGAGGGTCTTGATTAATTTTTGACTGTAGTTCCAGGTGCAAGAAACTATGTTCCCAGTTACTATTAATGCTCTTGTTATCATTTCCTGAGGAATAACTTACATAGTGATGTGTATGGGGAATGACATTTTAATTTGTATATTTTGTCTCTATGCAGTAGTTAATTATTTGCTTTGTGTTGCTCTCTCTGTGTGCATGTGTGCAGTGTATTAACAGTAAAACAAGGGAGAAAGGGTTTTCAAAGTCTTTTGACCTCCCTGATAAAACCCTCATGTTCATCCAAAACAACCCACTGATGGATCAGGCAGTGAAGCCTTCTGAACAGCCCCTACTGGTGAAGAAAGGAGCTGTGTTTACTCGTATAGTGGTGGCCAGCACTACTGCCCTGGATGGGAGCAGCCATCAGGTCATGTTTATTGGCACAGGTAGATATATATTTAGTGTACAGTTTACATCATTATACAGACTTATGCATGTATGTGTTATAGTGTTCAATCAACTGTACAATCTTTGTAACAGCAAGCGGTTCAGTGCTGAAAGCAGTCAACTATGACGGAAAGATGGTGATAATAGAGGAGGTGCAGCTCTTTAAGCAGTCTGAGCCAGTAAAGATATTGCAGCTCTCCATTACCCTGGTAAGCCTCAGAGCACATTTACATTAGATTTCTTTTCCTCCCTGAAGCTACACCAAAAGATTATAGGTTATTTTTTATTATATTATATTTTTTATTTATTTTTCTTTGAGTGTAGTTCCAGAATTGAACCCTGGTCAAACTGGGAATGGTGGACTAAACTTTGCTTCAGGGCCGGATGATGTTTAAAGTGGTTTAATTCTCATTCTACGTCCTGTTTTAACGTTCATTATGGCAGATAGATAGATATATAGATATTGATATAGATATTATAGATATCGTCAGAGTGCCTCTTGCTTGTATTGTACAATGAAAGTGGCTCATATTATTTGTATATAAGTAAGCAACTAGGACTCACCTTGCTGCAATCCTATGAAAAAACAAAAACAAAAAAAAAATAGTTGCATTAGTTGTAACTATTTTTATTCTATACAGTATATATGGGGATATTTTCCCTCTAGTGATAGGTAAGCTAGTTTAGCAGTTATCTCTAAGCTAATTTCAACAAACATTTTGCACCTAACTGCTACTGTTGTGGGAGGTTTATGTTTCCCAAGAGATTAGAAATATGACTTGTTTCCAAACAAGCTTGAACTTTATTTTGCCCAGTGTGATAGTCACCAGTTTTATCCATTATTATTATTATAACCATTCTTTCACTCAGTTATTTTTCAGTAAGTTTTCCAGCTAGCAGCTGTGACTGATCAGCAAGGCATGTTCGAAGCATTTTTATTGTTTTGATAATTTTACAAAATATTATAAAAATAAAATTAGCTTACTGCTATTAACACATTTTAGTGAACATGCA
>NC_083460.1:7919748-7942818 GCF_030014155.1 Tachysurus vachellii | reverse complement strand
ACGCACACACTGCTGAGTAGTCCGGCATTTCCCTGTCAGTAAAATCACAGCTATGAAACAAGTGTCATAAGTCAATGGTTAAAAATATTATGTCTAATTAATGTTTGAATATGCTACAATTGTGATTCATTTCTATACTTTTTTGTTTTTAACTGGATGTCACAGTCTTATTCATTTGCAAACAGAAATAAAAATATATTTAAGCATTTCCTTGATTTACGTTGATTTATAGGTTTTGACACCCTTAGATAATTTTTGAATACACCTTATAGCATCATGTAACCTCCTACAATTTATTCATTTCATATCAGAGTAAAAATAAAAATAAAGTTGTTTCTGAGCCAATTGTATCCACGATTAAATTTGATTCAGGTTTTCATATGAGTGTGTAGTACTAAATAATAATTCTCATATTATAATAATGCATATTATGAAATAGTATATGCAATAAAAAGACAGCAAGGTGGTGCAGCATTGCCACGTCATACCACCAGGGTCCCCAGGTTGATCCTGTGCATTTGTGTGGAGATTTTCTCCATAAGTTCTCTCCATGTTCCTGTTTCCATCCATAAATAAGTGTTTAAATGTGCGTTTGAATGTGAATAAGTGTTTAAATGTGCGTTTGTATAGTGCACTTTGGCGTATGGATACATAATGTACCCATACAAAGGGAGATCTTTTATAAACAAATCATATGTAATGTCTGAATCAGAAATAAAAGGCTAGTGCGATTTAAAATGCTTTAAAATGGGAACACATTGTAAATGCATCCATCGTTTATAGAGCTTACCCTACACAGGGTTGTGAGGAACCTGGAGCCTATCCCTTGGGGCAAAATTTAAAGATACTTTTCAACAGCCTACAATGTGTTTGGACTGCAGGAGGAAACCAGAGTACCTGGAGGCAGCAGATGGAATCAAATCCCAAACATTTGAGGTGTGATGCAAGCGTGCTAACCACTAAACCACTGTACCATCCAAACTAATACCATAATGTTTATTTCTGATGTTAATGGCAACCCATTATTGACTATAAATACCAGTGAGTTGTTAACCTAAAGCCTTTTACTGTAGGTTTCCCATTTGACCTAACCATATTGACCTTTGCATGCCCTTGACCTCAGGCTGATCTAACACAAATGGTAATGTTTAATCCTCTGCCTTAAGGTTTGACTGTATTGTTGGTCTGGTATTCAACCACAAACCTAACGTTCAAAATCACAAATTGTCTTCTTCACTGCAGTTATTTAAACATATTCTGCTGGCATTTTTGATCTGAACATTACTCACCCCTGAGGAGTGAAGACACCGTAGAACATACAGGTTTTCCAGGTGTCTGGGCAGAAGAGGAACACATCCTGTATGAGAAGTGGTAGTCTGGTTTGAAGGACAGGACAGTCCAGGTGAGTCTTTAGAAATGACGTCCACTTCTTCTGCAATATCTGCTGTCCTCCTACATCCCCCTAGCAAGGAGAGATCAGAGGGTATGAGAACAATGCTGCAGAAAATGACATCCTAGCAAGTGACAATAGTTATATTTATTTACTAATTAACATTATAAAATACAAACAAAGTATTGTTCTATAAGCAGATAATATCTCTCATTTTAAGCATTTGTGACACCCCGATTGTCGGTTCTTCACAATTAACACAATTACAAGTGTAGTTAAAGACACTTAAATGGGGTTTTGCATGTTAAAACGTTTTAAGGGAATGGTGGTTCCGCCAGTTCAATAGAGGGCGCTGTGGGAGTGCTGCGTGTTGCAAGGTGTCTGCTGGGCTGCAGGTCATAACCCAGCAAGACAAGAGCTGATCACACGCATGGTTTTGTCCTGTCTTTATTTCACCATTCCACAGATTGCTGGGAACATTTAACTGCCAGCTGATACGGAAGTCCCGTACCCGCTACACATTTATTACGTAAGCAAAAACAAACAAACAAAAAAAAACCTGTAAATAGGAAAAAAGTTTCATATTCATGTATAAAAGCATCAAAAGCAGGGTGATTAATCTTATAATATTTGATTTATAATCGTTTCACATCTTGATGATTAGCTATTCTTGTGCATTTCTTTAGTAACATCTGGTTTGTTAAGTACTGATGCAGAAATAGGAAACGTGCTTATATTTCCCCACCCAAATATTTTGTCATCACCTGAGGTTCTTTGTTTGAACAAAGAAGTTGTGAGGAACGCACAACTTTTATTTAGGTCCTGATGAATAAAAACATAGAAATGTAGAATGGTGTACTGTAATATCGGCAACATAGTTTTAACAAGAAGAGTACCTTACAAACGCGAGCCACCCTTGACATCTCCATCTTACTGTAGGTATCGTACTCCACAGCTATTTCATTAAAGAAAAGGTAAATCTTGTCATCATCCCCCTCTGGGTTGTCATCTCCCTCAGCCACATGCTTCATGCCAATGAAATTGGGCTCTGAAATGACACAAATAATCAGTGACTCTCAACTACTCAATCACAATCTCGAAGAATTGTTACGAGATGTAATGTTGAGTTTTAAATTATATATGAAACCAGAAGACTCATCTCATTCCCTTACTTAGTGTAATAAAATTTCCATTCTTACTATTAAGCCATGAAGTCAGGAATTCAGTTTGCATGTTGTTATCTAAGCTTCGCATCACAACCGGTACAAAGCCAAAGTTCTTCAAAGATGTAGCAGAGTACAGCTTTCCATCTAAACGGCAATCAGAATTATATTATTAAAGCATAATGATGGTATCGAGTTACTTTCCTTTAAAGAATTCAGAACGTCATAAAAGTTATCATAAGTAGCAGCTGTGACTAAAGAATTAACCTTCGAAAAGAATATAATGCATGAACTAAAAACTTTTAATCACTAACTAAACATTGTGCTCTTTGGCCTGTTACGTCATAAAGCAGTTTGCCTTAAGAGAGATGAAGCACTTACCGACAAATTCAGAGGCGCATCTCTGGAAAGGATCAAATGGACACTTTCCATTCCCATCTTGTTGTTTACCTTCGAGAGTCAGCTTGCCGTCTTTATAAGACTGGAAGACAGAACACAGCTACATGAAATGTCTACATGGTGTGATATAATACAACAAAACATGCACAAAGGCTGAAACTCATGTTAACAAATGTCTACAATATCATAGCAAGGACATTTTACAGTAAAATACAATACTTTGTCAGTCAGGTTTAATTTAAGTGATTTCTTGAATGCGAACACGTGTGGCAGTAATCAGGCCTGAGTGTGGTTAGAGAAACTGATCTCAGGTAAGAAAAACCACAGTTATGTTTTAACAGCTTTTTCACTCAGGGCCATGTAGGTTTGAATTTTGTTTTCCCTTGGTATTAAAAACCGCAATTTAAAAACTGCATGTTATGTTTACTTGTGTTATCTTTGACTAATATTTAAATTTGTTTGATGATCTGAAACATTAAAGAGTGACAAACATGCAAAAAATTAAAATCCAGAAATGGGCCAACACTTTTTCACACCACTGTATGTGGAGGAATTTTTACTCACCATAATATCACAGGTTGGATTAAAAGCGTTGGTACCACAAACGAACATGGTGTCGTTCGACATTTTATGAAGGATCCGGATGTAGTTATGACACTCAGTCTGGAAAGGAAAATTACAGGTAATACAAAGTCCAAGGAAATTATTAGGAAGTCAATCAGAAAGAGACAGAAAAAAGATCCGTTAACAGAACAACACAAGACAGAAGAATATTCTCATATTAGGAAATAATTCTTTTTTTTTTTTACCCTTATTTGAGAATTTACACATAAAGACAAAGATATACAGATACATTTCTGTGGATGTTTTGGAAATCCTGTTTTTACTCTTTAGACTTTCCTGTAGTGAAATTAGTGTCTTATTTGTACACCAGTCATAAGTATGTGCAGTCTTCATCTTATTATGATTTTAAAATTTGGTTCCTACCAAAGTGAAAGAGCAAAGGAGGAAATCATGTTTAAGTAATTAATTTCAGTTCCACTGAAATATATCCCACTTCTCTTTACATTTAAAGCCTTATTGATGTACATAAGGAAACGTGATTATCAAAATCAACTTTATAAAGTAGGTTTGCAACCGGAGTTCAAGTTCAAGCTGATATTCAGGCAGACCTACTGTTTTGTTTGACTCTATCTTTGTAACTAGATAGCTCAGGCAAGGTCAGAAATGAAGCCTAAATAAAAAAATTGTTTCATTATTTTGTATATATTTTTAAATTTTTAAAATAGAGATGAGTATTTTAAAAGTATTTTACTGGTTATAAAAATATTTAGTTTCTGATTTTTGGCTGTTTGCCAGAATCGTTGATTTCCTCTTGAACGCAGCATCAACATCGTTAAACTCAAACTGGAGGTTTGTCCATGAGCCAAGATGAAGCTTCAAATTCATTCAAGTACCAAGCTTTAGTGTAACCCAGTGAGTTGTCTAAAGTGCATTAATCAGTTTAGTTGTCTTCAAACCCCTGGCTGGATTTTACAGATACAGGTCAAAAGTTTCAGTTAATGCTTGCATCAAATATAAAGAAAAGTATGATCTCCTTGATCAGAGAGCTGGTCTGAGAAATTTCTAAACCTAACTGTCAGTCATTCACTCAGTGTTTTTGTTATCAATGATCAATAATGATCAATAATCAATAATGTGCAGGTGTACAGATGTTCCTAATATACTGGATTTTTAGTGTATTTCTTCCATTCCCTCATTCATTGCTTCATCATCATAAACCACTTTCAGAGTGGTGGTGATGCTGGTGTGATCTCTTGGTTTGTGGTAGGATTTTTAGTACTAGATGGGCAGCTTAGATTTATGAAACTGCTGATCTTCTATGAATCACACACATAACAGTCTCTCGATTTTACACAGAACGGTCACACATAAAAAAAACTCTCACCTGTGTTTTCCCTTTGAAAATACAAGTGCGCTGCATCTCTGAAGTCACCGCCCATTTAACCTACAAAAAAGACAATATATTTCTTTACTTATCTAGAATTAAATAAGTACAGATATTAGATTAAACAATCTAATATATAGAAATAGAAAGAATGTTTGAAACTAGAATAAACGTACAATCATTAAAATAATATAAGCATGTAGAATGTAATAAAGATAGAAAATAAGCAAATATACCCCAGTTATAAGTTAAATTGAAATTGAAACAAAAAAAAAGGTTGAGGCTGAGATAAATAAATAAATAAATAAATAAACTCATCTATTATTATTATTATTATTATTATTATTATTATTATGTCCACCCGGGAGGAGGCCCCGGGGAAGACCTAAGACACGCTGGAGGGACTATGTCTCTCGGCTGGCCTGGGAACACCTTGGTATTCCCCCGGAAGAGCTGGAGTAAGTGTCTGAGGAGAAGGAAGTCTGGGCGTCCCTGCTTAGACTGCCGCCCCCACGACCCGGTCCAAGATAAGCGGTAGAAAATGGAATGGAATTATTATTATTATTATTCAAATGAAATCTTTTTCTTGACCATAGCCTTCTTGTGTGTGATGTTGTTGAGGTCCAGGGCAAAGATGGCCTCTCGAGCTCCCAGGATGAGCACACCCTCGTCTTCCATCAGGAGCATGGTGGTGTAATTCCACACTCCCTCCTCTTGAAAGACATGTCCTCTGTTACCTAGCAACAGAAGAATAGGCTTTTTGTTTCCACTTGGTTTGGAGTAATTATAAAATCTTTGGTGCTCATAATAAAGTAAAGTACAAAGAAGTGAAGTAGAAGAAAGACTTAAAACAACTATAACTTTTGACCTCAGTAACTCAATAATTATTTGTGTTATTTGTATCAATGCCCTAAAATGGTCTATTTCTATTATTTTTTATGTATGTATTTATTTACATACTGTGTGGATCTTTTATATTAAGCTGTGAGCAATTTTGCCAGAAGTAAGAATTTAAATCAGCACTTTTTAACCATTCAGCTGCAACAACACATCAACATGCGTTTAATATATTGCAAGGCTTATCACAGTAACATAAAACAGCAATGCTGTGCAGCCAAGTCACAAACTATATATATTAAAAAAAAACTAAAAAAAAAAGCAAAAAACAAATAAACAAACAAAAAAACAACAAAGACAGCTCACTTACTCAGAGTGACTGTTTTCCGTGGTGTGCTGTTCAATGGCCAAACCTGGCCCGAAGTCAATACAGCTGGAACCCAAAAAGACAGGACAAGGAAGAACAGCATGTCCTAAAGTTCTTCAAGTCTCTGCTACAGAGCAACGTCAGTCTCAGTCTCTCAGTCAGTCACACTGTAAAATATTGAAAATATATTTTCTCAGCATGAAGAAAAATAAATTGTAAAATTTTACATATAATAATAGATTATGTTTAGATTGTTGTACTTTAGAAGAGCAGGGTGAAATATGACATACTGCACATGAGCTGGATTTTTCATTGTAACCATTTACAGTTGCATTCCATATAATTTACCTTGTAGAAATATTGAGAAAAATCATTCACACTGGACTCAGTTGATAAAACTGTTCATTTTAAGATAATAAATTCATTAAGAACAGCATAGATCACACTCTACATTATTATAGAGAACAAAGTCACAGTTTCCTGTCTTAACATTACAGTAAAACAAAGAGTAAAACTTATAAAGACATATTCATGAAAGAACAAAAAACACTTTATATCATATACCAGTTGTTCAAAAGAAGAACTGAATATAAGATAATAATATCCGAATCTCAGTTTAAAGGTCATGGATCAAATTGTCATTTATTTATTTTTTTAGATCTGCATTTGATGCAGCACTGAGAATAACTGAAGCAAAACTGACATCCTTCCTCATAACAGAATCAACCACCGATTATACAGTGGAGTCGCAAATTTAACACATGCATTATGTCATTAAATGCCATTTTCATTAGTTTATTTTCCCGTTTGCAAATGTACGAGTCACAACACATAACAACACAGGGCATGTGCACCTCATGCAGTGAAGTTTAAAAATATTTGAGAACTTTTTGAACATAACAGAATTTTTGCATTAATTACACTTATAACACAGTGCTGTTACAGGCCTGAATGTGCTTGGTGTTGTTTATTGTCTATAACAGCAGCTACATGGAAGACAATTGTTGATGATTTTATCAATTGTACAAACGTGCAAGTTTAAATATGTTATTATGTCTGTAGTAGACATTATAGTAGAAGTCACAGTGACCTTTATGGAAGATGCTCCACATTATTAAATACTACTACCAACAATAATAAACAGATTTAAACATGTTCTTTTACAAAGTGTAATTGCTAATTGTGCTTTGTTTAAGATATGTAAAAGTTATTATATATTAAAAGTTCCCAGTGTTAGCAAGATGCATTTTTCCCCACTTAGTAACAGGAAGATGAAGGAATGATAGTTATTAGGTAAGTGCTAAGTTTGACTTGTTTCAGTTATTCCAACAAACTATTAACAGATAAAACGTATGACATGTCAGTCTTAAAAAAGGAAAATTTGTTAAAAAGTAGTTAATAGATGTGGAATTCGAGTAATACAGCATGTACTGTCATTTTAAAATAATCTTTGCAACTAAATTTTAAAACTTTTATTTTGTAAATAACTAACTTTGGCATCCGTTCGGATAAAAATCTATAGTGCGTCTAAAGAGGCTTTATGTATTCAATAAAGACATAAAAGACAGAATTGTTTTTATTAGTATAGGCCTGTGTTTATATTATGACTGAGACAGAGATCAGTCCACATTTAATATGTGATTAAAACAGAAACCTTTCTCTGCAAATGTTGAGTTCCATCCTATGTTATTGAACAATGCGGCTCGGAGACCAGTAAGTACTGAGCTGAACGTGCGCAAGCGCACTTGGTAATAAAGCTCCTTCTGATCCTGAGTCAGTAGGACATACTGTATTGTACTGGGTCCAAATATAATGGGGCTGTCAACTGACTATCTTAAAAAAAATAAACAAGTAAAAAAAGAACAGAATACATAGTTTATGTACAAAAATCTTTCTCATTAGTTTCTGTGTGAAAATTCTCGGTGCATTTTGTAGAACACAGAAACCCGGAAAGAGAAAAAGCTGTTTGGAAAGTAGCAAAATAAAATGTTGTAATTAAACGTTTTGACCGGTAGAGGGCAGTGTGTGACATCATGCAGAGTTCTTGGAAAAATAAATCGCCTGTTCGGGAGGTTCAGAATCAGAATGAGGTTTATTTCCAGCTACTGTATTGTGTACATGTACAGGAATTTATCTGGGTGTGTTGTCCATAGTAATAATAGAGAAGAATAAATATAGGAAACAAAGTCTATAAAAGTTGACAGAAACGGTGACATTCCAGCTAAAGGGATAAAGCCTGTGTTTATTATTATGCTAATAAGCTAAATGCAGCTTAATCTGAACAAAGATCAAACATTGGTTTCATAAAGAGATAAATAAATAAATAAATAAATAAATAAATAAAAGTTTGATTAAAAGCAGCATCTCTCCAGTGTATTATGTTACGCGCTGATCGCTCTAACTTCACGGAATGAGCTGTTAAAGAACCATCCACTGACCATATCATCATGCTGAAAACTAAAAATTAGTATAATTGTAATGGGACGATCGGGTGTGGAGATCTATACAGAGAAAATGATGGTGCTGGTGGATGGCGGGCGGATGATTTATTTGAAGCAGCAGATTCGGGTGACATTTGAGCTGATCAGCGCATCTCTATTGTAGATCATCTAAATGATCCCAGATGACATTAAATATTGAATGTGTTGATAAATGCTTAAAAGTATGACACGATGCGCTTTGATTAATATATCATTCAAACCACTGGTGTTTTTTTCGGAATAAAACTCTTCAGGATGTTCAGTTATGAAAAACTAATCCACTTCACCAGCCCACTGTTGAGTATTTTCTTTTACTTAAACCTAACACATTTAAAACCAATTACACAATTTTAGCCTAATAAAAATTTGTAATACTCCATATAATATAAATGTATTAGCAGGCCAGGAAAGTATAAGCCATACAGTGTATCAACTATATCGAGAAATATCTGGAGCACCAAAACAAAAATAACCACCACTCTATTGTACAGAAACACAGAGAACACTGTTCTGAACAGTAACTTACACATCAGACACTTCATCACTGCTATTATTTTGTACTAACATAAGCATAAACTTTGAAGATGAACTTACCTGCTGCAGCTCCTGACAAAATGCTTTGAATAATAATGTAATGGCTGTCTTTCAAACAGAAACATATGACAAGAGATTCCAGAACTTTCATGGCAGTTCCAGATTCAGAGTAAAAGTAGAGTATTTAGTGGAGCTGCAGCTTCTTTGAAAAAGTCCAGGATCGCAATAAAGACATTATGGCTTTTGTGGAGAAAGAAAATCGATTAGTATGGAAGGATCTCTGCTTTAACAGTTTGCTGTAACAGAACGGAGTCTGGCTCCACTACAGTTTGCCTATACTGAGCAACAGTCAACATTGGACTGCACTACATTCTGCAACACCTTGACTGCCCCAGGACATATGACCGGATTTGAGAGTCACAAACAGCTGGAACCAAATTCCTTGTGTGTGTCAACACACTTGGCCAATAAACCTGATTCTGATTCTGATTATGTAAAGATTAAAACACAACAGATTGTGCATACATGAGATTACTGTGGATGGTACCACTGAGAAACCATGAAGATCGCTTAGACTGTAATTAATACAATCCCTTTGGCTATGATGACTTAGGACTATAATTGCTTTTATAGCATTAAGACTACAATTACCACAAAGAGTGAGAGTCTGATAACTTCAACAAAATAGGCTTAATGTTAAAACTAAAATTGTTTTTTTTTCTGGTTGCACAAGTACAATTCTTTAAAAAAAAAAAAAAAAAGGAAATTATATATAATTGCACTATTAGGTGTTACCCAGATGAGGATAGGTTCCATTTTTTATGCTGTTTCCTCTCACAGTTACTTCCTTATATCGTCTATAAAACAGAGGGAGTTTTTCCTTACCACTGTCATGCCAAGCTTGCTAACTGCAGATAATTTTATACCTTAAATTTTACACCTATCTGTAAAGCTGTTAAAGGCACTATACGGAGAAAACTGAATTGACTTGAGCTGTAAAAGGAAAATAGGGAGTGATTTAAAATATGGAAACATGACACAGTAACCATGCTACATTTTTCTGACACATATGTGTGGGTGGTGTTAGTAGTGACCCGTAACTTTATTGTTATTGTTTATTTCCTGCAGTGAAATGAGAGACTTTTGAGAGAATTTTTTTTTAATATCGGTCGCACCAACATTACATAAAATTAGGTTCAAACACATTTATAGTGCAGCTTTGCCTGTACAGTTCTCATGTCTTCACCAATGAATTGGTTTATGTCTGATAATTAGAGAAAATAGTACCAACAGAATCACTCTTGTCTGCCTACTTGGCTCACTGCTTGATGACCGTGGTAGAAAGAAACACAATAAGAAGAGTCAAAGGAAGGAGAAACAAGAGCACAGGCAGAGCAGGAGTTCATCTTGTTCTAGCACACGCTCCAGCAGTTTTGGGGCACACGCTCCAAAAAATAATCTGTACACCAGGGGCCTGTTTCAGAAAGGAGGTTAAGTGAAAACTCTGAGTATGTTAACCCTAAAATGAGGGAAACTCTGGGTTTTCTGTTTCAGAATGGGAGGTATGTTAAACACAAGAAAGCAGGTTAAGTCAAGCACGTTTCTGAAAGAGAAGTAACATACTCAGTGTCAGTTACCATAGTAACTTACTCTGTTATCCTAACCTGTTCGTGAGCACGTTTTCTTCGGTAAACCCAGAGTTTCTTTTGGTCTCCTCCCTTTTTTAAAGAGAAGGTGTTTAAACACCTCATTCATTGCACACATTTCAGTTACGCAGAAAGCATCAAAGGAAATGAAATAGCATGTCCTTTTATGGACGATCCTGTTGATGAAGAGGCTATATTAATTTGTACATAGTTACATTTACATTGGGAGAGGATTTTGAGGCCCAGAGTGGATTTTTTGTCATATTCCTATGCATTTTTATTTGAGCTGTACCTTTTTTCTTTACAATCAGATTCTAATATAGTTTCAATATCATCATCCCCATCATCCTGTAAAGATGAGCATTCCATAAAGTACACTTTATAATACTATTTTTCATAATTTATGGTGTATTGACTGGGCTACTTACAACTGCATGGGGTTCTGTTGGGACAGTAGGCTCCAACAGACAGATATTACCATACGAATCTGTTGGGACCAACGAAAAACCCAACCCAAATTAATATAAATGTTAATATCACAAAAAGTCTATATAAAAAAATAACACATACTGTAGGTAGACATATTACATTTTATGAGGGCACCTCTGGAATCTTCTGGAGTGACTGGCTCTGATGAAGTCCCACCAGGAATTCCCTCAGCCATTGGACTTCCAGCATTCAGGCTCAGGGCCATCTCCTCTGCATTTGTCAGAGGTCGTGGTGCAGGTCCTCCCCCTGTTTTGCAAGCCTATGCCTTCTTTCTGTTGCCTGATTAGTCAAATGAGAATGAACATTTAGACCCATGAAAAAAATGCTGCTGTGCTGCTAGACACTAAATGCTATTTAGTTATTTAATATGTCAAATGTTTTTAAAGCCATGTAGTTTACACCTATGATATGCTGAAGGCTTACCTGATTGAATTATGTTTTTATATTTCATTTTAATCTGCTGCCACTTTCTTTTAATGCCTGCAGGATTGCACCTATACATGAAAATTAAATTAATAAGTTTAATAAAATACTGTTCTTCCAGTTTCACCTCTGATATTATAACAGTTGAGAATTTACTCTAAAATAATTCTTAATTACTAACTACAAATTACATCTTCAACAAGTCTAATTAGATTAATGTAATAATCTCTAGAAAGTATTGATCTACTTACTAATTACTTATTAATTACTTTCTAAATCCCAAATCAACCTCAACCACTTGAACAATAAGGAGACCTTTTAAAATTCATTCATTCATTCATCTTCTACTGCTTATCCGAACTACCTCAGCGTCATTGGGCATCAAGGCAGGATACACCCTGGACGGAGGGCACACACACACATTCACTCACGCAATCACACACTAGGGACAATTTTCCAGAGATGCCAATCAACCTACCATGCATGTCTTTGGACCGGGGGAGGAAACCCCCAAGGCACGGGGAGAACATGCAAACTACAAACACACAAGGCGGAGGCGGGAATCAAACCCCGACCCTGGAGGTGTGAGGCGAACGTGCTAACCACTAAGCTACTGTGCCCCCTAAACTGCATTTCTAATGCTTTCAAATAAACAATATACAATTGCATGAATTATCCTTGACTTGACCAGTGTAACTAGAGGGAGGTTACATTAAAAATATACCTTTTAAAATTTGATGTTAAATCCACTATTGTTTTATACAGAATTGTTTTATAGTCTTTAATTAAATTACAGTACTTAGATTACTTAGTAATGTGGAGGAAATTCTATTCTATTAATCAGAGATAATAGTTCAAGTGAACTTTTCCTATGTTGCAGAGAAGAACGCAGCAGAATCCTGTGGAATATCAAACTTTTTTATTCAATACACTTGCAAGTGTGAAGTCAGTCTGTCCCGACCTAAGTCTGAACAGAGTGAGTGACTTGGGTGTAAGGCAGTTCTCTATTTACAGTATACAAGATGCTGGACCAAATGTTCAAAATTATTTGTGCGTGTGTAGTCTTCCACTGTAGTCTTCCACTCTTGTCGTTGCACAAGCAGGGCACCGGTCACGCTTTTTCCATACATCTGCAATATTCTTATCTTTTATGCTTACAGTAATTAATTACACCCAACACTGTATAAAAGTAATTAAAATGTAAACTTACACATTTCTGCATTTTCATAAACAGTTCTGCTGTTGAGAAATATGCATACCACTTTTTGTCTTACGCTGTTGCCATAGTGACTCATTATATCTACGTTCCATTTGTAATGGCTTTTTATAGTTGTGGTGCACGTGCTTAACTCAGAGTCAGTCAATTTAGAGTTGATAAAACTAACTCATTTCAGCTGTTCTGTAACCCAAAACTCATCCCATCTCAGGGTAAATCAACTCAGAGTTCACGTTTAAACTTAGAGTTGGTTGAACCTCCTTGTTGAAAAGGGCCCCAGGTCTTTACTCATGGGAACAAAAGTAATTTGAAAGATATGTGGATGAGGTTACCCTGTAATTAAAATGACTCTCCTCAAATGATTAGATTTTAATGGTTGTCTTTCTATTATTTTGCAACAATAAAAATCTTTTTTAAACAACTTAAACCTATTTGATTTTCCTTACAAGTCACATACAGTAGACTGAAAATAATGGTTCTGTACAAAGAAGACATTAGACAAATACATTTATTTTACAGTAAAAAATGCTCACAAAATGTAAGAATTTAAAAAAATACATTAAGAGAGAGAGAGGAAAAAATATTCCTGCAAATTTCATTGAGGTACTGCCCTGGAAACACAGTGCTGAATCTGGAGGCTTCAACAGCTATAGGTTTAAAAAATGCCACACATGTCAAAAGCTCAGTGTAGAGGTCTAGACGTGCTAAAGGTGTTTCCTGACATGTATTTTGAAAGAAGCGTTTGTGGATCCTGTCTGGAAAGACATACACAGGCTCTAGTGCACAGAGACCTTAACAAAACCATTTAACACTAGCTCGAATGATCAAATAAATAATTTAAAAAAAAAGAAAACAACAGAACTGGTGGTCATTCTCATTCAGTGTCTCCTCCTGAATACAGATTTATGAAGCAAATATGAATTATGCTGCCATCCCATGGATGACTGGTTCTATAATCCTCTTCAGTAGTCCATATACAATCTTCAATACATCTTAACATTTATTTTGGCCTTTGTTTTTAATTGGCAAACAATATACTGTGCTTAAACTTGTTTCAGTGCTTTAGGATTTTAAGCATATACTGAAGTCTAAAAATAACATGAAATAATAAATTGTAATTAAACTGTTTTTAAATCTCCAATAAGTTTAGATTGTGTGACTTGAGCTATGAAACTGGATTATTTTGGATTTGTCATTGAGGTGTCTGCAAAATAAAAAATAAACTTCACTGGAGCAATTTGTCTCAATTATGCTGGTTTGTCATATCAGGGGATTCAGCTATTCTGTTGATTGTTATTTCTGTTGAACTCTGTTGAATTATTTGCAGTGGCTCCTGACAGCCAGACACACTCTGTGGACTTTCCTCAGCTCTTTTCGAGCTTGTCTGGACAGCAAAATGCCCTTTGGAGAAGTTCCATACCACAAGAACTAATAATATCAGTGTTGGTATAATGACCAGGATCTTGAGCACCAAGAGAGATTTCTGCTGTTCCTGGACCTGCAGCTGAACCGAAGGATGCTCCATGAAGTTCCCCAGCTTCAGCTCATACAGTATGTAGCATTTTGGATGACACAGTCTTTACCATTGGAGGACTCTACAGAGGTGCAGGTGTAGAATCCGGCGTCGCTGTCCGAGGCATTGAGGATCAACAGGTTGTTGTGATGAATGTGGTACTCGTTGGAGTCTTGAATTGTGTGATTGTTTACGCTCCACTGCACTAGGGCCAGGTTTGATCCTGGCTGGCACAGCAACCTGACCTCGTTACCAGGATAGAAGGTTTTAATGATCGTAGTACTTTCTGTAAAACAAAAACAACAGTCCTTGAGAGTCTTATTTACTTTTAGTGATAAGTCACAATGGACTTAAACCATTTCTGTTGCATGTATATTGACCCATACAAGACATATATCAGTAAACACTGTACTATCTGAACCAGTGGACATAAAAAGCCACCTGTTTACATACCAAATGCAGGACAACGTGCAGCATTTCCATCTCTCAGACTCTGAACCACCTGCCTGCAGGAAAAAAAATAGATGGACGTGACTGAAAGTTCAATATATCTAACATTCCCACATGTGCACAGTCTATAGTACAGTCTCTAGAGCAGTCAATTCAATATATTAGACCACAGTGATGTTTGATTCTTAATTCTGATTGGTCAAAGGTGATAATGTGAAATTTTCAATAACAAGGACTTACAGTAGATCTAGCTGGAAGCAGAGGTGTCAAGTAATGAAGTACGGATACTTCGTTACCTTACTTAAGTAGAAATTTTGAGTATCTATACTTTAATGGAGTCATTATTTTTAGCAGACTTTTTACTTCTACTCTTTACATTTTCACACAATTATCTGTACTTCCTACTCCTTACATTTTAAAAATAGCCTCGTTACTCCTATTTCATTCCGGCTTGTTTTCATTCAAAAAAACCTATCAAGATAAATTGCGACATCCTGATAGAGTGAATGTGATTGTGGTTGGATGAGAAGTATAAACATATACCATTCCGTCACCCTATTGGTTTGTATGTGATCCATCGCACCTGCACATGACACAAATCACGTCACACTTCAGTTACCCAACGCTGGACATAGCAGACGGAGCCAAGTACGAAGATGTCTGAAAACTCAATCTCAATGTCTCAACAACGAAGCACCAGCACCAGCATGGAAGTTGTAGCCAGGAAGACCAACCAACCCCAACCGTTATACATCCCTGGCCGTACCTGGAAGAATTTTGTTACAGTAAATGTTTGGATGGAAAAATAAGTCATTGCGCATGTGCTGTAAGCTAAATACCACAAGCTAATGGCTTTCAAATTTAATTTAAAAAAGCATATTGAGGTGAGCTGAAATTTTGTTATCAGTCAAATATTAGCAAATTTGAAATTCGACTTTAGACAAATTTTATCTGAGCTTAAATTCTGCTATATTTGTAAGTTAATTGTGCAAAGCTATAGTTTTTGTTATTATCAGTCGATTATTGAAAATATTGTAGTGACCTAGTGTCAGGACTCAGCCTGGACTTTTTGGCCATGTGCATTTGTTGTCGTTCCTCGTCACGTGTTTGCCCCGCCTTCGTCTGCTCCTCCCTGTCACCACACCTGCTCCTCATTGTGTCATCATTGTCTTTTATATTTAAGTGAGCCGCGTTGCAGAGGGCAGCGCGGAATCATTAGTTACGTTTACCCCTTTGTTATGTCTAGTCATTGTTAAGTGTCGTCATTTGTATTGTTTCAGTTATCGTCATTTCTGTCTTTGTCTTCATCATTTATTAAACCCCCTTTCATTTGAAGCTATCCTGCGTACGGGTCTGTCTCCTTCCATCCAGGTTGTGACACCTAGTAATTTACTAATAATGATAAATTTGCAGTGTTTGCTATGGCAAACTTGGGTACATGCCAATGGTTTGCTTCCTACCAGTAGGCTATGATTCAACATTGCAAACTAGTTTGGTGGCTCGGTGTGGGATTTGAAATTCAACTTTAACCAAATGTTATCTGAGCTTATATTGTTGCTATATGCAATATTTGAAAGTTAATTGTTCAAAGCTATAATCTATAGCTGGTTGATAAGTTATGTACTAAGGATAGTCATGATCCTGTCTGTGTATGAGAGTGCACGCGCCTGTATGGGGCCCTATGGGTCCTTGTAAAGAGGTAATAGGCCCAACTATTAGCCAAATGCTGTTTAAAATGATTTTACAACTAATTTTCAGTCATGCCAGCAGCTGCTTGTGGTCCTAAAACAGCTTTAAAGGGATAGTTCACCCGAAAAGAAAAATTCTGTCATCATTTTCTCATCCTCATGTTGTTTTAAACCTGTATGAATTTCTTTATTCTGATGAACTTCTTTTCCTCCTTGAAGAAGACCAGCCTTCTTGAAACGACCCAGCAGTTGGATGCATACCTGGGGTGCCCAGGAGACACAGTAGAGATACCGAAGTCCTTCCAAGCTGTGTGCCAGCTATCACTTAATCTTAATACGGCCCTCCCTGCCTCAGCAGCCTGTGAAAGACTGTTTAGTGTTGCAGGGCTGATCTTCAGGCCAAGAAGAGCATGCATTGGCTCAAAGAACTTTGAGAACCAGCTGCGGTTGTGGATGAACAAAGCCTATTAGTAACTCTTTGTCACATGTTCTGTGCTTAACTGATGTTGAGTACCCTGTTGTTGTTAAATTAAGTCCAATGTGTTTGTTTCAATAAAGGTTATTGATGACATGCCTCTGATGTTTGACTTTTTGCACCATTACAATACTTATAGCCAACTAGTCATATCTTCTGCTCCATGAAACACAGCTCAGTAGTACACATACATGGTTCTTTAATGTATATGCATTGTACTAAAATGCATTCTTTTTTAATGGGCATATACTGTACAGTATGCGGCTGAAACAGGTAGACTAGTGCATCCCAAATTTTTCAACATCATCATATTAATACACATGTGGACAAAATTTTTGGTACCCTTCGGTCAATGAAAGTAAAACTCACAATGGTCACAGAAATAACTTTAGTCTGACAAAAGTAATAATAAATAAAAATTCTATAAATGAAAGTCAGACATTGCTTTTCAACCATGCTTCAACAGAATTATTTAAAAAAATAAACTCATGGAACAGGCCTAGACAAAAATGATGGTACCCCAACTTAATATTTTGTTGCACAAACTTTTGAGGCAATCACTGCAATCAGACGATTTCTGTAACTGTCAATGAGACTTCTGCACCTCTCAGCAGGTATTCTGGCCCAATCCTCATGAGCAAACTGCTCCAGTTGTTTCCAGTTTGAAGGGTGTCTTTTCCAGACGGCATGTTTCAGCTCCTTCCAAAGATGCTCAATAGGATTGAGGTCAGGGCTCATAGAAGGCCACTTTAGAATAGTCCAATGTTTTCCTCTTAGCCATTCTTGGGTGTTTTTAGCTGTGTGTTTTGGGTCATTGTCCTGTTGCAAGACCCATGACCTGCGACTGAGACAAAGCTTTCTGACACTGGCCAGCACATTTCTCTCTAGAATCCCTTGATAGTCTTCAGATTTAATTGTACTCTGCACAGATTCAAGACACCCTGTACCAGATGCAGCAAAGCAGCCCCAGAACATAACAGAGCCTCCTCCATGTTTCACAGTAGGGACAGTGTTCTTTTCTTGATATGCTTTATTTTTCCGTCTGTGAACATAGAGCTGATGTGCCTTGGCAAAAAGTTGCATTTTTGCCTCATCTGTCCATAGGACATTCTCCCAGAAGCTTTTTGGCTTGTAAACATGTAGTTTGGCATATTCCAGTCTAGCTTTTTTATGATTTGTTTTCAACAATGGTGTCCTCCTTGGTCGGCTCCCATGTAGTCCACTTTGGCTCAAACAACGATGGATAGTGCAATCTGAGACTGATGTTCCTTGAGCATGAAGTTCACCTTGGATCTCTTTAGAAGTCTTTTTTGTTACCATTCGGATTATCCGTCTCTTTGATTTGTCATCAATTTTCCTGCTGCGGCCACGTCCAGGGAGGTTGGCTACAGTCCCATGGATCTAAAATTTCTGAATAATATGTGCAACTGTAGTCACAGGAACATCTAGCTGCTTGGAGATGGTCTTATAGCCTTTACCTTTATCATGCTTGTCTATAATTTTCTTTCTCATGTCCTGAGACAATTATTTCCTTCGCTTCCTCTGGTCCATGTTGAGTGTGGTACACACCATGTCACCAGACAACACAGTGACTACCTGGAGCCCTATATATAGGCCCACTGACTGATTACAAGATTGTAGACACCTGTGATGCTAATTAGTGGACACACCTTGAATTAACATGTCCCGTTGGTCACATTATTTTCAGTCTTTTCTAGGGGTACCATCATTTTTGTCTAGGCCTGTTCCATGAGTTTATTTTTTTAAATAATTCTGTTGAAGCATGGTTAAAAAGGAATGTCTGACTTTCATTGGTTAACATGCATAGAATTTTTATTTATTATTACTTTTGTCAGATTAGTTTTTTCTGTGACTATTGAGTTTTTCTTTCATTGACCAAAGGGTACCAACAATTTTGTCCACGTGTGTATAACATTATAGTCATTATGGCCTTTAGAAATATGTTTTTGAAGAGGTGGGGTAGTGCACAATAGGCCCCTGTGGCACAGCCTAAGCTTTTGTCCTTAATGGCATTTTTTTTCCTTGCATTACTTTTACTTTTATACTTTTAAAGTAGTTTTGAAACCAGTACTTTTACACTTTTACTTGAGTAAAAAGCTTGAGTTGATACTTCAACTTCTCCAGAAGTCTTTTTAAACCCTAGTATCTGTACTTCTACCCGAGTAATGAATGTGAATACTTTTGAAACCACTGGCTGGAAGGAACATCAGGTTTAAATTAATCTGTGCATTTTAATACGTTACTGTTAGCTCCATATAATCTAGGTCAGTAAAGAGTAAAAAATACTGTAAAGTACTGTGATGAATAGATTTATAATGTGTGGTAATTTAATAAAAAATGTCAAACAATTAATAAAAGTTAATAATTAAAACTAATTAATAATTACTAAAAGGTAAACTTCAGGTCACATCACACCCATTGTTCCTTTTTGCCTGTTTTCCTACAACAGCACACCACATCATGATTTTATCCTTAGAACATTATATTACAGCAGCTGAGAAGTATATGCTGAGTACCTGTGTGTATCTGGATGAATGTTTTTTATAGCAATGCAGCATTCAGCACTGAGGTCCCAGCCACAGTACGGGTCTCTGGCCAGCACACAGTCCATACAGGAAGCGTAATGGTCACATGTACTAAGTGGCATCTGCACCGTTGCTTCCTCTGAGCCTGCATACAGCTGACCCTGAAACAATATGTGCAACAGTTATTAAAAAGATGGTCAAACGATAACAGAATCAAATAACTGATGGTCAAACTATAACAGAATCAAACTAAAACTGAATCACAAGTAGAAATAATGAAATGAATTAGATGGGTACTGGGATAGCCATGATGGGAAAGTTTTACTAGTGTGAATGATGAGGGGGAAAAAAATGTTAGATTTGCATGTTCCAGACCTGCCAACCTTGGAAAAATTTATTGAGTAGCAACTTACTCAACTTACTTTACTTTTGAGTAGCAACTAAAATAAAGAGTATAACGTTATGTGCATGATCGATTGTGTATATCTGCATACTATTTTAACAACTCTTTATGTATTGCCATAAATTAGATCTAATGAACTAAACAGTAACTTCATATCTGACAACACATACATGTGTTCATTTTCTCAGCAGTAATGCAAGACTCTAGACTTCACTATGGTTTTGACTGGCTGATCATATAATAATACCTCCCTCATCATTTCTACTTTCTGCTTCTATTTACCTGCTTTTCACAAAAAAAATTTGATGTCCATCAAATGTGATCTACAGGAGCCAGTAACAATTGAGTCAGAATACGATTGATATTTAAAAAATGACATTAGTTTCGTCATGTTATACCATGACTGCGTGCTATAAAAGGGATACACAGACGCTCGCGGATATTGATTTCTGCGTGCTCGCGCCAGTTTGTCTTTTCCGTTAAAGTACGACAGCAATGCGTTTACAGGCATGACTTACGTTTCCTATATAAATACTGGCAAATAAAGTAAAACTTGATCTGTGCGTAAAATTTAAACTTGAGGCACAACACCGGACACTTGGGCACATGCCCCAGTAAAGGAGTCTAACGACGCCTGAGGTTCGGCAGGCTTATTAAAATGGATGAAATTCTCAATTCTGGCCATTTACCATTGAAACGTTAAGTCCTCACTTGTAAAAAACAGTCACTGAAAGAAGAATTGAAGACGGACAGAGACAGATGAAAACCACATTCGTTTTGATGGCTCTCCGATTGTAGCGTTGAAGAGTTTTAAACTGGCGCTATGATTGGTCGAATTATTATTTTCCCAGGTTGCTGCCCAATGCGGTTACACCCATAGGCGCATTACCTGGTGCGCAAATGCACAGACAGTTGAACTCAAAGGCATCAATGGTTTTTTACAATGCGAATTTTGAAGTGACAAATCGTAGCAGCGTACTTTGATGTCTAAATGCGTATCTGCTACACAAAATGCATAAAGGTTGGCAGGTCTGATGTTCCCTAAAATGTGTTAAAAGCAGTAGGAATATTTTATTTCTAAAATATTTTTTGAAATTATCAAAAAAATAAAAACAATTCACTCAAGTGAAAATGCATTTTATTATTTTCCCAAAGTAAATAGATAACTTTTTCCCCTTAATAAATCAATTAATTAGTGTATTATCACACACAGTTAAAAAAAAAACTTGCCTTGATTCTTAGACATGGCAGTCTCTGACTGATTTTCACTAATGTCATAAAAATGAGCAAGTATTGACACTGTCAAATTTTGCTTTAGTTTGTTGCTTGTGCCAAAAGCAGCTAAAGTCCATAACTTACCCATCAGCTCCATATACTACATACTATAATATAAAAAGAGCAGTTACACATTTTCCACAGCACAGAGGCATTAGCAGTCTAGCTAATAACTTGCAAACAACATATTTCACATCAACTTCAAGAGCTAAGACAAATATTTGCTAACTGAATTTAAATAAATAGGCTAAACATTACATTGTTGAATGCTTCGAACATGCCTTGCTGATCAGTCACAGCTGCTAGCTGGAAAAGTTACTGAAAAATAACTGAGTGAAAGAATGGTTATAATAATAATGGATAAAACTGGTGACTATCACACTGGGCAAAATAAAGTTCAGGCTTGTTTGGAAACAAGTCATATTTCTAATCTCTTGGGAAACATAAACCTCCCACAACAGTAGCAGTTAGGTGTAAAATGTTTGTTGAAATTAGCTTAGAGATAACTGCTAAACTAGCTTACCTATCACTAGAGGGATTTAAGGCTTTTTTTTTTTTTTTTTTACAGGATTGCAGCAAGGTGAGTCCTAGTTGCTTACTTATATACAAATAATATGAGCCACTTTCATTGTACAATACAAGCAGGAGGCACTCTGACAATATCTATAATATCTATATCAATATCTATATATCTATCTATCTGCCATAATGAACGTTAAAACAGGACGACGGATGAGAATTAAACCACTTTAAACATCATCCGGCCCTGAAGCAAAGTTTAGTCCACCATTCCCAGTCTGACCAGGGTTCAATTCTGGAACTGCAATCAAAGAAAAGTAAATAAAAAATATAATAAAATAAAAATAACCTATAATCTTTTGGTGTAGCTTCAGGGAGGAAAAGAAATCTAATGTAAATGTGCTCTGAGGCTTACCAGGGTGATGGAGAGCCGCAATACCTTTACTGGGTCGGAATGATTAAAGAGCTGCACCTCCTCTATTATCACCATCTTTCCATCATAGTTGACTGCTTTCAGCACTGAACCACTTGCTGTTACAAAGATTGTACAGTTGATTGAACACTATAACACATACATGCATAAGTCTGTATAATGATGTAAACTGTACACTAAATATTTATCTACCTGTGCCAATAAACATGACCTGATGGCTGCTCCCATCCAGGGCAGTAGTGCTGGCCACCACTATACGAGTAAACACAGCTCCTTTCTTCACCAGTAGGGGATGCTCAGAAGGCTTCACTGTCTGATCCATCAGTGGGTGGTCTCGGATGAACATGAGGGTTTTATCAGGGAGGTCCAAAGACTTTGAAAACCCTTTCTCCCTTGTCTTACTGTTAATACACTACACACACGCACACATAGAGAGAGCAACACAAAGTGAATAATTAACTACTGCATAGGTGCTGTTTTTGGAGACAAAATATACAAATTAAAATGTCATTCCCCATGCACATCACTATGTAAGTTATTACTCAGGAAATGATAACAAGAGCATTAAAAGTAATTGGGAACATAGTTTCTTGCACCTGGAACTACAGTCAAAAATTAATCAAGACTCTCTGAGTATTCAGCTGCAGTATATTTTGTCTATTATATTCTGATGTAATTAAGTCATTTTTCCATCACTTATTCTTTCATCAGCTAACAAATAAAAATGATTGTTGTAGAATATTTTGGTAAATGTTGAACTCACAACTCCAGGGCGAGGGTCAGACAAAGGCTTGTTGTATGTCACCCATTTTCTAAGTGAAGTATAATTGTGTAGTGTTTTGAATTTGCCTTCAGAGAAGACTACCCTAATGTCCT
>NC_083460.1:7711189-7919248 GCF_030014155.1 Tachysurus vachellii | reverse complement strand
TATAGACAATGACCAACACCAAGCACCTTTCAGGCCAGCTAACAGCACTGTGTAATGAAGTGTAATTAATGCCGAAAATTATGTTACAGTAAGTTGTCAAATATTTTTAGAAACTACACATGTGCATGAGTGTGCACATGCCTGTTGTTGTTATGTGATGAGGGGATCGTCCCAGCATTGCAAACGGGAAAAATAAACTAATGGAAATTGCGTCTTAAAAACGGTGCATGTGATAAATATGCGGACTCCACTGGATAATCGGCCGGTCAGATTGCCTGTTAAGTGGAAGGATGTGAGCATTAGCTATATAGTAAGTCTGTGCGGAGTTCAATATACCGCTCAAAAAAAGACAATTCGAATCCATGACCTTTAAAAAATGCAGATTCTGAACATATTATAGTCTATTCCGTTCCTTCTTTTGATACAACTGGTATACTACTATAAAGATGTATTTTATGCTCTTTCATGTAATATGGTCTTCTATAATCTAAGCTCTTTGTGTTATACTGTAAAGTTAAAGAAACAGGACAACTGTGCCTTTGTACTCTACAATAATGTCGTGTGAGCTATGCTGTTCTTGATGAAATTATCATTAACTATAACATTTTTTTTTCAACCGAGTCGAGTTGTATTACTACAAGGTAAATATATGGACGGCAACTGTAAAAGGTTACAAATCAAAATCCAGCTCATCGTTGGCCGTATCTATGTCTAATTGTCACCCTGCACGTTCTAAAGTACATCAATCCAAACAAACAATCATGTATTATAAGTAAAATGTTACCATTTTTTCTTCATGCTGAGAAAAAAGATATAATAATATTTTTACAGTGTGACTGTTTGAGAGACAGAGACTGACGTTGCTCTGTAGCAGAGTGTTACGTCTCTGTGGCTGTGCCTGTGTTTGCTCCTTTTTTTTTTTTGCTCTCTCGCGCTATCTCGCTTCAGGTCCATCCGCAGTTTCCTATTGGTCCATTGAATCGTCAATCTCCCGGGCTTCAAACGTGAACCTCCATGAGTCTCTTGCTCCACTCACAAACATCCCGGTAACATTAAAGAAGCGCCCACCGGGGAGCGCAGGTTGCTCAGGAGCGTCTCATTCATCCTATGTTGTTACGCTATAGTCAAAGCCGAATGTTGTGTGTTTGCGTCTACTGAGTGTCCATTCATACCCCGTCGGTTTCTTTGGTACTGTTCGTTTTTGTCACTATATGTGTTATATTTTGGGGTGACTCGTTTTTTCCGGTTTTTAGTTTTTATGAGGGGGAAAAAAAAAAGAAAAAAAAAAAAAAGAAAGAAAAGGAAAAAACTTGTGGATGGACAGGTTAAGAGGTTTTCGAGCCGAGCGAGCAGCTGAAAGACCCCATACAATGTGTACACGTAGGTATTTACCTTAACTTGTATTTAGGGACACACTAGTTTTTAGAGTGAGTGTGCGCACCTCTTGTTACCGTTTATGTCTATTGTGTTTTTGGAATTAAATTTAGTTTGAGAGTAATTGGTTTTTTTTAGGATTTTTAGTTTTAGGATTTTTTGTTTTTTTTAAGTTTTTTGTTTTATTTTTATTTTTTTGTTTTTGGTTTTTTTTTTTTTTTTTTTTTGTTTTTTTTTTTTTTTTTTTTTTTTTTTTTTTTTTTTTTTTTTTTTTTTTTTTTTTTTTGTTTTTTTTTTTTTTTTTTTTTTTTTTTTCTTTTTTTTTTTTTTTCTTCCGCGTTGTTTACTTCGCCGAGCACAAACCGATCCGCCCCGGAGAGCGAAAAGACGCAAATAAAGACCTTTTTTTTGCTGTAATGCTTCTTTTGTGTGTCTTTTTCTATAGTGTTTGTTTATTCTTAGTTTTATCTTTGCGTTTTTTTATTTTTTGTCTTTTTTGATTTTTCTTGTTGTTTTTTGTTTTTGTTACATTTTTTTTTGTGATTTAGATTAGTCAGTAGCTATGGGTGTCGTGTCCAATCAAATTAGTTAGTTATTTTGTTTATTTTGTATCCTGCCGTAGCAACCACTCTGCCCCCCCCCCCCCCCCCCTTCTCATTTCGTTTTAATTGGGAGTGGTGTGAGGACGTGTGGTCCGCTCGTCATTTAATTTTTAGTCATTTGTTTTTTGTTTTTACTTTCATTTTATTTTGATTTATTATTATTATTATTTATTTTAATATTGTTAATATTTTATAATTATTTATTTTTATTTTTAATTTTTTATTTTTTATTTTTTATTTTATTATTTTTTCTTTTCTTCCTTCTGACAACTCACTACTATTGGGATATAATAAATACCACCCTTATCGATTGAATTGCTTTCGGTTTGTTCTTGCCTTCCTCCATTTTCTACACACATTTAACTCCTGGGAAAAAATAAATCCTTTTATTTATTTTTCTTGAAGAGTTACTTCACTAAATACCCCCTAGACCATTAATTGGGTCCTAATACAGAGATTTGAAGAACTTTAGGCATGCTGTTCTTCCCTTGTCCTTGTCCCTTTTTTTGTTCCAGCTGTATTGGACTCGGGTCAGGTTGGCCATTGAACAGCACACCACGAAAAACAGTTACTCTGAGTAAGTGAGCAGTTTTTAGTTGCTTTTGTTTAGTGTTTTAGAGGAGGTTTTGCTCATCCTGGAGCTCGAGAAGCCATCTTTCCCTGAACTAACTCAAGAACATCACACACAAGGAGGCTATGGTAAAGGAAAAAATATTTCATTTAAAAAATAATAATGATGCCCAATGACGCCCTGAATAGGCACAGCTCCCCGTGACCAGGTAGTTCGGATACGCGGTAGAAAATGATGACTGAATGAAAGACTCATATCAAAACAATTATTATTCTATCTAATAGATTTTTATTTATTTAAATTTAATCTCACCTCAACTTATTTCTTTTATTTATTTATTTAATTATTTATTAGTTTCAAGTTTCACTTGCCTTATAACTGGGTTATATATGCTTATATTTCTATCATTTATATACAAATTCTATTCCTGCTTATTATTTTAATGATTGTACTTTTATTCTAGTTTCAAACATTATAACTATAATAATAAGATTGTATTAAATTTCATATATCATCTCATTTACACTGTGATTTCACAAATATTTTATTTATGAATGCATTTTTTAAACACTAAAGTACTTTAAAAAAATTATTATTAATAATAAAAAATAATAATAATAATAATAAAAATAATAATAATGCTAATAAGTATTTTACAAAGGAAAAACACAGGTTAGGGTTTTTTTTGTGACCATTCATAGTAAAATTGAGAGAAAATGTGTGACTCTCAGGAGATCAGCAGATATCATAAAATCAAAGCTGCCCACTAGTACTAAAAAAAACCTGCCACAACCGAGATCACATCACCACCACTCTGAAAGTGTTTATGATGAAGACGGAACGGAGAAATACACTAAAAAACCGTACAAAAGAACATCTGTACATTATTGAATACAGCCTAATTGATTATATTGATCACATTGAAAACAAACACGGAGTTAGTGACCGTTCGGTTAGAAATTTATCGACCACTCTCTGATGAAGAGATCATACATTTTTCTTATATATTAGCTGTAAACAAACTGAAACTTTTGACCTGTAAACTTAAAACCAGCCAGGGAGTTTGAAAACACCTACACTGATATAATGCACTTAGACAACACATTGGGTAACAATAAAGCTTGGTCCATGAACGAGGGTTGACGCCTTCTCTTGGCTCATGGACAAACTCTTGTATTCTTCTTGTAGAAACTCCAGTTTTGAGTTTAATGATGGTTAATGCTGCGTTTAAGAGGAAGTCAACCTGGAACGATGCTGGGACTGAATTCTGGCAAAACAGACAAAAATCAAAAACAAAAAAATCTGATATCTTTACAGTGGAACAGAAATTAAGTACATGAACATGACTTCCTCCCTGCACTTATCACTTGCTAGTAACCAAATTTTTAAAATAAAGTAGATGACGACTGTAAACATCCTTATGACTGGTGTACAAATAAGACTCAAATTTCAGTACAGGAAAGACTAAAGAAAAAAAAATTTCTAAAACATCCACAGAAATTTTGTGTATAAATAAGTTAAATGCACAAGATATGTATCAAAAAATGATCATTTCCCAATACAGAAAAGAACCAAAACATAGATCTGATTTTGAGAATATTGAGAACTTGGAGAATTTACACCCCAAGCCGTGTCTCTTTCAAAACCCTGGTTAGATTCAACAGTTTTGTGCAGTAAATATATCATATGAATAGGACAGGTATGCTATTATGCAAAGCCCTGATCTGCAACTCATCCTGATCTGCAACAAAACAACAGAAGTTTGGAATGGAAAGTGTACATTTGATCCTTTCCAGAGATGTGCCTCTGAATTTGTCGGTAGGTGCTTCATCTCTTAAGGCAAACTGTTTTCATGATGTAACAGACAAAGAGCACAATGTTAGTTAGTGATTGATTAAAAGTATTTAGTTCATGCATTATATTAATTTTGAAGGTCATTCTTTAGTCACAGCAGCAACTTAATGATAGCTGATATGCTTTTCTGAATGCTTTAAAAAAATTAACACAATGATACCATCATTATGCATTTAAGTTCTTATTTTAATTCTGATTGCCGTTTAGATGGACAGCTGTACTCAGCAACATCTTCGAAATTCCTTGGCTCAGAACCAGTTGTGAATCGGAGCTTAGATCAACTTAATTCCTGAATACATTGCTAGATGGTATGAATGTACATTTTATTACACTAAGTAAAGGGACTGATGATTCTACTGGTTTCATATATAATTTAAAACTCAACTTTACTCTCGTAACATTCTTTAATTCTTTGCGAATGTGACTGAGTATTTAGATGGTCACAGAATAGTTTATTGCATGAGGCTGAGGCAGATGGCAACCCAGTTCAAACAAAGACCTTAGGTGAAGACAATAATCCCTGGGTGGGTAAATAAAGGCACATAGTTCCTAATTCTGCATCAGTACATAAAACAGGATGTAACTAAAAATGCAGCAAGAATAGCTAATCAAACAAGATGGGAAACGATTATAAAATCAAAAAAAAGATTATCAACCCTGCCATGATTCTTTTATACATGAAGAGAACTTTTTTCCCTAGTTTGCGCTTTTTTTTTTTTTTTTTTTTAAAGTAATAAATGTAAAATGACAGAATAATCTGCTTATAGAACAATACATTTACCAAAAAAATTTTGGTTTGGATTTTATAATGATAATTGTAAACAAAATAACTAGTGTCCACTTGCTGTCATCTTTTTTTTGAAGCATTGTTCCTCATTACCCACTGAACTCTCCTTGCTAATGGGATGTGAGAGACAGCGGACCAGAAGCAGAAAAAGTGGACGTCATTTCTAAAGACTCACACTGAACTGACCTGTCCCGCAAACCAACAACACTTCTCATACAGGATGTTTTTTCGCTCTTCTGTCCAGACACCTGGAAAACCAGTATATTTCAATGGGTCTTCACTCCTCAGGGGTGAGTAATGTTCCGTTCAAAAAAATGCCAGCAGAATAAGATTAAAAAACTGCAGTGAAGAATACACGTTGTGATTTATGGAATGTAATCAGAAATGAAGGTTGAATACCAGCCAACAAATAGTACCACACCATTAAGGCAGAGGACTTAAACGTTACCATATTTTTTGTGTTAGATCAGCCTGAGTCTCAAAGGCATGTATTATCATCAAGGTTATGGTATCCCATTTGGACCTAACAACTATATTTTAAACAACTCACAGGTAAATTATAGTCAATAATGGTTTGCCATAACCTCAGAATAACAGATTATGTACAACCCATTAGTTTGTATGGCACAGTGGTCTAATGTTAGCAAACTCTTGCCTCACATCCTCAAATGTTTGGGAATTGATTCCCTAAACTGCCTTGTGTAAAGGAGCTTGCATGTTCACCCTGTACTCTTGTTTTCCACCTGCAGTCCCCAAAAGCCTCGTAGTCCTGTTGGATAGGATCTCTAAAATTTCCAGGGATTGAGCACCAGGTTCCTCACAACCCACTGTAGGGTAAGCTCCAGATAAATGTTGAGAATTTGCAATGTGTTCCCAATTTAAATCGCACTAGCATATTATTTCTGAATCAGACATTACGTATTAAATTGTATAATGTAAATTAAAAAAGGAAAAAAAAAAAAAAAAAAAACAATAATGAAACTGTACACCAAAGAACTCCCATACAAATGCAACATCTAACCCCCACTAGTTCAACCTTTGGACAATAAGTGACAGCCCATAGAACGTGCTGGATGGAAACAAGACAAGAGTCAAGTCAAGAAGCATTTATTGTCATTTCAACCATATATAGCTGTTGCAGTACATAGTGAAATGAGACAACGTTTCTCCAGGATCAAGGTGCTACATATAAACAAAGACAGGGCTAAAGACTTGTAAGTAGTCTTAGCCCACATAAAGTGTAACTGTGCAACCTGGTGCAAACAGTGCAGGACAAGACAAACAAGACAGACAAGACAGTGCAGGACAAAAGACAGTGCAGGACAAAAGACAGTGCAGGACAAAAGACAGTGCAGGACCAGACAGTGCAGGACAAGACAGTGCAGGACAAATGACAGTGCAGACACAATTTACAAGACAAAACAAAAAGAACAAAAAAATCAGTACACAAAAGACAATAAATAGTAAACAGTCACAGAAACAGCGCCGACCGACCAGTGTTAATACTGTATGTGTTAATATAGTATGTGCGAAATGGCTGAGATATTGTACAGTATGTGCAAAAACGGCTGAAATGTTGGGACAGTTTGTGCAAAAAACAGCAGACAAGGTGTGCAAAACAGCATGTAAACAGTTTGCTGGATTGTAAGCAGCATGTAAACAGTATGTTGTGTCAGGTGTGTGTGTTTTGTGAGGGTCTATGCAGTCCATACAGAATGATGTGTGTGTATGTTGTGCTCATACAGTAACATTTCAGTTGTTGAGAAGTCTGATGGCTTGTGGAAGAAACTGTTACACAGTCTGGTCGTGAGGGCCCCGAATGCTTCGGGTACCTTTTTCCAGATGCAGGAGGGGTGACGAGTGTGTGTGAGGGGTGTGTGGGGTCATCCACAATGCTGTTGGCTTAGCGGATGCAGCGTGTGGGTGTAAGTGACTTTGATAGAGGGAAGAGAGACCCCAATGATCTTCTCCGCTGTCCTCACAATCCGCTGCAGGGTCTTGCGTTCTGAGATGGGTGCAGTTCCCGAACCAGACAGTGATGCAGCTGCTCAGGATGCTCTCAATGGTCCCTCTGTAGAACATGGTCAGGATGGGGGGAGGGAGATGTGCCTTCCTCAGCCTCGTAGGAAGTAGAGACGCTGCTGGGCTTCCTGGTGATTGGCGCTGGTGTGGAGTGACCAGGTGAGGATTCTACCGCTAGATGAACACCAAGAAATTTGGTGCTCTTGACGATCTCCACAGATGATCCGTCGATGTTCTGCGGAGAGTAGTCACTCCGTGCTCCTCCTGAAGTCCACAACCATCTCTTTAGGTTTAATCCACATCAGAGAAAGGGTTGTTGGCTCTACTACCAGGCAGTTAGTTTGTTGCACCTCCTCCCTGTATGCTGACCGTCGTTCTTGTTGATGAGACCCACCACGGTCGTGTCATCAGCGAACTTGATAATATGATTCGATCTGTGCGTTGCTGCACAGTCGCTGAGTCAGCAGAGTGAACAGCAGTGAACTGAGCACGCAGCCTTGAGGAGCTCCATTGTTCAGTGTGGTGCTGAAGATGCTGTTCCCGATCCAGACTGACTGAAGTCTCCCAGTCAGGAAGTCCAGGATCCAGTTGCAGAGGGAGGTGTTTGTCCCAGCAGGCTCAGCTTCCCAATCAGGTGCTGAGGGATGATTGTATTGAATGCTGAACTAAAGTCTATGAACAGCATTCATACATAAGTGTCTTTATTGTCTAGGTGGGTTAGGGCTAAATCGAGGGCTGTGGAGCAATGGCGTCATCTGTGGAGCGGTTTGGACAATACGTGAACTGTAGGGGGTCCAGTGAGGGTGGTAGCTGGGTCTTGATGTGCCTCATGACGAGCTTCTCGAAGCACTTCATAATGATGGGTGTGAGTGCAACGGGAAGATAGTCATTGATGCAGGATACTGTAGATTTCTTTGGGACAGGGACAATGGTGGTAGTCTTGAGGCACATAGGAACAACGGTGCTGCTCAGGGAAATGTTGAAGATGTCATTAAAGACATCCACTAGCTGTTCTGCACATTCCCTGAGCACCCTGCCAGGAATGGTTGTCTGGTCCAGCAGCCTTCCGTGGGTTTAACTCTGCATAGAGATCTCCTCACGTCGGCCGTGATAGACAGAGTACCTGGTCGTCGGGGGGAGGGATGGACTTCCTCTGCGTTACGTTTGTCTGTACCTCGAACCGAGCGTAGAACTCGTTCAACGCGTCTGGGAGGGAGGCGTTGCTATCACAAGCAGGTGAAGCTGTCTTGTATTTGTGATCGCCTTATGCCCTGCCACATTGCGCCGGGTGTCTCCGCTGTCCTGGAAGTGGCTGTGGATAGTCCTGGGCGTGTGCGCACTTTGCCTCTCTGATGGCTCGGGACAGTTTGGCCCTTGCTGTTCTTAGGCCGCCCTGTCCCCTGTTCTGAAGGCTAGTCTCTAGTCCTCAGCAGAGCACGCACTTAGCAGTCATCCACGGCTTCTGGTTGGAGCTTGTAGTAATGGTCTTGGAGATGGTCACGTCATCAATGCACTTGCAGATGTAACGGTCACTGATGCCGCGTACTCCTCCAAGTTGACAGAGTCACCGTTGGTTGGCAGCCTCCCTGAAGATATTCCAGTCAGTGCACTCAAAGCAGTCCTGAAGAGCAGAGGTGGCTCCTGCTGGCCAGTGTTTTCACTTGCTTCATAACCGTTTTGAGCGTCTGACGAGTGGTCTGTATGCTGGAATTAGCATAACAGTGATGTGTCTGAGTAGCCGAGGTGGGGGGCGGGGCTCCGCACGGTATGCGCCGGGAATGTTTGTGTAAACAAGATCCAGCGTGATTTCACCTCTCGTAGCAAAGTCCACATGTTGATGGAATTTAGGGAGCACTGACTTGAGATTTGCATGGTTTGAAATCTCCGGCGATGATAAAAAGTCCGTCGGGGTGAACATTCTGTAGGTCACTAATAGCTCCGTATAGCTCACTTAGCGCCTCTTTAGCATTAGCGCTAGGAGGAATGTAAACTCCGACCAATGTAAACAGTAGTGAATTCCGTGGTAAATAAAATGGTCTGCATCTAACAGTCACAAACTCCACTGACGATGAGCAGTAACTAGAAACAAGCACAGAGTTCTTGCACCAATCCGTGTTGATATAAACACACACACCACCACCGCGAAGTCTTACGCACAGAGCTGCATTTCTGTCGGCTCTAAATGAAGTTAGCCCGTCCAGTTGAATGCGGCGTCCGGAACTCTGTCGCTGAGCCACGTCTCCGTGAAAACACACACGCAGCAGTTTCTAATCTCTCTCCGTGTAGAGCGTTTCGAGTCGGATGTAGTCCAGTTTATTGTCCAGGGAGCAAACGTTGGGCTAGTAGAATGGACGGGAGAGCCGGCCGGCTAGGGTTTGTTTTTTAGCCTAGCACGGACCCCCCGCCCGCTTACCGCCCCGCTTCCGCTTCCTCGCGCAACCGCTTTTCTGCGTCCCCTCTCCTGGTCTCTGGTATCAGGCGGTACTCGGGGACTGAGGGCCTGGTCTCCGCACGCAAGTCCGAGGTCACGTAGCTATACAGTACATCATCTGCAGGTTGGTTTTGTACGCGTTTCTGTACTTTATTAGGTCCTGATGGTGGTATACATGAACACCGCTGTGCCTGGCATCGGAAACGGGCACATGGAGAGAACTTATGGAGAAAAATCTCCACACAAATGCACAGGATCAACCTGGGACCCTGGCATTATGAGGTGGCAATGCTGCAAAGACCTTGCTGTCTTAGTATTGCATATACTATTTCATAATGTGCATTATTATGATATAAGAATTATTTAGTACTAACACACTCGTATGAAAGACCTGACTCAAATTTAATCATGGATACAATTGCCTCAAACAACTTATTTTTATTCTGATATGAAATTAATAAATTGTAGGAGTTTACATGATGCTATAAGGTGTGTTCAAATTATCTATGGGTGTCAACCTATAAATCAATGTAAATCAAGGAAATGCTTTAAATATAATTTTATTTCTGTTTTTCTTCCTACTTGCATATGAGTAATGCTGAGACATCCAGTTAAAAACAAAAATGTGCAGAAATGAATCCACATTGTAGCATATTCAAACATTAATTAGACATACTGTAGTTTTATTAACCAATGACTTATGACACTTGTTTCATAGCTGTAATTTTACTGACCGGTAATGCCGGAGTACTACAGCAGTGTGTCAGAATAATTAAGTCAGAATATAATATAGTATTATACTGCATACTGAAATTATATTTAATATTTTTTTTTTTGGAGGTGTATTTCCAGATCCAAGGAAATTATGTCCCAGTTCCTATTGATGCTCTTATAATTTCCTGAGTAATAGCTTACGTAATGACGGGCATTTTCTCTCCAAAAATACCACCTATGCAGTAGTTACCCTTCAGCTCATCGAGACCACCCACTGATGGATCAGACAGTGAAGCCTTCTGAGCAGCCCTACTGGTGAAGAAAGGAGCTGTGTTTACTCGTATAGTGGTGGCCAGCACTACTGCCCCTGAATGGGAGCAGCCCATCAGGTCATGTTTATTGGCACAGATACATAAATGTAAAATTTAGTGTACCAGGGTTTACATAATTTATACAGACTTATCCATGTATGTGTTAGTGTTCAATCAACTGTACAATCTTTGTAACAGCAAGTGGTAGCTGCTTTTCTTTTTGTTTTATAGTATGTAGAATATGGAGCAGATGGGATCGTTTATTGACTTTTGTCACAAAAAAAAAATAAAGCAAAATGTGACCGAGTCAATACTTGCCATTAGCATTTATGATATTAGTGAAAATCAAGCAGAGACGGCTGTGTCAAAGAACTCAAGTGATTTAATATTTTTTTTTTTTTTTTTTATAAATTGGAACTTATGGTAGACATTAGACTAAATAATTTGAATATTATAAAGCGAAGAAATAGTTATCTGTTTTTTAAGATATGGAGAATGATCGAAATGCATTTCACTTGATGAATTGTTATTATTCTTTTAATAATCTTACAAAATATTTTAGAAATAAAAATTTTTCCTACTGCTATTCACATTTTTAATATACATGCAAATCTATCTTTTTTTGCCTTCCCCCCCCCCCCAGGTTGTTCCCCCTCTTTCCTGCCCTCATCATACGCACGAGTAGAACTAATAAAAATAATACTATGACTTCCCATCCAGGCTATACCAGTACTCTTTCTGGTTCATTTAATTATTTCTACTTGTGATTCAGTTTAGTTTGATTCTGTTATAGTTTGACCATCTTTTTAATAATTGCTGCACATATTGTTTCAGGGTCAGCTGTATGCAGGCTCAGAGGAAGCAACGGTGCAGATGCCACTGAGTACATGTGACCATTACGCTTCCTTTATAGGACTGTGTGCTGGCCAGAGACCCGTACTGCGGCTGGGACCTCAGCGCTGAACCTGCATTGCTATAAAAAACATTCATCCAGATACACACCAGGTACTCAGCATATACTTCTCAGCTGCTGTAATATAGTGCTGTAAGGAAAAAAATCATGATGTGGTGTGCTGTTGGTAGAAAACCGGCAAAAAAGGAACAATGGGATTTGATGTACCTGAAGTTTAACTTTTTAGTAATTATTTACTTTTTAATTATTAACTTTAAATAATTATTTTATTTTAATTACATTACAAAACATTATAAATCTATTCATGCTCAGTATTTTACAGTATTTATTTTACTCTTTATTGACCTACAGTAGATTATCTGGAGCTAAGCAGTAACGTATAAAATGAACACATAATATAAACCTTATGTGCCTTCCAGCTAGATCTACTGCAAGTCCTTGTTATAAAAAATTCACTTAATCACCTTCTGACCAATCAGAATCAAGATTCAAACATCACTGTGTCTAAAATATTGCTCTAGACTCTACTCTAGAGAGGGAAGGTTAGATACATTGAATTTCCAGTCATGTCCATCTATTTTTTTTTTTTTCTCCAGTTAGGTGGTTCAGAGTCTGAGAGATGGAAATGCTGCATGTTTTCCTGTGTCAGTATGTAAACAGGTGGCCTTTTACATTCTTTGGTCAGCTGCAAGTCCAGGAACAGCAGAAATGTCTCTTTTTCCTCAAGATCCTGGTCATTATACCAACACTGATATTATTAGCTCTTGTGGTATGGACCTTCTACAAAGGGCATTTTGCTGTCCAGAGAAGGTCGAAAAAAGCTGAGGAAAGTCCACAGAGTGTGTTTGTCTGTCAGGAGCCACTGCAAATTGTTCAAGAAAGTTAAAAAAAAAAAAAACAATCAACAGAATAGCTGAATCCCCTGATATGACAAACCAGCATAATGGAGACAAATTGCTGCAGTGAAGTTTATTTTTTATTTTGCAGACACCTCAATGACAAATCCAAAATAATCCAGTTTCATAGCTCAAACCACACAATCTGAACTGCTTGGAGATTTAAAAACAGTTTTATAACACTTTATTATTTCGTTATTTTTAGACCTTGGTATTGCTTAAAACCCTAAAGCACTGAAACTGGTTTAAGCACAATATTTTGTTTGCCAGTTAAAAACAAAGGCCAAAAATAGATGTGATGTATTGAAGATTGTATATGGACTACTGAAGAGGATTATACAACCAGTCATCCATGGGATGGCAGCATAATTCATATTTCCTTCATAAATCTGTATTCTGGGGGATTCATTGAATGAGAGTGACCACCAGTTATGTTTTTTCTTTTTTAAAAATTTTTTTTTTTGATTATTCGAGCTAGTGTTAAATGGTTTTGGCGGAGGTCTCTGTGCATTAGAGCCTGTGCTCGTCTTTCCAGACAGGATACACAAAAGATTCTTTCAAAATCCATGTCAGATAACACCTTTGGCATGTCTAGACATCTACACTGAACACTTTTTAAAAACCTATAGCTGTTGAAGCCTCCAGATTCAGCACTGTGTTTCCAGGGCAGTAGCTCAATGAAATTTGCAGGACTTTTTTACCTCTCTCTCATTTGGTGTTTTTTTTAATTCTAACATTTTGTGAGCATTTTTTACTGTAAAATAAATGTTTGTGTAATGTCTTCTGTGTACAGAACCATTATTTTCAGTCTTGAAAAGGAAAATTTGTAAGGAAAATTAAGTTGTTGTTTAAAAAAATATTTTTATTGTTGCAAAATAATAGGACACAACCATTTAAATCTAATCATTTGAGGAGAGTCAATTCAGTTATACAAAAATATCCAGAATTTGCTTTACTATCATTTTAATTACAGGGTAACCTCATCCACATATCTTTTAAAATACTTTTGTTCCCATGAGTAAAGACCTGGTGCAAAGATTACTGTTTACTCAACAATGAAATGCTACACTGCAATGTGAAAGCATCTTAAGTAACTTACATATTCACGTTGAAGTTTAAACCTTAAGTACAAGATAACTGTTTGTACAGATGTCTTGAGCATCAGCTTCTCATCTCCTGTAGCAATAGCGCTTGAAATGAAAACCACAGCTGAAGATTCCCTTGGAGAACTGGCAGCAGAAGCCGTGTCGATGTGAGCACTCCCATTCATGGATGACCATCTTAAATACAATGTCCTCGTAGGGCGGCCTGGCGTGAAAACGCATAATGCTAATTTCCTTGTTGTCCAGACTCGGATCAAGGAAGTACTGAGGCATGGAACATTTGTCGATCAGGTCCGGGTAGAAGATGTTTAACTAGTAACCCTGGACAATTTTGGGGGGGTGACTTTGGAGGCAATGACAACTACAGCAATGAGGTGACAACAGAGAATGTGACATGACAAATAGCTGACCACTTCATATTTCCATGCTAACTTTCATTTCCCATGAACACAACTGTGACCTGCAGATGTCTGCGAGCGAGCTGGAGGTGCTCGGAGGGCTGCAGGAGCACGGGACTGTAACGACCCAAGTCGTACTCAGCCTGGTTCTGCCTCCATCAGATCCTCGTCCGTCAGCACAGACTCCGCTGCTCCACTTTTCTCTCCCTCCTCACCCTCTTCTGCATCTCCTTCTCACCTCCCCCCTTCTCTGCAGAGGCTCTGGAGCTTGGCCCTGCCTCTCATCTCCACTTTCTTCCTCTTTGTCTTTACTTTCCTCTGCCTGCATCGGCAGACAGGTATAAAGGGCGGCTTTCCTTACCCTATATTTTGACAGTATTATGACCCCAATAAAACAATAAAATCATAACCCATAATCGATAAAATCATAAAGTTTATGACTGTAATTATATCATGTTTACTGATAGGAATAGGTCAAAGGTCAGACCTTTTATCTGACATATGTATGTCATGATTTTATGTTAGGTTTAGGTTAAAAGTTCATAATAATAAATTTAATGATTGTATTGATATATTGCTTACCGATAGGATTTATTTGTGTTGACTCCAAGTAGTTAAAGACCCCCCTTTCCCTCCCACCACCCCCTATTTCATATTGGTTAGCCCCAATGTGTCTGCTTCAAGTAGATAGGTGACAAGTAATTAAAAACAAGTGTTTGATTCACCTTTTTTTAAAGGTTTGTTTATGACCTCAGATGAAACAGTATTGTAAAAAAAAGGCCATGTGTGTTTGTTCCAAGGTGATAGGAGACAAGTAATTAAAACTCATGTTTGATCCGGGGTGATAGGGTTACCCCCTCCCCTCAGACTAGGTGGTAATCAAATCATGATTATGCCACTCCGCAGTCTTTTTATTTATTTTTTATTTTTTTATATTGTAACCAATCATAAGCAAACAAACAAACAAGGTACATAATCAAATCACAAAGTAACATTACAATAATCAGCCATAGGTTGAGCATAGCCAATAACAAACAGAGATCACAATAAAACAAACTGACAAAAAAAAAATAAAATGAATAAAAATAAAATAAATAAAAAAAAAATACAAATTAGTAAATAAATATATATGTATCAAAATAAATCAAAAGGGCTTTATTTCAAATTAGTTCATTTCTGTCTAACAGAGAAATCAATTTGAGGGCTTTTGTGTGTTTAACTAATTTTAAGGATTCGCACAAGAGTTTAAACTCATTCATCCACTGGTTAAAGTTAGGTCTAGATTTAAACCATCTGCACTTATGAATGAAAAACTTCCCAAGACATAACAAGAAATTACAACCAATTACAATTTCAACCTCCCTAGACTGTAACCAGTTTTGCATATCTCTCCAAAAAGGTTGCACCATATCACAAAAGAAGAACACATGCTGTATTTGTTTCACAAAAAACACAGTTATTCACATCAAGATTAAATTTCAATCTTAAAAATTCGTTGGTGGACTAAATCTCATTTAAAATTTTGAAATTCACCTCTTTAGCTTTAGGAGGGAGGGGGAAAGACAAATATTTTTTTTCTTATTTTTTTAATTTCAGAGTTACAAAATCCTTAAGCATGTAGTCCCGTTTAATAGGGTTTGGATAATAAGCATGTAAAATTTTCTAATGACTCTGTTTGTGCATTTTTGTCACAAAAGTCACAACCTTCTAAGGAGAGCTGCCTCTATTCTGGGGAGACCTTGGAGAACAAAATGTCTTCTCTAACCATTAATCTTACAACAGTTGGAATAGCTCTAATTATTCTATTGTAAACATTAACAGAGCACTGCAGTTGGTATTTCTCACAAAATTCTCTGTATGCCACCCCGCATAGTTAGGAAATAGTTAGGAGCGTCTCTCAGACTGATCGTTAGCCAATGGGGGGGGGGGGGGACCTATAACGTCACACAATGTGAGCAAACGCGCGCACACGCGCAAACGCGCAGACGTCCCTCTGAGCAAACACGCGCACACGCCCCCCTGAGCAAACGCGCATGAGCAAAAACGCGCACACGCCCACTGACAAAACACGAGCACACGCGCAAACGCGCATGAGCAAAAACGGGCACACGCCCCCTGAGCAAACACGCGCAAACGCGCGTACGTCCCCCTGAGATAAACACGCATGAACAAAAACGCGCACACGCCCCCTGAGCAAACGCGCATGAGCAAAAGCAGGCATAGAGAACACACAAACGCGCACACGCCCGCCTGAGCAAACGCGCATGAGCAAAAACGCGCACACGCCCCCTGAGCAAACACGCGCACACGCGCAAACGCGCACACGCCCCCTAAGCAAACGCGAAAACGCGGCCCTCAAGGGGAATTCCATTCTAACTCTTAGATTTGTGTTTTCAGTTGATTGTTTTATCACATATTACTAAGATACTAAGATAGATTCCAAACATATATACAAAAATAACTTTAAAGCATCTTTAATAGAATCAAACAAAATCCAGAGACAAATTGTAGTGTTTGGACTCATTAGAAACTTTCCTCTTCCAATACAAAATTCTACCAATAAATGTATAACATGTATTTGAACAGTTTGAACCTGTTCATCTTGGATTTTTAAGATTTTAACCAAATAATCTGCTGTCTTTCCAGTTCTGGATGCCTTCTGTCTGCACAAGGTCATAATCGAGGAAGATGTCGGTCAAGCACTGAGTAGAATGTGTTGGGCAGGTTCTGGTTTGTAATCAGTTGGAACTCTGTATACACTTATGTTTTTAAAAAGACATGACAGAAAACAAAAGCATATTTATAGATGAATTTGGTAAATCTACTTCCATCCCATTGAGCAAAAAAGAGCCCTATATAAAGTAAAGAAACCCAACTACACCGAATGTGGTGTATGTTATCAGCAAATGAATAACAGAAAAAGCGTTACTACACATTACCTCTGACTCCATTTTAAGAGCAGGCCAGAGTTCCATTAGCTCTTTCACTGGTTCACAGTGGTCTGTCGTCACAGGGCAAATGTGGTCTGCATCATCTTTCTAATGAGGGGTAGGTTCTTTATAGGTTCTTAGAATTCCTTATGCTTAACACAAAGTTAATTACTATAAAGTTATAAAATCATGAAAATGGAATACAACTAATACTGTTTTCATAGTAATGTGTTTGTTTCATACCATGTGTAGAGATAGATAATTGTATATTAATATTTTATGTTATAACAGTATAAGGCGGGTACTACATCATTGGTGTAGTGTTAGTGGTTTAATATCAAGTAGGAATATGGTAGTAGTTCTGGACTTATACTGGAGCACTGCTTTATACTTTAGATTCTGAACAGACATTCTCAGATGTGCAAATATCATTCTGTCAGAACTTGACCACAATATAGTTCTACATCACTTTGCCAACTTAGTTTTAAAGCATCTTAAATTGTATAGTTGCTTTCCTACATACAGTACATTCCTGCAATCGCACTTGCTTTCTCACTCTCCTATAACTGTGTATCAATGGCACCAAGCACGACAACACATTAGAAAAATCTTTTCAATTTTATTTAGTTTTTGTCCGTAGCAGTTAATATAGCTTTTATACTGGTAAAGATTGCTTTTGTTGTTTTTAAAAGTCACATGTAGCATTGGTGTGCATTACAAGCTCATTTACGGAGGTTTGAGATGAACAAATGTCTTGAAAAATAATCTATCGCTTTTGTAGCATGCACTTCACTTTGCATAGTGACATCATTACCACATGGGTTGTTCATTATCATTGTTTAATTATTCCTTTAGACACAACTATGAACTGTGAATACACGGATGAACAGTGTTTATAAAGTTTTGTTTAGATTAAACCGGTGTAACTGTTGACTATGGAAATTCACTACATAAAAAAGACATACTTATAATAGATTGTAAAAAACACATTGAACACTTACTGTGTCACCAATAATCCTGATTAATTTAAAATGTTTATTTGATTTTTTCATTTTAAATATTTTATCATTATACATTTGGAGAGTTGTATAATAGTTTGCTTGCAGCTCATTTTACCTCAATTTTTCAAAAACTTTTGAAATTCTAATGTTGAAACAACAGAAATAAATACAATGAAATTATACCCTTAAGGGTCACTTACTTAACACATACTGCTAATAGTTTAAGTTAATCAAAAATAATTTATCTTCTTCTTCTTTCGGCTTTTCCCTTCAGGGGTCGCCACAGCGAATCATCTCTCTCCACTTAAACTCCTGTACCTTCTTCACCTCTTCACCCTGTAACCTTACTGTTCCACTTCCCTCACTTTCATTCACACACATGTACTCAGTCTTACTATTTAGTTTAATAAAATCAAAAGTGAAAAAAAGAACTAGAAACTCAAAATACTTAAGATAGTTGAATTGTTTTATAAAAATAAGTTGACACTACTCAATCTATTTTTTGTAGGATTATTTTCAATTCTAATTTTTAGCTTCTGAAGTGGGAGAATTATTTGAACGTGTGCCATGTGCCATGTCTAATGTAAAAATGTCTTAACAATTCTTTATTCAACAAAACACACCAATTTAAGAATTACGCACTATCACCCCTAGATCCTATCACCCCGGATCAAAGATGAGTTTTAATTACTTGTCTCCTATCACCTTGGAACAAACACACATGGCCTTTTTTTTTTTTTACAATACTGTTTCATCTGAGGTCATAAACCCCCCTTTAAAAAAAAAAAAAGAAAAAAAAAAAAGAAAAAATCCCCTATCTCATTGGTACAAACACATGGCCTTTTTTACAATACTGTATCATCTGAGGTCATTAAACCCCCCTTTAAAAAAAAAAATCTCCTATGTGTATGTGTGTGTGTGTGTGTGTGTGTGTGTGTGTGTGTGTGTTTTCATCCACCCTCCGTGGTTACTGAAGATGTATCTCATTTAAATTATCAACAAGGTCACATTCCATTTTCTTTTTCTACTTTTTCACACAGAAACTAATGAGAAATATTGGGTACAAACATTTGTACTCAAACTATGTATTCTATTTTTTTTAGTTGTTTTTTTTTTAAAGACAAAGTCAGTTGACAGCCTCATTATATTTGGACTCAGCGTAAGTAACTAACAATACAGTATGTCCTACTGACTCAGGATCAGAAGGAGCTTTATTACCAAGTGCGCTTGCGCACATTCAGCTCAGTACTTACTGGTCTCCGAGCAGCATTGCTCAATGGCATAGGATGGAACTCAACATTTGCAGATTTTTGTTTTAATCACATATTAAATGTGGACTGATCTCCATCCCAGTCATAATATAAACACAGGCCTATACTAATAAAAACAATTCTGACTTCTATGTCTTTATTGAATACATAAAGAAAAAAAAGAGAAAAAATCTCCTGTCTCATTGGTACAAACACATGGCCTTTTTTTACAATAATGTTTCATCTGAGGTCATAAAACCCACCCTTTTTAAAAAAAATACTGGTCTCCTATAAAAAACATGGTTTTAATTACTTGTCACCTATCTACTTGAAGCAGATATATTGGGGCTAACCAATATGAAAGAGGGGGTGGTGAAAGGGAAAGGGGGGTCTTTAACTACTTGGAGTCAACAAAAATAAATCCTACCGGTAAGCAATATATCAATACAACCATTAACTTTATTGTTATGAACTTTTAACCTAAACCTAACATAATAAAATCATGACATACATCTGTCAGATCAAAGGTCTGACCTTTGACCTATTCCTATCAGTAAACATTATATAATTACAGTTATAAACTTTTTTATTTATGATTTTATGATTTTATCGATTATGGTTTATGGTTTTATTGTTTTATTGGGGTCATGAAACTGTCAAAATATAGGGTAAGGAAAGTCGCCCTTTATATCTCTCTATCGGCAACTCAGCAGCGGCCTGTCAGGGAGAGTAAGAAGAAAAGGTCATGGAAAAAAGGTAATAAGTATAAGTAATAAAAGGTAATAAGTATATCTTGGATAGATTTTTTTATACTTAAAAAAACAAAAACAAACAAACAAAAAAACAAACAAACAAACAATCATTAAAATAGAAAATGACCAAGTAAATAATATAAATTATTCCATTAATGAATTAAAGGAATTATACTGTATATGTGCATGTTAAATATACTAAACTAAAAAATACACATTACATACCGACACAAATAAATAAACAGATAAAGCGTAAGTCAAATAAAGCATTATGGTTTACAGTTTTTTTCAGTCCCTAACAAGCGTTTGTCCAAACAGTTGTCACATTTTCAAAACTCTAAACACAATTAGCACAGCACAGCACAGCATCTAAACACAATTAGCACAGTCTTTTGTGGCCATACCATTCACACATTTCATGTCATTTTCACACAATATGCAATCAGTGAACACATTTCCACAATGCTTACATTTTCTTAACAGACAAGCTACTGTATACCTCCCAACGAAATTATAGATTGTTTTTGTAGTATTCACGAATGTTAACACACAACATCCCACAATAGCAAAAACAATATTCCAAACCTTAGATACAGTATAAAAACCTCTGCTTCTGCAATGATATCAGTTCAAAAACAATATAGCTCAGCTGATAATAAACAAACAATTGAATAATTGACACACAGCTGATTTATGTTGGGTGAATTGGGCCAACCACAGCTGATTCCAGTCTGGCTTAGACTCAGTGGCAGGGGTTATTTTTTTATATTACTATAAAATGAGGACTTTGAGGAGTGATGTTTTTGGAAACAGAAACAGAAAAAGACAAACACTGTAATGTCTGGACATGGAAGAGGAAGAGCAAGGGGCCCAGGGAGAAGACCAGCTCCAGTGAGAGATGCAGGGCCAGGGAGAGGTGCAGTGAGAGGTGCAGTGAAAGGTTCAGTAGGAGGTGCAGGTGCAGTGAGAGGTGCAGGTGCAGGAAGAGGAGCAGGCCCAAGGAGAGGGCAAGGTAGAGGTGTAAGAATGCGTGGTGGTGGCATTCCAAGGGCTGCAAGAACAGTAGTCAGTGATGAAATTCGTGCCACTATCATTGACCATGTACAACCACGGTCTCTCACTAAGAGAGGCTGGTGAAAGAGTGCAACCCAATTTTAGGCAGTCAACGGTTGCCTCCATTATTCGCATCTTTCAACAAACCAACAGGTAAGTATTGCATTTTACATGGATTGTTTCTATTCTCACTTGATATGTCAATAAGGACATACAGGAATGCATATGTTGATAATTTTCCCCTCTAAAGAATGCAACGTCTTCCACCCTCTGGGGGAAGAGGAAAACTCCTCAATAATGATCAAGAGCTTGCCATTGTAGAAATGGTTGTTGCAAATAATGCAATAAAACTGCATGAAATTAAAACTAGAATTGTGCAAGACCATGAGATATTTGGCAATATAGAAAGCATCAGCCTCACAACCATTACACGGACATTGTCCAAACACAGAGGACACAGCGTGACAAATGACCCAAATGCATGACTGTCACTCTCAATGCGTGACACTTGACAGCCCTGTATATATATATATATATACTTATACCATTCTCGCGCCAGACGTAACTACTTCACCTAAAACATGTTCCCTTCCCCACATCGTAAATATATTCAGTCTTTTTTTTTTAATGCTTACAAACACAAGGACCTTTCTGGCATTTACCTTCTGCAGCTCCCTGTGATTCTCCTCCTGGATAAGCTTGTTTCTTTCCTTCAGCTCCTTTTCACCCAAGTGCCCAATTCCCTTCAACTCAAGAGCCTACAGAGCAAACACACATCATGGACACTTTTAAAATGGCAACAGGATTATTTCACAGAATTGACAGTTCTATTTGGGGGCACGGTGGCTTAGTGGTTAGCACGTTCGCCTTACACCTCCAGGGTTGGGGTTCGATTCCCGCCTCCACCTTGTGTGTGTGGAGTTTGCATGTTCTCCCCGTGCCTCGTGGGTTTCCTCCGGGTACTCCGGTTTCCTCCCCCGGTCCAAAGACATGCATGGTAGGTTGATTGGCATCTCTGGAAAATTGTCCCTAGTGTGTGAATGGGAGTGTGTGTGTGCCCTGCGATGGGTTGGCACTCCGTCCAGGGTGTATCCTGCCTTGATGCCCGATGACGCCTGAGATAGGCACAGGCTCCCCGTGACCCGAGGTAGTTCGGATAAGCGGTAAAAGATGAATGAATGAATGAATGACAGTTCTATTTGCTTATGACAGAATGCTTGATTCTGATTGGTCAAATGCTGTTAATTTATTTTCTTTAAGAACAGCTCCTTCATTACACTAGTGCCAGCTGTACTGATCTAATACCTTATTGTTTCTATATTAACAACTTAAACCAAGACAGGGAAGGATAATGTGGCCCATTATTATGAAACAGATCATTTCTATTCATATTAGGTAATTTTTTTATTTGTTAAACAATTTATGGTAAAGACGTGAGAACTGAACTTGCAAAGCTGCATGTACAAGTGTAAATTTTAAAGGTATAAAATTATCCACAGTTAGCAAGCTTGGCATGACAGCGGTAAGGAAAAACTCCCTGAGACGATATAAGGAAGTAACTGTGAGAGGAACCAGAATGAAAAATGGAACCCATCCTCATCTTGGTAACACCTAATAGTGCAGTTATATATAATTTCCCTTTTTTAAAGAATTCTACTTGTGCAACCAGAAAAAAAAATAGTTTTAATGAAGTTTCTCAGTGGTACCATCCACAGTAATCTCATGTATGCACAATCTGTTGTGTTTTAGTCTTTACGTAATCACACTGTTAAAGCAGAGACCCTTCCATACTAATCAATTTTCTTTCTCCACAAAAGCCATAATGACTATTGTAATCCTGGACTTTTTCAAAGAAGCCGCAGCTCAACTAAATACTCTGCTTTTACTCTGAATCTGAAAATCTGCAGACATATATATAATATATATATATTATATACACATATTATATGTGTGTGTGTGTGTGTGTTTGTGTGTGTGCGTGTGTTTGTGCGTGTGTGTGTGTGCGTGTGTGTGTGTGTGTGTGTGTGTGTGTGTTTTCATCCACCCTCCATGGTTACTGAAGATGTATCCCATTTAAATTATCACATCGACAAGGTCACATTCCATTTTCTTTTTCTACTTTCCAAACTGCCTTTTTCACACATAAACTAATGAGAAAGATTGGGTACAAACATTTGTACTCATTCATTCATTCATCTTCTACCGCTTATCCGAACTACCTCGGGTCACGGGGAGCCTGTGCCTATCTCAGGCGTCATCGGGCATCAAGGCAGGATACACCCTGGACGGAGTGCCAACCCATCGCAGGGCACACACACACTCTCATTCACTCACACAATCACACACTACGGACAATTTTCCAGAGATGCCAATCAACCTACCAGGAAACCGGAGTACCCGGAGGAAACCCCCGAGGCACGGGACTCCACACACACAACGTGGAGGCGGGAATTGAACCCCGACCCTGGAGGTGTGAGGCGAACGTATTAACCACTAAGCCACCGTGCCACCGTTCATTTGTACTCAAACTATGTATTTTATTTTTTTTTTAAGAATAAGTCAGTTGACAGCCCCATTATATTTGGACCCAGCGTAAGTAACTAACAATGCAGTATGTCCTACTGACTCAGGATCAGAAGGAGCTTTATTACCAAGTGCGCTTGTGCACGTTCCGCTCAGTACTTGCTGGTCTCCGAGCAGCATTGCTCAATGGCTATAGGATGGAACTCAACATTTGCAGAGAAAAGTTTTTGTTTTAATCACATATTAAATGTGGACTGATCTCCGTCCAAGTCATAATATAAACACAGGCCTATACTAATAAAAACAATTCTGACTTTTATGTATTTATGGAATACATAAAGTCTCGTTAGACGCACTATAGATTTTTATCTGAACGGATGTCAAACAAAATTAGTTACTTCAAGATTATTATTTTTTAAATGACAGTACATGCTGTATTACCCGAATTCCACATCTATTAACTACTTTTTAGCAAATTTTCCTTGTTTATGAATGAAATGTCATATGTTTTATCTGTTAACAGTTTGTTGGAATAACTGAAACAAGTCAAACTTAGCACTTACCTAATAACTATCATCCCTTCACCTTCCTGTTACTAAGTGGGAAAAAATGCATCTTGTTGTAGATAACAACAAAGCAACAGCTTTACATCTGATCATTAAAAAGAAAATTGCTAACACTGGGAAATTTTAATATTCCTAAATATTAAATACATATCTTAAACAAAGCACAATTTACATTTTTCTACTTTGTAAAAGAACACTTTTTTAATCTGTTTATTATAGTTGGTAGTAGTATTTAATAATGTGGAGCATTTTCCATAAAGGTCACTGTGACTTCTACTATAACGTTGTCACGATGCAGGACAAAGGCGAGTGAGGATCCAAATGCAGATATGAAAGTTTTAATCGTACAACACACAAATGCAGCTGAACAGACAGAACAAGACAGCAAAAAGGGCTAACAGGAAACAGGAACAGGCACACCAACATCCAACATGCAAAAACAACCAACACCAGGGAAGTGAACAAACAGAGTATAAATAACAGACAGGAACCAATCACAGCGCAGAAACAATCAGAGACAAAGACAACACACCTGAAGGAGAGAAGGAGTACAATTAATGTCCATGGAAACCAAAGAGTGGGCGGAGCAAACAATTAACAACCGGGAAAGACAGCAGACAGAAACAGGACAGAAACACAGACAGACTCATTACAAACGTCTACTACAGACATGATAACATATTTAAACTTGCACGTTTGTACAACTGATAAAATCATCAACAGTTGTTTTCCCTGTAGCTGCTGTTATAGATAATAAACAACACCAAGCACATTCAGGCCTGTAACAGCACTGTGTTATAAGTGTAATTAATGCAAAAATTCTGTTATGTTCAAAACGTTCTCAAATATTTTTAAACTTCACTGCATGAGGTGCACATGCCCTGTGTTGTTATGTGTTGTGACTCGTATATTTGCAAACGAAAAAATAAACTAATGGAAATGGCATTTAATGACATAATGCATGTGATAAATTTGCTACTTTGCTGGAAACTCGATGCTGTGTAGTGGAAATATTAAATGAGTCTTTTTATATAAGTGTGAAGTGAAGTGAAGTGAAGTGAAGTGAAGTGAAGTGACATACGGCTAAGTATGGTGACCCATACTCAGAATTCATTCTCTGCATTTAACCCATCCAAAGTGCACACACACAGCAGTGAACACACACACACCGTGAACACACACCCGGAGCAGTGGGCAGCTATTTATGTTGCGGCGCCCGGGGAGCAGTTGAGGGGGGTTCGGTGCCTTGCTCAAGGGCACCTCAGGCTGGCCCGAGATTCGAACCCACAACCTTAGGGTTAGGAGCCAAACTCTAACCATTAGGCCACAACTTCCCTATATTTTTTCAGACTAGGGAGAAAGAACAAGAGGCCCTTGTTCCAACTGTTAACATTGTATGTGCTCATGTGTTTGATAAGAAATTAAATTGGAATGTGACCTTGTTGATGTGATAATTTAAATGGGATACATCTTCAGTAACCATGGAGGGTGCATGAAAACACACACGCACACACACACACACACACACACACACACACACACACACACACGCACACACACACATACACACATACACACACATGCACACAGACACACACACACACACACACACACACACACACGCACATGCGCACACGCACATGTTCACACACACATATACCTGTGGTACAAGAGGAGCGCTAAAACACTTGAATTTGGCTCTTCACTGTGTAGACGTTGCACTGTATGGAATACACCTTTTGCTGCAGCAAAGTAAAATCCTTTCTTTACTTTTTGCTTTTACCATCTGTATGTCTGAGTGTATTTTATACATCTAGATCAACACTGAGACCACAGCTGTTAAGAGGAAGGATGTATTTTGCTTTAGTTATTCTCAGTGCTGCATCATATACAGCTAAAAAAAAATGATTCTGATATTATTATATTATATTTGGTTCATCTTTTGAACAACTGGTATATGATATTAAGTGTTTTTTGTCTTTCATGAATATGTCTTCATAATCTAAGCTCTTTGTTTTACTGTAATGTTAAGACAGGAAACTGTGACTTTGTTCTCTAGAATGATGTAGAGTGTGATCTATGCTGTTCTTATTTAATTTATTATCTTAAAATGAACAATTTTATCAACCGAGTCCAGTTTCTACAAGGTAATTATATGGAACGCAACTGTAAAACTGTAAAAGATTACAATTAAAACTCCAGCTCATGTGTAGTATGTGTTATTGCACCCTGCTCCTCTAAAGTACATCAATCTAAACATAATCTGTTATTATAAGTAAAATGTTCAATATTTTTTATTCATGCTGAAAAAAAAAAATATTTGAAGAGTGTGACTGTTTGAGAGACAAATACTGCCTTTGCTCTGTAGCAGAGACTTGAAGAACTTTAGGCCATGCTGTTCTTCCTTGTCCTGTCTTTTTGGGCTCCAGCTGTATTGATTTCGGGCCAGGTTTGTCCACTGAACAGCACACCACGGAAAACAGTTACTCTGAGTAAGTGAGCTGTCTTTGTTGGGTTTTTTTTTGTTGTTTTTTTTTGTAGTATTTTTCTTGAATAGATATTAGTTTGCGACTTGGCTGCACAGCATTGCTGTTTAATGTTACTGTGATAAGCCTTGCAATATATTTTATTTGTTTTATTTATCTACCTCCTTTTGGTTTTATTTTTATCCTTAACTTCATTCCTTTTTAAGCTTGAATACCGGACAGACGTAAAAAGTATTTCACTGCATGTTGTACTCTGTATGCATGTGTATGTGACAAATAAAAATTTTGATTTGATTTGATATTAAAAGCATGTTGATGTGTTGTTGCAGCTGGATGGTTAAAAAGTGCTGATTTAAATTCTTACTTCTGTTAAAATTGCTCACCGGTTAATATAAAAGATCCCCACAGTATGTAAATAAGTACATACATAAATAATAATAATCATTTTAGGGCATTGGAACATTGCAGACTTTATAATATCAGTATTACAAATACAAATAACACAAAGCATTATTGAGCTACTGAGGTCAAAAGTTACAGTTGTGTTAAGTCTTTCTTCTACTTCACTTCTTTGTACTTTTCTTTATTATGAGCACCAAAGGTCTTATAATTACTCCAACACAGTGGACACTAAAAGCCTATTCTGCTGTTGCTAGGTAACAGAGGACATGTCTTCCAAGAGGAGGGAGTGTGGAATTACACCACCATGCTCCTGATGGAAGACGAGGGTGTGCTCATCCTGGGAGCTCGAGAGGCCATCTTTGCCCTGGACCTCAACAACATCACACACAAGAAGTCTATGGTCAGGAAAAAGATTTCATTTGAATAATAATAATAATAATAATAATAATAATAATAATAATAATAGCTGCATTTCTTTCTTTATTTATTTAAGCCTCATTTCAATTTTACTTATTACTTAGGTTTATTTTCTTATATTCTATCATTTTTTAATTTTACATGTTTATATTTTTTTGTCACTGTGATTTTATTTTTGTCACCAATTTTATTTTTGCATTTTTTTATTTAAACTTGTACACTGTGAAGTACTTTAATACAAATTAAGTAGTTCATTATTATTATTATTATTATTATTATTATTATTATTATTGTTGATAATAATAATAATTGTTGTTATTGTATTATAATAATAATAATAATAATAATAATAATAATAATAATAATAATAATAATAATAATATTGAGAATGTGAATGCTAAATAATCACAACATAAAAATAATAAGAATAACAATATATTTTTGTTGTTAAAATTCCTTGCTTTAGTAGTACATTTTCACTTGTACTGTACTTAATGCTAGATCAGTGAAGAAATATATTCTCTTTTATTGTAGGTTAAGTGGTCGGTGACTTCAGAGATGCAGCGTAATTGTACGTTCGAAGGGAACACACAGGTGATCCTGCCACAACCCAAGAGATCACACCACCATCACCACCACTCTGACTAGGATTAAGTTGTTCATAATGATGAATGAATGAATAAAGGAATGGAAGAAATAAAATAAAAATGAAGTATATTAGGAACATCTGTACACCTGCACATTACTGATGTTAAATAATAATGTGGCAACTACACAATTTGGAAAAAAGGAACTAGATTAGTACTAGATGGGCTGTTCTGAGTGTCTTCAAAACTGCTGTTCTCCTGCGATTGATATTGATGTGTGTGTGTGTGTGTGTGTGTGTGTGTGTGTGTGTGTGTGTGTGTTTTCATGCACCCTCCGTGGTTACTGAAAATGTATCCCATTGTGTATCTTCGTTTTTATGTGTATATATGTAAATGCTCAAATGAGTGTAAAAAAGAATACATTTCCTAATACAGTAAAGAACCAAACATAGTCTGAGTTTTGTGAATATTAAGAACTAGACTTTACACCCCTAAGCCATGTCTCTTTCAAACCCTGGTTAGATTTAACAGTTTTGTGTAGTAAATGTATAATATGATTAGGAACAGGTATGCTATTATACAAAGCCCTGATCTGTAACTAATCTTCTTTGAGTCTTCACCTAGCCTATGAAAGTATTACCTATTATTCGTCTGTCTTGTGTTTTTCTGTTAACGGATCTTTTTTCTGTCTCTTCCTGAGTGACTTCCTAAAAATTTCCTTGGACTCTGTATTCCCTGTAATTTTCCTTTCCAGACTGAGTGTCATAACTACATCCGGATCCTTCATAAAATGTCGAGCGACACCATGTTTGTTTGTGGTACCAATGCTTTTAATCCAACCTGTGATATTATGGTGAGTAAAAATTCCTCCCCATATTTTACTGTAAAATGTCCTTGCTATGATATTGTAGACATTTGTTAACATGAGTTTCAGCCTGTGTGCATGTTTTGTTGTATTATATCACACCATGTAGACATCTCATGTAGCTGCATTTTGTCTTCCAGTCTTATAAAGACGGCAAGCTGACTCTCGAAGGTAAACAAGAAGATGGGAGAGGAATGTGTCCATTTGATCCTTTCCAGAGATGTGCCTCTGAATTTGTCGGTAGGTGCTTCATCTCTCTTAAGGCAAACTGCTTTATGACGTAACAGGCCAAAGAGCACAATGTTTAGTTAGTGAGTGATTAAAAGTTTTTAGTTCACGCATTATATTCATTTTTAAGGTCAGTTCATTAGTCACAGGTACTACTTATGATAACTGATATGATATTCTGAATGCTTTAAAGGAAAGTAACCCAATGAGACCATCATTATTCTTTAATAATATAATTCTGATTGCCGTTTAGATGGACAGCTGTACTCTGCTACATCTTTCAATTTCCTTGGCTCAGAACCTGTTGTGATGCGAAGCTTAGATGACACCATACGAACTGAATTCCTGACTTCATGGCTTAATGGTACGAATGTAAATTTTATTACACTAAGTAAGGGACTGAGATGAGTCTTCTGGTTTCATATATAATTTAAAACTCAACTTTACATCTCGTAACTTTAATTCTTGGATCATGTGATTGAGTAGTTTAGAGTCACTGATTAGTTTTGTTATTTCAGAGCCCAATTTCATTGGCATGAAGCATGTGGCTGAGGGAGATGACAACCCAGAGGGGGATGATGACAAGATTTACCTTTTCTTTAATGAAATAGCTGTGGAGTACGATACCTACAGACCGTTGGAGGTGTCAAGGGTGGCCCGCGTTTGTAAGGTACTCTTCCTTATAAAAGGATGTTGTTGATATTACAGTACACCATTCTTCAGGGCCTAAATAACGGTTGTGTGGTCCTCACCACTTCTTTGTTCAAACAAAGAACCTCAGGTGATGACAAAATATCTGGGTGTGGAAATATAAGCACATGCTTCCTAATTCTGAATCAGTACTTAACAAGCCAGATGTTACTAAAGAAATGCAAAAGATTAGCTAATCATTAAGATGTGAAATGATTATAAATCAAATATTATAAGATTAATCACCCTGCTTTTGTTGCTTTTATACATGAATAGAAAACTTTTTTCCTATTTGCAAGTTTTTTTTGTTTGTTTTTTTGCTTACGTAATAAATGCTTAAAATGAGAGATGTTATCTGCTTATAGAACAATACTTTTACCAAAAAATATTTTTTTGGATTATATATTGTTAATTAGTAAATAAATATAACTATTGTCACTTGCTGTCATTTTCTGCAGCATTGTTCTCATACCCTCTGTTCTCTCCTTGCTAGGGGGATGTGGGAGGACAGCGGACATTGCAGAAGAAGTGGACGTCATTTCAAAAGACTCACCTGGACTGTCCTGTCCCTCAAACCTTTCTACCACTTCTCATACAGGATGTGTTCCTCTTCTGCCCAGACACCTGGAAAACCTGTATGTTCTACGGTGTCTTCACTCTTGAGGGGTGAGTAATGTTCAGTTCAAAAATGCCAGCAGAATATGTTTAAATAACTGCAGTGAAGAAGACAAGTTGTGATTTTGAATGTAATCAGGATTGTGGTTGAATACCAGACCAACAATACAGTCAAACCTTAAGCCAGAGGACTTAAACATTACCATTTGTGTTAGATCAGCCTGAGCTCAAGGGCATGCAAAGGTCAAAATGGTTAGGTCAAATGGGAAACCTAACAGGCTTTAGGTTAACATCTCACTGTTATTTATGTTCAATCATCGTTTGCCATTAACTTCAGAATTAAACATTATGGTATTAGTTTGATTGGCACAGTGCTTTAGTGGTTAGCATGCTTGCCTCACACCTCAAATGTTTGGGATTTGATTCCCACTGCTGCCTTGTGTAAAGGGAGCTTCCATGTTGCTTTGCTTTCGGGATATCGTCCAGGTACTCTGGTTTCCTCCTGCAGTCCAAAAACATTGTAGGCTGTTGGATAGTATCTCTAAATTTTACCCCAAGGGATAGGCTCCCGGTTCTCCACAACCCTGTGTAGGGTAAGGTTTATAAACGAAGGATGTATATGCAATGTGTTCCCATTATAATGTATTTTAAATCACACTATTTATTTATTTGTTTCTGATTCAGACATTACATATGATTTGTTTAATGTAATAAAGGATACATAATGTACCCATACACCAAAGAGCACCATACAAACGCATATTTACACACTTATTCACACCTTCGGGCAATTAAGTACAGCCCATCCAAGTGCTGCATGTTTATGGATGGAAACAGGAACATGGAGAGAACTTATGGAGAAAATCTCCACACAAATTCACAGGATCAACCTGGGGACCCTGGCAGTATGAGATGGCAATGCTGCACCACCTTGTGGTCTTTATATTGCATACACCTGTATGCATACACCTTATTATTTAGTACTACACACTCATATAAAAACCTCAGACAAATTCAATTATGCATACAATTGCCTACGAAACTAATTACTATTTTTTTTAAATGTTTTTACTCTGATATGAAATGAATACATTTTTGGAGGTTACATGCTGCAATAAGGTGTACTCAAATATTATCTAAGGGAGTCAAAACCTGTAAATCAATGTAAATCAAGGAAATGCTTAAAAATATGTTTCTTCCTGTTTTTTCTTCCTATTTGCATATGTGTAAAGCTGTGACATCCAGTTAAAAACAAAAAAAATTGTAGAAAATAGTCATAACTGTTGCAGATCCAAACATTAATTAGACATAGTTTTATTAACCACCGACTTATGACACTTGTTTCATAGCTGTGATTTTACTAACAGGGAAATGCCGGAGTACTCAGCAGTGTGTGCGTACAGGATACAGGACATCAGGGATGTGTTCTCTAAAGGCAAATTCAAATCGCTATACAGAGATGATGATTTTGAAGCATGGGTGACATACTACGGACCTGTGCCTGACCCTAGTCCCGGAGCTGTGAGTTCAACATTTACCAACATATTCTACAACAATCATTTTTATTTGTTAGCTACAGTGATGGAAAAATGACTTAATTAAGTCAGTATAATAGACAGAAATATTATCATTTACTGAGTAATAACGTACATAGTGATGTGCATGGTAACGTTTTAATTTGTATCTTTTGTCTCCAAAACCACCACCTATGCAGTAGTTAATTATTTGCTTTGTGTTGCTCTCTCTATGTGTGCATGTGTGTAGTGTATTAACAGTAAAACAAGGGAGAAAGGGATTTCAACGTCTTTGGACCTTCCTGATGAAACCCTTCAGTTCATCCGAGACAACCCACTGATGGATCAGGCAGTGAAGCCTTCTGAGCAGCCCCTACTGGTGAAGAAAGGAGCTGTGTTTACTCGTATAGTGGTGGCCAGCACTACTGCCCTGGATGGGAGCAGCCATCAGGTCATGTTTATTGGCACAGGTAGATAAATATTTAGTGTACAGTTTACATAACTTATACAGACTTATGTATGTATGTGTTAGTGTTCAATCAATTGTACAATCTTTGTAACAGCAAGCGGTTCAGTGCTGAAAGCAGTCAACTATGATGGAAAGATGGTGATAATAGAGGAGGTGCAGCTCTTTAAGCAGTCCGAGCCAGTAAAGATATTGCAGCTCTCCGTCACCCTGGTAAGCCTCAGAGCACATTTACATTTGATTTTTTCCTCCCTGAAGCTACACCAAAAGATTATAGGTTATTTTTTTGTGTGATATTACACTAATTAATTGATTTATTAAGTGGACGAAATAGTTATCTATTTACTTAGGGAGAATGATAAAATGCATTTTCATTGAGTGAATTGTTTTTATTCTTTTGATAACTTTACAAAATATTATAGAAATATTTTTTTTTTCTACTTCTTTTAATACATTTTAGGGAACATGCAAATCTAAGATATTATTTTTTTTTGCCCTCATCATTCACACGAGTAGATCTAAAATAAAATAATAGTTAATGACTTTCCCATCATGGCTATCCCAGTACTCATCTGATTCATTTTATTATTCCTACTTGTGATTCAGTTTTAGTTTGATTCTGTTATAGTTTGACCATCTTTTTAATAACTGCTGTACATATTGTTTCAGGGTCAGCTGTATGCAGGCTCAGAGGAAGCAACGGTGCAGATGCCACTTAGTACATGTGACCATTACGCTTCCTGTATGGACTGTGTGCTGGCCAGAGACCCGTACTGCGGCTGGGACCTCAGCACTGAACGCTGCATTGCTATAAAAAACATTCATCCAGATACACACAGGTACTCAGCATATACTTCTCAGCTGCTGTAATATAGTGTTGTAAGGAAAAATCATGATGTGGTGTGCTGCAAAAAGACAATGGGTGTGACGTGACTTGAAGTTTACCTTTAAGTAATTATTCATTACTTTTAATTATTAACTTTGATTTTTTTATTAAATAACAACACATTAAAAGTTTATTCATCACAGTATTTTACAGTATTTTTTTTACTCTTTATTGACCTAAATTATCTGGAGCTAACAGTAGCGTATTAAAATGAACACACATGTAAACCTGATGTGCCTTCCAGCTAGATCTATTGTAAGTCTTTGTTATAGAAAATTTCACTTAATCCACAGCACCAATCAGAATCAAGACTCAAACATCACTGTGGTTTAAAATATTGAATTGACTGCTCTAGAGACTGTACTATAGACTGTGCACATGTGGGAATGTTAGATACATTACATTTTCAGTCATGTTCATCTATTTTTTCTCCTGCAGTGAGGTGGTTCAGAGTCTGAGAGATGGAAATGCTGCACGTTGTCCTGCAGTCGGTATGTGAACAGGTGGCTTTTTATGCCCACTGGCTCAGATAGTAAATTCAGATAAAAGTGTCTTGTATGGGTAAATATATGTGCAGAAATGGTTTAAGTCCATTGTGACTTGTCACTAAAAGTAAATAAGACTCTCAAAGACTGTTGTTTTTGTGTTACAGAAAGTACTACGATCATTGAAACCTTCAATCTTGGCAACGAGGTCAGGTTGCTGTGCCAGCCAGGATCAAACCTGGCCCGAGTGCAGTGGAGCGTAAACAATCACACACTTCAAAACTCCAACAAGTACAACATTCATCACAACAACCTGTTGATCCTCAATGCCTCTGACAGCGACGCCGGATTCTACACCTGCACCTCTGTAGAGTCCTCCAATGGTAACGACTATGTCATCCAAAATGCTACATACGAGCTGAGGCTGGGAAACTTCACTGAGCATAGTTTGGTCCAGCCTCAGGCAGAGGAAGATCAGAACACTCACTTGGCCCTCGAGATCCTGGTCATCATACTAACACTGATGATATTTGCTCTTGTGGTGTGGGACGTCTACAAAGGACATTTTGCCATCCTGAGATGCTTGGAAAAAGCTGAGGGAAGTCCACAGAGTGTGTTTTACATGGAATAAGTAAAATTTACAAAATTTGTCTTTTGCAAGTTTTTGCACTCATATTTTTCTAATAAAATGTACACTTGTGATATTAAGTAAAATCTATAAATTTCTGAGGTTGAGTAAAATTAACAAAGCAAATAAGTACACATAACATACTGATCTGATGTAATTAATTGATATAATTAAGTAAAACCAAGCTGCACACTTGAAATGTTTTTGTTCTCTGGATGTTCATAGACATTAATCTGTCTTGTTTACCCAACTTTGTTTAAACATTGTCACATTATGAGAAAATGTAGACCCTGAAACATTCAGAATGATTGTTTCTGTTATCATTTACATTTTACTGGTTTCATGTAATGGTTTTAATATTTTCAAATGCTGTGTTAGAGAGTATTTTAAAATAAGCAGTTTGTTAATGAAACTTGTTTTTTTTTTTTTTTTAAGTTTAAACTATTTTTAAAAAAAGAGCACTTGGACATGGACTTGCTTAATTTACTTAGAAGACAGGATTTATTTGTAACAGCAGTCTGTTAATATCACTTTGTTGATTCTGTCCAGTCTCTGCATAGACATGCAAGTTTAGATGGCTTGATTAAGCAAAAGATTTATAATCATTTATAATCAAAAAATGTCATTGGACTTTACTTTTTCTTGAGCTGTTAAATTCTTATTCTTATTTTTAAGCATTGATCTTAAGCAGGTTTCTGTAAGTTTTTGTAATTTCTTACATTGAAGCTCTTAATAAATACTCTTGATTGCACATTTACTGTCACAGTACTGATCTGTCATATCGTAACAGTGACTTGTTTTATTTACCTTAAAATAATTAACAACACTTAATAAAACAAATAAAATTTTATTAATAGAGAAAACAGTTTTTAAATACCATACTACCATCAAGTCTTCTTGATTGTCATCTTTACAAGAGGGATGAGAAGTTAAGTTAAATGCATGATCTGAATTGGTATCCACTGCCATAGAAGTGTTGGAATGACAGTGAGCTGAGTAAATATCTTTAAATCTGAATATTTCATTTGCTGACTCTTTAAATTACTTATGTGGCAGAAATGTTATAGCTTAAAGGTATAGTTCACCCAAACGTGGACATCTGCTGTTTATTTATTCACTTTACATCCTCCAAGATGTAGGTGTTTCTTCAGTAGAACAGATTTTTTGCTAAGACCACACTCCTAGGTGGTCCATGAAATGCACACCCTGTGGTTTGTCCAAAAATCATTTAGTTGCAACATACTGTAAAAGTAATCTTCACAGCTTGGCATAAAGCCTTTGCAAGTCATTTACAGGACACCCGGTGTAATGCAGAGAAAAGCACTGGGCATCAATGATACCTTCTGATTAGTGGCATCATGTTTTAGAAGGTTGTATTCAGAAGTGTTGCCAGGTGCTCTTAAAGTATAGCTGCTTCTGTTTTTGTGGCTGGTCATAGATAAACGAGTACAAAAAAGAAGCAAATGAATAAATATGGGAAATTACGCCCCGATACAATCATGTATCAGTGATTTCATAGGCTGATGAAAGTAAGAGCTCACTATGGAGTCTATCACCCAACACTAGCAGCGATTAACTTTTGTGATAAATCTATCTGCTTTTTGAACACTCAGGAGGCAGAACCTGAGAACTTGCATTATCTGAATCACTGGGGACTGCAGTTTTAGCTAAAAAAATTCTTCACTGTTCAAATGTAGAAAACAATGTTTTCCTGGTTTATAGCCGTCTAATTTGGACATAAATTCCTCCTTTATCTGTAAATAGATAAAAATACTAACTTATTGCTAGACAATCACCACAAAAAAAAAAATACAACAGCTCCTTTATGAGCACCAACTATTTATCAAGACAACTTTCAGGAATATAAACCATTTTGCAGGATGTAAATAACACTAGAAACACTAGAAACATACACAAACAATTGAACAAAACACAATCAACAGAACATTTAGAATTGAACTGAAAATTAAACAAACATCTTTAAATCTTAATTATATGAGTGAAATAAACACAAAAATGGAACAGGAAGTGCTTCTGAATATGTTTAACTAGTAACCCTGGACAATTTTGCAGGGCGAGTTTTCCATAATCGCAGTGCATCTGGTTGTGCTTGTTCCTCCCAAAGCCTGTGTGCACACAGTCAAATAAGCGAGCCTTGCCGGTACTTGTCAGCCCACATGTACATTTTCCCAGTCAGGGGCATCTTGACGCTGAACTTGGCCTCGTCACCCCATTCCATCTTTTGCGCATCGTGCAAACCAGTGGTGTAGTCCTCAAAAAAAAAGTGGTATACTACTACCCCCGCCCACCTCTTAAACCCCATGTTCCCTGCCACGCTGCCAAAACAAGAAAAGCAAAAACAACACACAGAAGTCAATGTTTGCATTTACATGACATTAACATTAATGCCTTTAGCAGACACCTTTATCCAAAGAAACTGAAAGTGCATTTGAGTTACATACATTTTATCAGTTTCTGTGTTCCCTGGGAATCGAACCCACAACCTTTGCGATTTTACCGTAATGCTCTACCATAATGCACTCATACACTTATATAAAAACTATTTTGTCATTCAATTATGCATTGTTTGTTCAGTTACAGTATGTTCCAAACATTTTTTATATCTATTGTAACATGGACTGTGGAAAAGTGGCATAAGGTTGATTTTTTTGATGAATCATCTATTGAACTGCATCCCAATCATCGCAAATACTGCAGAAGACCTATTGGAGCCCGCATGGACCCAAGATCCACACAGAAAACAGTCAAGTTCGGTGGAGGAAAAATCATGGTTTGGGGTTACATTCAGTAGGGGGGCGTGCGAGAGATCTGCAGAGTGGATGGCAACATCAATAGAGTGAGGTATCAAGACATTCTTGCTGCCCATTACATACCACAGGAGAGGGCAAATTCTTCAGCGGGATGGTGCTCCTTCTCATACTTCAGCCTCCACCTTTCTGTCTTAATTAATTAATTAAAAATCAAAGCTTGATAAGAATTTATTTTGGTAAAATAAGCTTAATCTAGAGTCCTTTGCCTTTCATATGTGCCACTTCTGATTTCAAAGTTATTATCTGTTGTTCCTACAACTTAGATAGGCAACAAGACTTTTGTCAGGGAGTGTATGGATAAATTTAAAGTAATTAAATATTTCAATATGTTTATGCATTACAGGATTCCTAAAGCAAATATTTTATAGATATAATTTACATATTTCCCCCCTTGTAGATTCAGTGTGGAACCTGCACAAAATGGTTCCACATAAAATGCCTTGGGATGACAGAAGCACAAATACAGAGCGGATATAGCCCTTTGTATTGTGCATTGTGCATTGAGCTAAAGCAAGTACAAATACCATAGAGTTTAACAATATCTGTAATAGCTCTTATATAAGCAGCAGGATTACATATGTTTGACAAAAGCTGATTTACACATTGAAGTTTACATCACAGTGAAATGTATATTGTTGTATATTGTTTATAATTCAAACAATAAAAATAATCTAAAAGCAAAGTTTCTCAAAATAAGTGTTGTAGTATAACTATCAGGACATCAGTGATGTGTGAACTGAATTTGGTGACAGTACAGTGTATTACAGTGAAGTTATTGAATATAATTTCCATAATAGTGAAGTTATGGAATTATTTTCATAATTAAAAAATCCTAAAAATTATACAAAAAGACATTTCCCCAAAATAAGTGTTGTAGTATAACTACCAGGACATTAGTGATGTGTGAGCTGAATTTGGTGACAGTACAGTGCATTACAGTGAAGTTATTGGTTTTTTTATTATGAAAAATCATAAAAATGATACAAAATGACATTTCTCCCAAGTAAGTGTTGTAGTATAACTATCAGTGATGTTTGAGCTGAATTTGGTGACAGTGCAATGTATTACAGTGAAGTTTTCGGGGTTTGCACTTTGCAGACGGTCCCTTGGAATCTGTTTCTCAGTCGTCTGCACATAGAGACTTATGTATTTTTTCCACCAAGGAGGAAAGCTGATATTGAATTTGAAAAAAAGCTGGCCACTTTAAATTTCCATACTATCTTTCAGTTCCCAAAGCAGAGGTTGCATAAACACACCTGTGACCTGCAGCTGTCTGCGAGCGTGTGCCAAGCGGGAGCTCAGAGGGCTGTAGGAGCACAGGACTGTAAAAACCTGAGTCGTACTCGGCCTGGCTCTACTGGATCAGATCCTGCTCCATCAGCACGGACTCCACTGATCTGCTTTTATCTCCATCCTCACCCTCATCTGCTTCTCTTCCTCCCTCACCTCCCTCCTTCTTTGCAGAGGCTCTGGAGCTCGGCCCTGGGCTCTCATCTCCACTCTCTTGCCGGGAGAGGAAAGCAGTGGCGGTGCAGCACCATGGATAGCGCTGGTGATGAGTGGAGGAAAGTGCGCAGCACCAAGGTCAGCACCGCTGATTCGGAGTGCAAGGCGGGGCAGCGAAATTCCCGCCAAAAAGAGGGTAGCCAATCAGTACTGCCGCTGTCAATCACAGTAGTGTTGATACCTTCACGCTGGCAGCCGTATCACACTGCAAGCGTGAAATGTAGTTTGTAACATGCTTCATACTGTGTTAATTCAACTTTAATAGCAACAGTAATTAAACTATTTAATTAAAAAATCAACCAAAGAGTGTCAGAATTTTGGTTAATTTTTATATTTCACTCTTGCAGTGTCATACAGCTACCGGTGTGAAGGTATCAACACTACTGGGAGTAAAGATGCAGTCTGTGTTTAAAGGTAAAATGTACAGCCAGCTGCAGGCACTGTACATGAACATAGAGCGTAAGATCCAGGTCAGAGGCTCGAACCTGGACATCAGCTACTGGGAGAGTCTCCTACAGCAGGTGCGAGTCTACATGGCATGGGTGAGGTAAGGCTCTTCTACTAGCTGCTTATGCTAGATGTTAAAATTAATATTTTATTAATATAAACCCCTCAATGTTGCACATCCTAGACCATAAGTTTGTGCTGAATGTTTAGTTTTACGACATGTAATAGAAATAATAATAATATCATCATCATAATCATTATCATCAACATAATCATCATCTAAGCAAAAACAACAGGTTCTCTTTTTGCACAATAACAATAGAAAGCAAGCTACTGCCAAGCTGAGAAACAGCCTGTCTGTATCTGATGCTGAGAAGCTAGTTCATGCTTTCATGACCTCTAGACTGGACTATTGTAATGCATTACTAGGTGGTTGTCCTGCATCTTTAATAAATAGGCTACAGTTAGTCCAAAATGCAGCTGCCAGAGTTCTCACTAGGACAAGAAAGTATGACCATATAACCCCAATTTTATCATCTCTACACTGGCTACCTGTTAAGTTTAGAATCGATTACAAACTGCTGCTACTTACGTACAAGGCTCTTAATGGTTTAGCTCCCATGTATCTAACTAGTCTTCTAACACATTACAATCCTTCACGGTCTCTGAGATCACAAAACTCAGGACTTCTGGTAGTTCCCAGAATATCTAAGTCTACTAAAGGCAGCATAGCGTTCTCTTATTTAGCTCCCAAACTTTGGAATAGTCTTCCTGATAGTGTTCGGGGCTCAGACACACTTTCCCAGTTTAAATGTAGATTAAAAACTCATCTCTTTAGTCAGGCATACACATAACACATCCCATCATATTGTGCACTATTACACTAGACTTGTACTTTCTTATGAACAGCAGATATGTTAATCCCTCTGCACTGCTCTTCTCTTTTTCTACCCATCCCGAGACACCCAGACATTGCATCAGCTCTGATCGTCTTCCGTGCGATTAAGTTTTTGGACCTCCACTGAGAGGAGGCAGACTCTGTGAGAATCCTGAGACATCTACAGATCTACCAGCTCCAGTTGGACTCTGTGATACTTGTATATTGTAACCACACCATCTAGTGTCACCCATATGAGGATGGGTTCCCCTTGAGTCTGGTTCCTCTCAAGGTTTCTTCCTTTACCAATCTAAGGGAGTTTTTCCTTGCCACTGCTGCCTGAGTCACCTCAGACTTGCTCATTGGGGACAAATACATATACACACATACATACATACACACTGTGAACTATATATATCTTGAATTTTATTATATTAATTCTTTATACTACTCCTTATATTTATCTTTTGTTCTATGTGTGACGGAGTGGTAAATGGACGGAAAGCACAATATGCAAACCCTGGGACTACGCCACCCTGGGACTCTCACCCAGGGAAATATGAATCACCTCACAATACTATAAGGAGCACAAATTCGTTCTACCGATTAATAAATGAGCAGGAGACGTGGGTACAAAAATAGAATTTAATTTATTAACAACCCGTAAAATAAAGTTTCAGAATAAACAAAAAAAAGGAAAATCAAAAGCTCATGCAGGGCTGCAGCTGATCGGCACAAGACAGGCTGAAACAGAAGTAGGTTTAAATATCCACACCATGCATGTGCTCAATCACAACACACTCACTCAGTGCTCAGTGAAATTTCTGTCAGTGGTCACACAGCACACGGTGCACAGAAACACACTCGAAAAGAGGGAAAGTCAGGCCTCTCGGCCTTTTGGCCTACAGCTCCTGCAGAGAGTACACAAAACAAAAGAAACAATACATGTTAAAGTTGAATTAAAAATGCTCAACCAAAGAAAACCAAATAAACAAACAAAAAGAGTAAAGGTTTACAAAACTCCAGGAGGAAGTATAAACCAATCCAAGAAAATATATAAATTAGATATCAGGACAAAGCAATTAAATGAAGTAACAAAATAACTAATTACCACACTGACTTCAGCAAAAAGGCTTCCTACCTCAAGGTAGGATTTAAAGCACAGTAACAGTGTCGGAAAGAAGGTAACAGTGTGGCTATAAATCAAGAAACAAAACCGAAACCAAAAATAAACAGTTACCAAAGAGAACAATTTAGCGAGGAGCAAAGCAATTTAACGCAAAACACCAAAAAATTAACACGGAACAAAACAGCAGCGTTGTCCCGGGAACAAGGTGCAGCATCAACTGCACATACAGCAGGAATTCCCCGGAACCTAACAGAAAATATTATGCACATTAAGTAAGTGCATTTAAAAAACACAAATTCTAAAACCCACAGAAAAACGCCTAAATAACATGCTAGTGCATACCGGAGAAGTAGCCGTCTGCCACACCAAATCACAGATACAGTACTGGTTCAGTAATAAACCGGATATGGATGAACATCGGGTGACGAAATAACACTGACTGGGGAAATAAAGCAATTAACACTACACCCCCGGCATTTAACCTAGCTTCTCACATAAAAATAGATAAAACAAACTCACATACCTGGGGGTAGACAGTCTGTCACAACAGAAATTGTTTTTGACCCTTTTCTTTCCGTTGCGAAACACTACAATGAAGCATACGTGCGGCATTAGCCTATTGTACGACCACAACAAAACAGCGTAGCCATGCTGCTAACAGCCTCTTACCTCCCAGGCAACTGAAAGTAACTGGAACAAAGCTGAACCGCCGTGCAGCTAGCCGCACCATTAACACCCAGCGGCCTCTGTTGAAGCACGGAACCGGAAACCGGAAGAGCACCTCGAAATGACGCGCATTCAATCACCATGAACCGGACACCCTCCTTTATACACAGCGGTGCTCTCCGATAGGCTATTACTACCTGACGGCACAACAGTAAACTATCCTGCCACAATCTACCCCCTACTTTGTATCGTCGCCCCGGCGATAAACCACATACTTTAAGAATGTAATTAATCCCATGGTCTAAAGAGCACAAATATCCCATTCGAAATAGATTCTTGTGGGGCCACCACCCCACTACTTACTTCCCCTGCTGCTCGTGGGAGATGATGAACATTGGAGTGCTGGCCCACTGTAGCTCTCCTGGTCCTTCGCAATGCTGTCCCATTACCATCGGACCGAGTCGGGGACACTGACCCAGATGGAAGACTGGTCCCTACTGAACATGACTGACTCGGGGCTTCTGAGGCCCTAGACCCTGTGCTGGAAGGTATGCATGCAACCTGAGAGACCGGCAAAACAGAGACTAAATCTCTGGGAACAGATCTAGGCGGAACTTGGCGGGTTTCGGGCACTACCACCCACACCTCCCCGTCATCTGTCTCATCCTCGTCCAAGGGCAACACTTCTTCAGGCGGGAGGTCATCGGGGGGAGCATGGACTGGAGCATCCCTACGGATCCTGGTTTTTAACAGGGAGCGATGTACATGCTTTACTTTACTCAGTTCATCAACTGGAGCAATCGTATAAACAGCACCACCCTCTTTAGGAGCCTTCAGCACTTGGTACACCACGGGGCTCCACAGATCCTGGATCTTATGGCGACCCCTCGTGCCCAGCTCCCGAAGGTAAACCAACTGCCCCTCCGCCAGTGGTGTAGACCGAATGTGCTGATCATGATGGAACTTGCGTCGGTCTGCAACAGTCTTCAACCTCTCACGTGCACCCTCAAACGCGACATGGAGCCTCCTTTGATGTTCCAGAACCCACTCATGGGTATAACCCAACATGGTCTCCTGTACTCTACCCAGCAGAAAGTCGACTGGGAGCCGTGGTTCTTGTCCAAACATTAAAAAATGTGGAGACTCCCCAGTCGCTTGATGTGGAGTGGTGTTATAAAAGAAGAGCACCTGAGGGAGGCAGGACACCCAGTCCCTCTTCCTAGTCACAGGCAAAGTGCGGAGGAGGTTATGCAGAGTTCTATTAAAACGCTCACACTGGCCATTGCCGGCGGGATGATACGGAGTAGTGCGAGACTTTTCAACCTTGTACAGGTTACAGAGCTGCCGAATAAGAGAGGACTCAAAATTGCGACCCTGATCGGAATGAATCCGACCAGGGACCCCAAACTTATAAAACCACTCCACAACAAGCACCTGGGCCACTGTCTCAGCCCGTTGGTCCCGAGTAGGAACAGCCAGAGTGTATTTGGTAAAAACATCGGTCATGACCAGGATATTTTCCAACCCTGCACAAGAAGGCTCAAGCACGGTAAAATCAATTGCCAGTATTTCATTTGGCCTTGAGGCCATTAAATGGCCCATAAAACTCCGTGCCATGGGCTGTACGGTTTTAGCGGACTGACACCTTTCGCACTCCTGGCACCACTGCATTATCTCATTGGACATACCTGGCCAGTAACATCGCTGGCGTACCAGCTCTGTGGTGCGCTCAATACCCTGATGCCCATGCTCCTGATGAAGCTGTGTCAGAACCTCAGATTTTAAAACACACGGCGGAACACACGGCGGTAGAGCAACCCATCCCTCTCTACCAAGCGATCCCACTGGCGGAGCAAGATTAAACTGGCCTTAGACAACCGTCTACGTTCCTCCACTCCAGGGTATGACTTTTTCTTCCAACATGACCAAACCTCCTCAATAACTGGGTCTGCTGTTTGCAGTGTACCCAAGTCCACTGCAGAGTGACTCGGCAAAACAGTAACCACTGCTTGCGTCGCTTGAAAGATGGACTCCACACCCCCAGTTTGCTTAACAGAGAGGGGAATCTCAGTACCTGGAAGTAAACTTTCCACCACACTATGGTCCGTTGGGTGCTGCCTCGACAGGGCATCTGCATTTTTGTTACTTCTGCCTGAGCGATATTTCACCTCAAAATCAAAAGCAGCAAGTTGCGCTGCCCAGCGCTGCTCGGTTGCCCCAAGTTTTGCTGTCTTCAAGTGGCTAAGAGGGTTGTTGTCGGTAAAGACCACGCATTTATGTCCCAACAAATACTCCCGAAATTTCTCAGTCATGGCCCACTTGAGCGCCAAGAACTCTAATTTCATCGAGCTATAGTTAGACATATTGCGATCAGTGGGCCTAAAACTGCGGCTAGCATAGGCGATAGGCCGCACCTTACCTCCTTGTTCTTGGGAAAGAACTGCCCCTAACCCACTATAGCTGGCGTCCACCTCCAAAACAAAAGGCAGGGAAAAATCGGCATAGGCAAGAACAGGGGCAGTGGTCAATTTACCTTTTAATGCCTCAAAACTACGCTGGCAAGATTCAGTCCAGGCACTAACAAAACACTGCTCCCCTCGTTTCCTAGATCTATTACCTGCCAACTCAACCACCAGCTTATGCAGAGGGGCTGCCATCTTAGCAAACCCCTCTACAAACCGGCGGTAGTAACTGGCAAAGCCAAGAAAAGACCGCACCTCTGAAACACTAGTTGGGGTCCGCCACTGCGCCACTACCTCAATCTTACTTGGGTCTGTTGCAACCCCATGAGATGACACCACATGTCCCAAATATTTTACCTCAGGTTGAAAGAATGCACACTTTCCTAACTTCGCCTTAAGGCCCTGATTACCTAGCCGGCTCAAGACCATTTCAAACCGCTCCAAATGTTGGTCCACTGAGGAAGAAAACACCACAATGTCATCTAAATACAGGAGTAGAGACTGACATTGTTGGTCACCAAACAACCTCTCCATCAACCGCTGAAAGGTACTAGGAGCGTTACAAAGTCCAAACGGCATTCGATTCCACTCGAATAAGCCAAAAGGGGTACAAAAAGCAGTCTTGGGCCGGTCAACCTCTGTGACAGGGACCTGATTGTACCCACTGGCCAAATCCATAGTGGAGAACCAGCGGGCCCCTGCCAAGGCATCCAATGACTCATCGATGCGAGGCAAAGGGAAAGCGTCCTTTCTAGTTTTAGAATTCAATTGACGATAGTCTACACACATTCGTAGACTACCATCTTTCTTCTTAACCAAAACAATGGGAGAGGCATAAGGGCTGCAACTCTCCCTGATTACTTGTGCCTCCAGCAGTTGATTAATATGCGCCTTTACCACCTCATACTCTGAAGGAGGTATCCGCCGATAACGTTGTCGGACAGGGGCATTATCTAGGAGGGGAATATCATTGTTCCACCAGCAACCCGACAAACCTCACGCCCCCGCACCCGCACCTGACCCACGCGATCAACAGAGGACTGGGTGTTAACTTGACGACAATGCTGTAATGCCTGTATAACAAAACTAGGCGCCTGCAACACAGCAGGTGAATCAAAAAGAGCCGCCCCATGCTGCCCGGTAAGTTCCTGGTAGCAACGACTAAGGACATTCATCCCTAAAACACCAGGGGCATGTACAGCCGCCCTATCAGGAACATCCCGGACAACAAGCACCCCGCAATTTGACACCAATTTGCCACAGAGCTCCACATCGAGTTCCATGTAACCAATATAGGGAATCGCGAGACCATTAGCAGCAGTTAATCGCAACCACTGACAAGACTTAAGTCGCTCCTGCCCCCATGATTCAAAATGTTCAAGGAACCAGCTCTCAGTAATGGTAGACACCATAGACCCAGTGTCTATCAAGCAGGGCACTTTGACCCCCCCAATCAGAACATTAAGATGAGGACAAGCTGACACTAAACGAGATACTGAACTAGGGCTGCGTACGATATCTGAGCCGAAAGGCTCCCCAACCGAGCTGTGGCTCTGCAGCTCGGTGGGGGCTAGTTTTCCGACGGCTGTGTAGGACGAGGCTGCCTACCCCCAGTTGAAGATGGAACGGTGGTGGACAAATGTGAGCGAGGAGGGATTCGTTCCCCATCGCACTCCCGAGCAAAATGACCAGGCTGTTGACATCTTCTACAAACTACAGGGCCATAACGTGGGGATCGACTACGTGAATGAGGGGCTTGTAAACGAGCAAAACCTTGGGTAAGCTGATTTAGCTGCTCCTGCTGTAGCTTTAACATCTCCCTCAATTCAGCTAACTCAGATTTGGAAGGAGAGCTGGCCACACCTACCCGTGACTCACTCTGCACGGCATATTGAATCCCATAAGCCAATGGAACAGATTGACTACGCCCCCTTGCACCCCCGGGCATTCCCTCCCGTTCCCACCGAATGGCCTCACTGCGAACCTCCAAAAGTGTAGAAGTAGGCTGACGACGGACTAACTGTTTAAGCTCGCGACGAAGACTAATATCAAGAACATGCTTGACAAACTGGTCACGTAACAAAACTTCTGCATTTGGTATGGCATGGGGCGCCTGCTGCTTCACTTTCTCTAGGAGGCCCATCAGGGCGAGGGAGAATTCCAATAGGGTCTCCCCCTCCTGCTGCCCCCTAGAGAAAAAGGCCTGCTGCAGAGCTACATAAGACAAAGAGCACCCATACAACTCTCTCAAAACCTGAATTATCTGGTCTGGATCTCCCCGTTCTGCATCAGAACGGTACCGAATCTCATCCCGTGCCTCCCCCTCTAGATGGTCAAAAAGGAAAAAGGCTTGATCAGCCGTAGACAAATGACGAGCACGCATACATGCTTGGGCCTCCTCAACCCATTCGCAAATAGCAATGCCTGACCGGCCACTAAACTTCGGACATTTCCTATCCCTGGGCACAAAAACAAATCTCTCAGTTACCAATGCACCAGGACCAACAGGTTGATGTGTAGTGGAAGGTGTCGTAGTAGCCATAAGAGGGGCTGTACTGGGACCTGGGGTAACAGGGGCCTGTTCTTGTCTAAGTCTTTCGTTATCGGCCCTCAATTGGGCTACAAGCTCCCTAAGCTCCTGCACATCTTCATCCATAGCTGGTTAAATATGTAACACTCACTGCTAGACCAAGTAGAAAAATAGGCCAGGGGAGGGCACCAAGCCAACTCAAAGGAGAGATGAAAGAAAGTCCTCAAAGGATATACACTGCTGTTTTGTTCCTAAAGATGGCGGGAAAAAAAAAAAAAAGGGAAAAGAAAAAAAAGAAAAAAACAACCCACAAAACACCACAAAAATGCAACTCAATTCTAAACGAACCCACGTCCCTGCTCAAAAGTAGATCCTGCCGACTACGCCAGAATGTGACGGAGTGGTAAATGGACGGAAAGCACAATATGCAAACCTAAATATGTAAATGACAGACTACGCCACCCTGGGACTCTCACCCAGGGAAATATGAATCACCTCACAATACTATAAGGAGCACAAATTCGTTCTACCGATTAATAAATGAGCAGGAGACGTGGGTACAAAAATAGAATTTAATTTATTAACAACCCGTAAAATAAAGTTTCAGAATAAACAAAAAAAGGAAAATCAAAAGCTCATGCAGGGCTGCAGCTGATCGGCACAAGACAGGCTGAAACAGAAGTAGGTTTAAATATCCACACCATGCATGTGCTCAATCACAACACACTCACTCAGTGCTCAGTGAAATTTCTGTCAGTGGTCACACAGCACACGGTGCACAGAAACACACTCGAAAAGAGGGAAAGTCAGGCCTCTCGGCCTTTTGGCCTACAGCTCCTGCAGAGAGTACACAAAACAAAAGAAACAATACATGTTAAAGTTGAATTAAAAATGCTCAACCAAAGAAAACCAAATAAACAAACAAAAAGAGTAAAGGTTTACAAAACTCCAGGAGGAAGTATAAACCAATCCAAGAAAATATATAAATTAGATATCAGGACAAAGCAATTAAATGAAGTAACAAAATAACTAATTACCACACTGACTTCAGCAAAAAGGCTTCCTACCTCAAGGTAGGATTTAAAGCACAGTAACAGTGTCGGAAAGAAGGTAACAGTGTGGCTATAAATCAAGAAACAAAACCGAAACCAAAAATAAACAGTTACCAAAGAGAACAATTTAGCGAGGAGCAAAGCAATTTAACGCAAAACACCAAAAAATTAACACGGAACAAAACAGCAGCGTTGTCCCGGGAACAAGGTGCAGCATCAACTGCACATACAGCAGGAATTCCCCGGAACCTAACAGAAAATATTATGCACATTAAGTAAGTGCATTTAAAAAACACAAATTCTAAAACCCACAGAAAAACCCCTAAATAACATGCTAGTGCATACCGGAGAAGTAGCCGTCTGCCACACCAAATCACAGATACAGTACTGGTTCAGTAATAAACCGGATATGGATGAACATCGGGTGACGAAATAACACTGACTGGGGAAATAAAGCAATTAACACTACACCCCCGGCATTTAACCTAGCGTCTCACATAAAAATAGATAAAACAAACTCACATACCTGGGGGTAGACAGTCTGTCACAACAGAAATTGTTTTTGACCCTTTTCTTTCCGTTGCGAAACACTACAATGAAGCATACGTGGGGCATTAGCCTATTGTACGACCACAACAAAACAGCGTAGCCATGCTGCTAACAGCCTCTTACCTCCCAGGCAACTGAAAGTAACTGGAACAAAGCTGAACCGCCGTGCAGCTAGCCACACCATTAACACCCAGCGGCCTCTGTTGAAGCACGGAACCGGAAACCGGAAGAGCACCTCGAAATGACGCGCATTCAATCACCATGAACCGGACACCCTCCTTTATACACAGCGGCGCTCTCCGATAGGCTATTACTACCTGACGGCACAACAGTAAACTATCCTGCCACATATGTTTATGTTCTGTAAAGCTGCTTTGTGACAATGTCCATTGTAAAAAGCGCTATACAAATAAACTTGAACTGAATTGAATTGAATACTGATTAAAAAAAGGAGGAGTATAGGAAAGACATTTAGGGTCTTCTAGCTGAAGTGCCCACATCTTGATTTCCTCCAGAAGGTCGTCCTTGTTTGTGACAGTGAGTCAAATTCAGAAAGGTGTACGGTTCATGCATTTCTAAAGACAAGTCATCACCTTCAGTGCTGATGTATTTGGCCTAGCAGGTCAAAGGGCTTTGCTCGGCCACCTCGGATATAGATCTTAGACCTGCATGTGTAAAGCAACAAATTGCAACCCGTAATTGACACGTTTCAAGCAGCTGTAGTAACTTTGAATGGGGAATTAGCAGCTCTGGAAGGTACTCAATATATTTATAATTATTCCATTATTCTTATTTCTCCTTTTGGTGGACTGATGTCTCTGATAACATCAAGTAACTGTTTGTCTATAATGATCAATGATATTTATGGACAGCTTCCCTCTCTCTCTGCAACAGGTTTATTTCACAGAATTGAGAGTTCTATTTGCTGATGACAGAACACATAATTCTGATTGGTCAGAAGCTGTTAATTAATTTTCTATAAGAACAGCTCCGTCATTACACTAGTGCCAGCTGTAAGGATCTAATACCTTATTGTTTCTATAGTAACAACTTACACCAAGACTGGCAAGGATAATGTGGCCCATTATTATGAAACAGTAATTTTTAAAGGGATGTTTTTTTATTCATATAATCATGTCATTTTTTTATTTGTTAATATTTTTTTAAAGAGTCTCCATTGCCAGAAATTTCACAGATGTTCTACAACATTAAATGTTACTAGAAAAGGATTAAAAAGTACAACTTTTATCCAAATTGCTCTGGAGATTAATGCTGCCTGCATGTGCTTCTCACTTCTAAATTGCTAATTACGAGTATGTTGTGTTCTCATGCTTTGTTGCTGGAAAGAACATGAACCATGGACAATGCCAGGTTCATTAATTTTGACACCATGACACATTAGCCAGTTAATTAGCTTACTGACTCAAGAATTGTTTTATTTTTCATGGGGTAAGAAACATGAAAACAGTTTCAGAGGTTTGCTGAATATGATACATAAATGAATATGAACACAATGGCAACAAAATTAACTGCAAAATGAACAGTAGCATCACTTTTCCCAGGCATTATTATGACTTGAGGAGTTATTCATTCATGTTAAGGTTTTTACTGTGAAACTCATATTAATGCTGATTCTTTTAGCACGTGAAGGCACAATACACTGTGCTGTTGTTGGACAATAAATGCACAGTGTGATGAGATGCCTTTGTTGATATGTCATTTACTATTTCCCATAACAACATGCCCCATCTTGTATTATTTACTTAAAGGTTAAATGCTATTAATGTTTAAATTGCAATATCTATCATTACCAGGTGTTATAAGACATTTTCCAAATTATGCCATTTGAAGGTGCCCAGCAGGTTGTCTGCATTAGTCTATCCCATGTACTCTTTACTCCAGCCCATTTTCTCATGCTTCTTCCTCTCCTTGGCTTCTTTCTTAACCAGTCGAACGAGCTCTTGTCATTCTGTATTTTTGCCCTGCTCAGAAGCAGAAGATGTGGAGGACACAGAGGATAGCCTCCTCCTCTGCCGTCTCTCCTTGCTGTCAGTACGGTCGTTCTTATTCCTGCTCCTGTCTTCGCTCATCCTTTCCCTCCCTCTGCTCCTCCTCCACTCTTCATCTTGCTTCCGCCTTTTCTCTTGGCTGGAACTCTTGCTCCTGTGCTCAGCACTCGTCTGTCTCCTTCTCCTATCTCTGTCGCTGCTGTCTCTGTCTCTCACATGCCGTCTCTCTGCACTGGAGCGTGTGCTAGAACGATATGAACTCCTGCTCTGCCTGTGCTCTCATTTCTCCTTCTTTTGACTCTTCTTATTGTGTTTCTTTCTACCACGGTCATCAAGCATTGAGCTAATTAGACAGACAAGAGTGATTCTGTTGGTACTATTTTCACTATTTGTCAGACATAAAACAATTCATTGAAGGCATGAGAACTGTACATGAAAAGCTGCACTATAAATGTGTTTGAACATTTTTTATGTAACACAGGTGTGACCAATATAAAAAAAGTCTCTCATTTCACTGCAGGAAATAAACAATAACAATAAAGTTACAGGTCACTACTAACACCACCCACACATATGTGTTAGAAAAATGTAGCGTAGTTACTATGTCAGGTTTCCCAATTTTGAATCACTCCCTATTTTGGTTTTACAGCTCAAGTCAATTCAGTTTTCTCCATATAGTGCCTTTAACAGCTTTACAGACAAGTGTAAATTTTAAAGTTATAAAATTATCCACAGTTAGCAAGCTTGGCATGACAGCAATAAGGAAAAACTGCCTGAGATGATATAATGAAGTAACTGTGAGAGGAACCAGGATCAAAATTTGAAAGCCATCTTCATCTGGGTAACACCTTATAGTGCAATTATATATAATTTCCGTTTTTTAAAGAATTCTACTTATGCAACCAGAAAAAAAATAGTTTTAACATAAAGTGTATTTTGTTGAAATTATCAGCATTTCACTCTTTTTGGTAATTTCAGTCTTAATGCTATCACAGCAATTTTAGTCCACCAAATCCTCTACTTCTACTCTGAATCTGGAACTGCCATGAAAGTTCCGGAATCTCTTGTCATATGTTTCTGTTTGAAAGACAGCCATTACATTATCATTCAAAGCATTTTGTCAGCAGCTGCAGCAGGTAAGTTCATCTTCAAAGCTTATGCTTGTGTTAGTACAAAATAATAGCAGTGATGAAGTGTCTGATGTGTAAGTTACAACTCAGAACAGTGTGTTCTGTGTTTCTGTACAATCTGGTGCTCCAGATATTTCTAGATATAGTTGATACACTGTATGACCTTCAACTTTCCTGGCCTACTAATACATTTATATTAGATGGAGTATTACAAATATTTATTAGGCTAAAAAAATGTGTAATTGATTTTGTTAGGTTTAAGTAACAAGGGGCACAGTGGCTTAGTGGTTAGCACGTTTGCCTCACAATAGGGTCCAGGGTCGGGGTTCGATTCCCGCCTCCACCTTGTGTGTGTGGAGTTTGCATGTTCTCCCCGTGCCTCGGGGGTTTCCTCCGGGTACTCCGGTTTCTTCCCCGGTCCAAAGACATGCATGATAGGTTGATTGGCATCTCTGGAAAAGTGTTCATAGTGTGTGAGTGCCCTGCGATGGGTTGGCACTCTGTCCAGGGTGTATCCTGCCTTGATGCCTGATGATGCCTGAGATAGGCACAGGCTCCACGTGACCTGAGGTAGTACAGATAAGCGGTAGAAAATGAGTGAGAGTGAGTGAGGTTTAAGTAACAGAATATTCTCAACAGTGGGCTGGTTGATTAGTTGATTAGTTTTTCATAACTGAACATCCTGAAGAGTTTTATTCCTCTTAAACCACCAATGGTTTAAATGATATATTAATTAAAGCACATTGTCAAACTTTTAAGTATTTATCAACACATTCAATATTTAATGTCATCTGCTAACATTTAGATGATCTACAATAGAGATGCGTTGATCAGCTCAAACGTCATCCGAATTCACCAGCACCATAATTTTCTCTGTATAAGATCTCCACACCCGATCGTCCCATTACAATTATACTAATTTTTAGTTTTCAGCATGATGATATGGGCAATGTATAGTTCTTTAAAAGCTCATTTGGTGCAGTTAGAGCAATAAGCATGTAACATAATACACTGGACAGATGCTGTTTTTAATTAAACGTTTCTATATTTCTTTTTTTTATTTATCTATTTATAAAACAAAAGTTTGCTCTGTGTCCAGATTAAGCTACATTTAGCGTATTATCATAATAATAAACACGGGCTTTAGTCCCTTTAGCTGGAATGTCACCGTTTCTGTCAACTTTTATGGACTGTTTCCTATATTTATTCTTCTCTATTATTATTATGCACAACACACCCAGATAAATTCCTGTACATGTACTGTAGACCCTACAGTAGCTGGAAATAAACCTGATTCTCATTCTGAACTTCCCGAACAGGCGATTTATTTTTCTTGAACTCTGCCTAATGTCATACACTGCCCTCTTCTGGCCAAAACGTTTCATTTCAACATTTTCTTTTGCTACTTTCCAAACGGCCTTTTCTTTTTCTTTTTCTTTCCCTTTTTCTGTGATGTTCTACAAAATGCACTGAGAATTTTCACACAGAAACTGTAAAAAGAAAGATTTGGTGCAAACATTTGTACTCAAACTATGTATTCTGTTTTTTTTACTTGTTTATTTATTTAAAGACAAAGTCATTGACAACCCCATTATATTTGGACCCAGCGTAAGTAACTAACAATACAGTATGTCCTACTGCCTCAGGATCAGAAGGAGCTTTATTACCAAGTGCGCTTGTGCACGTTCAGCTCAGTACTTGCTGGTCTCCGAGCAGCATTGCTCAATGGCATCGGATGGAACTCAACGTTTGCAGAGAAAAGTTTTTGTTTTAATCACATGTTAAATGTGGACTGATCTCCGTCCAAGTCATAATATAAACACAGGCCTATACTAATAAAAACAATTCTGACTTTTATGTCTTTATGGAATACATAAAGTCTCTTTAGACGCACTATAGATTTTTATCTGAACGGATGCCAAACAAAATTAGTTACTGCAAGATTATTATTTTTTTAAATGACAGTACATGCTGTATTACTCGAATTCCACATCTATTAACTACTTTTTAACAAATTTTCCTTGTTTAAGAATGAAATGTCATACGTTTTATCTGTTAATAGTTTGTTGGAATAACTGAAACAAGTCAAACTTAGCGCTTACCTAATAACTATCATTCCTTCACGTTCCTGTTACTTAGTGGGAAAAAATGCATCTTGTTGTAGACAACAACAAAGCAACAGCTTTACATCTGATCATTAAAAAGAAAATTGCTAATGCTGGGAACTTTTAATATTCCTAAATATTAAATACATATCTTAAATAAAGCACAATTAGCAATTATACTTTGTAAAAGAACATGTTTAAATCTGTTTATTATTGTTGGTAGTAGTATTTAAGTAGTATTTTAGTAGTATTTAGATGTGGAGCGTCTTCCATAAAGGTCACTGTGACTTCTACTATAACGTCTACTACAGACATGATAACTTATTTAAACTTGCACTTTTGTACAATTGATAAAATCATCAACAGTTGTTTTCCATGTAGCTGCTGTTATAGATAATAAACAACACCAAGCACATTCAGGCCTGTAACAGCACTCTGTAATGAGTCTGTCTGTGTTTCTGTCCTGTTTCTGTCTGCTGTCTTTCCCGGTTGTTAATTGTTTGCTCCGCCCACTCTTTGGTTTCCATGGACATTAATTGTACTCCTTCTCTCCTTCAGGTGTGTTGTCTTTGTCTCTGATTGTTTCTGCGCTGTGATTGGTTCCTGTCTGTTATTTATACTCTGTTTGTTCACTTCCCTGGTGTTGGTTGTTTTTGCATGTTGGATGTTGAAGTGCCTGTTCCTGTTTCCTGTTAGCTGCCTTGTTCTGTCTGCCTGTCTGTTCAGCTGCATTTGTGTGTTGGACAATTAAAACTTTAATATCTGCATTTGGATCCTCACTTGCCTTTGTCCTGCATCGTGACAGAACGACCAACCACAACATGGATCCAGCAGAAATTTTGTTTTGTGTTTGTCAAGACAATTCCCCAATCGAGGAATATGTTGAGGTGTTTTTGGACCTATGTAATCGGGTGGACTTCGGCGAGAAGGAGCTGAAGGACATCTTTCGGCATGGTTTGGAGGATGGGCTGTGCTACCTAGTGCCATTGGGCCGAGAGGTGGGGCCTTTCACGGAATTGGCCAACGTAGCGTTGCTCCTGGGTGGGTCCTCCCTAACCGTGCACAGGACAGAGTCGGACACCGGCCCTAAATATTTTTAGGAGGGGGGCAGTAGGCATCGGGGTCCGTGGGCTGCGGAGCCAGGCCAGCCACGGACGCCCGAGGCCCCTACGGTACCTCGGCCCGACCCAGGCCTGTGTACGCCGGTGACCGAACCCGTCCACATGGGTGCCAGACCGGAGAGCTCGGGCGAGGCCCGGGGGAACCGGCTGATCGCCAAGCTGGCGGACACCCCGATGGTGCCGGTTCGGGCGGCCGGCATCCCTACGGCCCCGGCTGGAGCACCTAAGGCACCCGAACCCGCAGACGCGCCCGAACCGACGGAACCGACGGAACCGACCGGGTCAGCCGAACCAGCCGGGCCTACCAGGTCGACAGAACCAGCTGAACCGACCGGGTCGATGGAACCGACCGGGTCGACGGAACCAGCGAGTATGGTTGTGCCCAAGCCCCGTAGACTCTCTGTCCTGCCTGGAGGGCTTGGTACCAAACTGCTCTGCCTATCTGCTCTGTCAGTCCCTAGTTTTGTCTCCCTGTCTCTGTCAGTCTCTCCCTCTCCTGTCCATACTTGTAGGTTCAAAGCACCTCCAGCACCACCCTGGCCGTCAACTCTGCTCTGGTCGCTGGCTCTGCCTGCGGCGCCACCCTGGCCTGCGGTCCTGCTCTGGTCGCTGGCTCTGCCTGCGGCGCCACCCTGGCCTCCGGTCCTGCTCTGGTCGCTGACTCTGCCTGCAGCGCCACCCTGGTCTCCAGTCCCGCCCTGGCCTCCTGCTCTGCCGGCTCCGCCCTGGCCTCCTGCTCTGCCGGCTCCGCCCTGGCCTCCTGCTCTGCCGGCTCTGCCCTGGCCTCCTGCTCTGCCGGCTCTGCCCTGCCCTCTCCCGCCACATGGTCCTGGCCCGCCTTCCCGCCCCCTGTTCCGCCTCCGCTCCACCACCCTCCGGTTCTGCTTTGGAGTGTCTGGAATCCACTCCTGGGGGGGGCTCTGTAATGAGTCTGTCTGTGTTTCTGTCTGCTGTCTTTCCCGGTTGTTAATTGTTTGCTCCGCCCACTCTTTGGTTTCCATGGACATTAATTGTACTCCTTCTCTCCTTCAGGTGTGTTGTCTTTGTCTCTGTTTCTGTGCTGTGATTGGTTCCTGTCTGTTATTTATACTCTGTTTGTTCACTTCCCTGGTGTTGGTCGTTTTTGCCACAGTTATTCTCAGTGCTGCATTGAATACAGATCTAAAAAAAATGACCTTTAATTTAATTGAATTGAATTTCATTGAATTCGATCCATGACCTTTAAAATGAGATTCTGATATTATGTATATCATATTCAGTTCTTCTTTTGAACAACTGGTATATGATATAAAGTGTTTTTTGTCTTTCATGAATATGTCTTCATAATCTAAGCTCTTTGTTTTACTGTAATGTTAAGACAGGAAACTGTGACTTTGTTCTCTATAATATTGTAGTGTGTGAGCTATACTGTTCTTAATGAATTTATTATCTTAAATTGTTCAATTTTCCAGCTTGAATGACAGATTTTTCTCTATTTCTACAAGGTAATTGTATGGAAAACTGTAAAAGGTTTCAATTAAAAATCCAGCTCATGTGCAGTATGTCTTATTTCACTTTGCTCTTCTGAAGTACAGCAATTTAAACATAATCTGTTGTTATTATCATTAATATATTTTCAATGTTTTACAGTGTGACTGTTTGAGAGACTGAGACTGACGTTGCTCTTAGCAGAGACTTGAAAAACCTTAGGACATGCTGTTCTTCCTTGTCCTGTATTTTTGGGTTCCAGCTGTATTGACTTCGGGTCAGGCCATTGAACAGCACACCACGAAAAACAGTTACTCTGGGTAAGTGAGCTGTTTTTGTTGCTTTATTTTATTTTTTTTCCTAAATATATAGTTTGACTTGGCTGCACAGCATTGCTGTTTAATGTTACTGTGATAAACCTTGCAATATATTAAAAGCATGTTGATGTGTTGTTGCAGCTGAATGGTTAAAAAGTGCTGATTTAAATTCTTACTGAATTTAAAGGCTATTTATATTAAGCTCGCAGCTTAATATAAAAGATCCCCACAGTATGTAAAATAAATACATACATAAATAATAGAAATAGATCATTTTAGGGCATTGGAACATTGCAGCCTTTATAATATCAATATTGCAAATACAAAAAACACAAAGCATTATTGAGTTACTGAGGTCAAAAGTTACAGTTGTGTTAAGTCTTTCTTCTACTTCACTTCTTTGTACTTTTCTTTATTATGAGCACCAAAGGTCTTATAACTACTCGAAACCAAGTGGACAATAAAAGCCTATTCTGCTGTTGCTAGGTAACAGAGGACATGTCTTTCAAGAGGAGGGAGTGTGGAATTACACCACCATGCTCCTGATGGAAGATGAGGGTGTGCTCATCCTGGGAGCTCGAGAGGCCATCTTTGCCCTGGACCTCAACAACATCACACACAAGAAGGCTATGGTCAGGAAAAAGATTTACTTTGAATAATAATAATAATAATAATAATACATTTATTTATTTTTTTATTGAGCTCAGCCTCAACTTTTTTTTTTGTTTTTTTTTGTTTCAATTCCAATTTAATTTATAACTGGGGTAAATTTAACTTATATTTTATCATTTTTACATTTTACATGCTTATATTATTTTAATGATTGTACTTTTATTATAGTTTCAAACATTCTTTCTATTTCTATATATTAGATTGTTTAAATTTTCTCTTTGTCACTGTGATTTCACAATTATATTTTTGACTGCATTTTAAACTTGTACACTGTAAAGTACTTTAATTAAAAAATAATAATAATAATAATAATAATAGTTAAAGTAAATGTTAATATTTTTTGCTTTAGTAGTACGTTTTCACCTGCACTGTAATTCTAGATAAGTAAAGAAATATATTCTCTTTTTTGTAGGTTAAATGGGCGGTGACTTCAGAGATGCAGCGCACGTGTATTTTCAAAGGGAAAACACAGGTGAGGTTTTTTTTGTGTGTGACCGTTCTGTGTAAAATCGACAGACTGTTATGTGTGTGACTGACAGGAGATCAGCAGTTTCATAAATGCTCTAAGCTGCCCAACTAGTACTAAAAATCCTGCCACAACCCAAGAGATCACACCAGCATCACCACCACTCTGAAAGTGGTTTATGATGATGAAGCAATGAATGAAGGAATGGAATAAATACACTAAAAATCTAGTATATTAGGGACATCTTTACACCTGCACATTATTGATTATTATTAATAATTGAAAACAAAAACAGAGTGAGTGACTGACAGTTAGGTTTAGAAATTTCTCAGACCAGCTCTCTGATCGCAGAGAAATTTTTTTCTTTATATTTTATGCAAACATTAACTGAAACTTTTGACCTGTATATATAAAATCCAGCCAGGGGTTTGAAGACAACTACACTGATTAATGTACTCTAGAGAGAATTTCTCACCGCTGATGACACACAGACTGACATTACTGGATGACGTTGAAACTCGCTTCCGGTTGCTAACCTACTTTATAAAGTTGATTTTGATAATCATATATCTTTGTATATATGTAAATACTCAAACGATTTCCTAATTTACCGCTCCACTGCTCTCTGTTTTACCAACACTTGGCTCAGTCACTCCATCCCACACACGATTACTTCTCTCGGGCTTCCACTTACACCAAGCGGACCGTTTAACTGAGCTATCGGGTAAAATGAAAGGCAGCGGAATCGGCTTCTTCATTCTTCTATATGCTTCTACAATGAATGTTGGTGTATACAGATGTCACAGTGCTGAACAAATACTGCAGCCCAAACCTGGAATCACTGTTCTTAAACTGTAAACCCTTTTATTCATGCCGGGAATTCTCTTCATTCATTCTAAAGACTGAAACAAAACAGATGCTGGATCCCCTACATTTTGCCTACCGTGCAAACAGATCAGTGGACGATCAAGCAGTCAACATTGGACTGCATTACATTCTGGAACACCTGGACTGCCCAGGAACATATGCCCGGATTCTCTTTGTCAACTTCAGTTCGGCTTTTAATACAATAATTCCGGAAATTATCCACTCCAAACTCCTAAGGCTCACTATAACCCCTTCCATCTGTCAGTGGATCACCAGCTTCCTGACAGGCAGGAAACAACAAGTGAAACTGGGAGGTGTCACCTCCAGCATTCGGACAATCAGCACTGGCGCTCCACAGGGATGTGTCCTCTCCCTACTTCTATTCTCCCTCTATACTAATGACTGCACTTCAAGTGACCAAACTAGTATCATCTGCAAATTTCAGGAGTTTAACACTCACCGGTCTCATCCAGGATGGCGATGATTATCTGTATTATCTTGTGTTGTATAGTATAGTGTTATTTATGTCTGTACTTTTGAGAGTCACAAACAGCTGGAACCAAATTCCTTGTGTGTGTCAACACACTTGGCTAATAAGCCTGATTCTGATTCTAATACAGTGAAGAACGAAACATAGTTTTAAGAATATTAAGCTTATTATTAAATTTTATTAATATTAACTAGATGTTACACCCCTAAGCCATGTTTCTTTCAAACCCTGGTTAGATTCAACAGTTTTGTGCAGTGAATATTCCATATGATTAGGAACAGGTATGCTATTATACAAAGCCCTGATCCTTTCTGAATCCTCACCTAGCCTATGAAATTATTCCCTATTATTCGTCTGTCTTGGGTTCTGTTAACAGATCTGTTTTCTGTCTCTTTCTGATTGACTTCCTTGGACTCTGTATTACCTTTAATTTTCCTTTCCAGACTGAGTGTCATAACTACATCCGGATCCTTCATAAAATGTCGAACGACACCATGTTCGTTTGTGGTACCAATGCTTTTAACCCGACCTGTGATATTATGGTGAGAAATTCCATATGTTTTGCTGTAAAATGTCCTTGCTATGATATTGTAGACATTTGTTAACATGGGTTTCAGCCTGTGTGCATGTTTTGTTGTATTAGATCTCACCATGTAGACATTTCATGTACAGTAGCAGTGTTCTGTCTTCCAGTCTTATAAAGACGGCAAGCTGACTCTCAAAGGTAAACAACAAAGTGGGAAAGGAAAGTGTCCATTTGATCCTTTCCAGAGATGTGCCTCTGAATTTGTGGGTAGGTGTTTCCTCTTTCAAGGCAAACTGCTTCATGACGTAACAGACCAAAGAGCACAATGTTTAGTTAGTGATAGATTTTCAAAAAAAGTTTTCAAGAAAAGTTTTCAGTCACTTTATTAAGTTTTAAAGTTTTTACTATAATTTTTTCTTTCCAAGTTTATTTCATGATTTATATTTTGAAGGTAAATTCTTTAGTCACAGCTGCTACTACATAGCTGTTATGATATTCTGAATGCTTAAAAAGAAAGTAGCCCAATGATACCATCATTATGCTTTAATAATATAATCCTGATTGTCGTTTAGATGGAAAACTGTACTCAGCTACGTCTTACAATTTCTTGGGCTCAGAACCGGTTGTGATGCGCAGCTTAAATGGCACCATAAGAACTATATACATGACTTCATGGCTTAAGGGTAAGAATGTAAATTTTATTACACTAAGTAAGGGACTGAGATGAGTCTTCTGGTTTCATATATAATTTAAAACTCAACTTTACATCTCGTAACTTTCTTTAATTCTTTGAGATTGTGATTGAGTAGTTTAGAGTCACTGATTAGTTGTGTTATTTCAGATCCCAATTTCATTGGCATGAAGCATGTGGCTGAGGGAGATGACAACCCAGAGGGGGATGATGACAAGATTTACCTTTTCTTTAATGAAAGAGCTGTGGAGTACGATGCCTACAGTAAGATGGAGGTGTCAAGGGTGGCCCGCGTTTGTAAGGTACTCTTCCTTATAAAAGGATGTTGCTGATATTACAGTACACCATTCTACATTTCTATGTTTTTATTCATCAGGACCTAAATAATGGTTGTGTGGTCCTCATCACTTCTTTGTTCAAACAAAGAAACCTCAGGTGATGATAAAATACCTGAGTGGGGAAATATAAGCACATGCTTCTGCATCAGTACTTAACAACCCAGATGTTACTAAAGAATTGCACAAGATTAGCTAATCATCAAGATGTGAAACGGTTATATATAAAATATTTATAAGATTAATCAGCCTGCTTTTGTTGCTTTTATACATGAATAGAAAACTTTTCTCCTATTTGCAGGTTTTTTATTTGTTTTGTATTTTTTGCCTAAGACAAATGCTTAAAATGGGAGATCTGCTTATAGAACAATACTTTTACTAGAAAATATTTGGTTGGATTTTAGAATTTGAAGTAGTAACTAAATTTAACTATTGTCACTTGCTAAGATGTAATTTTTTGCAGCATTGTTCTCATACCCTCTGATGTCTCCTTGCTCGGGCGATGTGGGAGGACAGCGGACACTGCATAATAAGTGGACGTCATTTCTAAAGGCTCACCTGGACTGTTCTGTCCTTCAAACCAGACTACCACTTCTCATACAGGATGTGTTCCTCTTCTGCCCAGACACCTGGAAAACCTGTATGTTCTACGGTGTCTTCACCCCTCAGGGGTGAGTAATGTTCAGTTCAACAATGCCAGCAGAATATGTTTAGATAACTGCAGTGAAGAAGACAAGTTGTGATTTTGAATGTAATCAGGATTGTGGTTGAATACCAGACCAACAATACAGTCAAACCTTAAGGTAGAGGACTTAAACGTTACCATTTGTGTTAGATCAGCCAGAGTTCAAAGGCATGTGAAGATCAATATGGTTAGGTCAAATAGGAAACCTAACAGACTTTAGTTTAACAACTCACTGGTATTTATAGTCAATATTGGTTTTCCATTAACTTCAGAATTACAGATTATGGTATTAGTTTGGATGGAACGGTGGTTTAGTGGTTAGCATGCTTGCTTCAGACCTCAAATGTTTGAGGTATGATTCTCTCCTCTGCATTGAGAAGAGGGAGCTTGCATGTTCTCCCTGTGCTTTGATATAATCTAGGTACTCTGGTCTCCTCCTGCAGTCCAAAACATTGTAGGCTGGCTGAGGAATAGTATCTTTACATTTTGCCCCAATGGATACTGTAGGCTCCAGGTTCCCCACAACCCGGTGTAGGTAAAGCACTATAAATAATGGATGTATTTGGATGTTTTCCCATTATGAAGCACTTTAAATTGCACTAGTCCTTTATATCTGATTCAGACATTACGTATGATTTGTTTAATGTAATTGAGGATATATAATGTACCCATACACCAAAGAGCACCATACAAATGCACATTCACACACTTATTCACACCTTCGGGCAATTAAGTGCAGCCCGTCCTAGTACTGGCATGTTTATGGATGGAAACAGGCACATAAAGAGAACTTATGGAGAGAATCTCCACACAAATACACAGGATCAACCTGGGGACCCTGGCAGTAAGAGGTGGTAATGCTGCACCACCTTGCGGTCTTTATATTGCATACTATTTCATAATATGCATTATTATAATGTGAGAATTATTATTTTACACTACACACTCATAGAAAACCTTTTATGTTGAATCATGCATACACTTGCCTCAGAAACTGCTTTATTTTTTGTGTAAAATGTTTTTACTCTGATATGAAAATGAAATGAAACTTTAGGAGGTTAACTTTTTTTAGGAGGTTAAAGTTTTCCAGCTAGCAGCTGTGACTGATCAGCAAGCCATGTTCGAAGCATTCAACAATGTAATGCAAATTTGATCAGCAGTATACTTGCATGTGGAAAGCCATTTATTGATGTTCTGCTGATGTTTAGCCCATTTATTTAAATTCAGTGCACAAATATTTGTCTTAGCTCTTGAAGTTGATGTGAACTATGTTTGCAAGTTATTAGCTAGGCTGCTAATGCCTCTGTGCTATGGAAAATGTGTAGCTGCTCTTTTTATATTATAGTATGTAGTATATGGAGCTGATGGGTAAGTTATGGACTTCAGCTGCTTATGGCACAAACAACAAACTAAAGCAAAATCTTATCAGTCAGAGACTCCTGTGTCTAAGAATCAAGGCAAATTTTTTTATTTATTTATTTATTCTTTTTGTTTGTGTAACATTACACCAATTAATTGATTTATTAAGGGGAATAAATAGTTATCTATTTACTTTGGGAAAATAATAAAATGCATTTTCACTTGAGTGAATTGTTTTTATTGTTTTGATAATTTTACAAAATATTATAAAAATAAAATTAGCTTACTGCTATTAACACATTTTAGTGAACATGCAAATCTAAGATATTAATTTTTTTTTTTGCTCTCATCATTCACAGTAGTAGAACTAAAATAAAATGATACTTAATGACTTTCCCATCATGGCTATCCCAGTACTCATTTTATTATTCCTACTTGTGATTCAGTTTTAGTTTGATTCTGTTATAGTTTGACCATCTTTTTAATAACTGCTGTACATATTGTTTCAGGGTCAGCTGTATGCAGGCTCAGAGGAAGCAACGGTGCAGATGCCACTTAGTACATGTGACCATTACGCTTCCTGTATGGACTGTGCTGGCCAGAGACCCATACTGCGGCTGGGACCTCGGCGCTGAATGCTGCATTGCTATAAAAAACATTCATCCAGATACACACAGGTACTCAGCATATACTTCTCAGCTGCTGTAATATAGTGCTGTAAGGAAAAAATCATGTGGTGTGCTGTTGTAGGAAAACGGGCAAAAAGACAATGGGTGTGATGTGACCTGAAGTTTACCTTTTAGTAATTATTAATTACTTTTAATTATTTGATTTTTTAAAAATGAAATAACACATAAACCTATTCATCACAGTATTTTACAGTATTTTTTACTCTTTATTGACCTAGATTATCTGTAGCATATAGCATAACATTAAAATGAACACATTAATATAAACCTGTTGTGCCTTCCAGCTAGATCTACTGTAAGTCGTTATTGAAAATTTCACTTAATCACCTTCTGACCAATCAGAATCAAGACTCAAACATCACTGTGGTGTAATATATTGAATTGACTGCTCTAGAGACTGTACTATAGACTGTGCACAAGTGGGAATTTTAGATACATTACATTTTCAGTCATGTCCATGTATTTTTTTTCTCCTGCAGTGAGATGGTTCAGAGTCTGAGAGAAGGAAATGCTGCACGTTGTCCTGCAGTTGGTATGTGAACAGGTGGCTTTTTATGCCCAATGATTCAGATAGTACAATTTTTACTGATAAAAGTGTCTTGTATGGGTAAATATATATGCAGCAGAAATGGTTTAAGTCCATTGTGACTTATCACTAAAAGTAAATAAGACTATCAAAGACTGTTGTTTTTGTGTTACAGAAAGTACTACGATCATTAAAACCTTCTAACCTGGTAACGAGGTCAGGTTGCTGTGCCAGCCAGGATCAAACCTGGCCCGGGTGCAGTGGAGCGTAAACAATCACACAATTCAAAACTCCAACAAGTACCACATTCATCACAACAACCTGTTGATCCTCAATGCCTCGGACAGCGACGCTGGATTCTACACCTGCACCTCTGTAGAGTCCTCCAATGGTAAAGACTATGTCATCCGAAATGCTATATATGAGCTGAGGTTGGGGGACTTAATGGAGAATTGTTCAGTCCAGCCGCAGGCCCAGGAACAGCAGAAAACTCTCTTGGCCCTCGAGAGCCTGGTCATTATACCATCACTGATATTATTAGCTCTTGTGGTATGGAACTTCTACAATGGGCATTTTGCTGTCCAGAGAAGCTCGAAAAAAGCTGAGGAAAGTCCACAGTGTGTCTGTCTGTCAGGAGCCACTGCAAATATTTCAAGAAGGTTCAACAGAAATAACAATCAACAGAAAATCTGAATCCCCTGATATGACAAACCAGCATAATGTAGACAAATTGCTCTAGTGAAGTTTATTTTTCATTCTGCAGACACCTCAATTCGAGCTAGTGTTAAATGGTTTTTAAGGACTTTTTTACCTCTCTCAATTTGTTTTTTTTTAACTTCTAACATTTTGTGAGAATTTTTTACTGTAAAATAAACTTTGAATGTGTTTGTGTAATGTCTTCTGTGTACAGAACCATTATTTTTTTATCCAGAATCTGCTTTACTATCATTTTAATTACACGGTAATTAAAATTTTTACTCAACAATGAAATTCTGCACTGCAATGTGAAAGCATCTTAAGTAACTTACGTATTCACGTAGAAGTTTAAACTTAAATACAAGATAACTGTTTGTATAGATGTCTTGAGCATCAGCTTCTCATCTCCTGTAGTGATAGCACTTAAAATGAAACCACAGCTGAAGATGCAGCCGTGTCGATGTGAGCACTCCCATTTATAGATGACTGCCCGAGTCATACTCGGCCTGGCTCTGCTGGATCAGATCCACCTCTGTCAGCAGGGGACTCCACTGCTCTGCTTTTTTCTCCCTCCTCACCCTCCTCTGCATCCCTCCTCTGCAGAGGCTCTGGACTCTCATCTCCACTCAGTTATCAGAATCTCAGTTATAATCATCAAAATTAAAAGAAATAAACATTTGAAATATATCAGTGTGTGTAATGAATGAAAATAATATACAAGTTTCACTTTCTGAATGGAATTAGTGAAATAAATCAACTTTTTATATTGATGGCATTCTAATTATATGACCAGCACCTGTGTGTGTATATACTGTGTATATATACACATTATACATATGTCTTTAGCCATCCCTCTTCACAAACCTGTTTGACCTGATGTCATACACTGCCCTCTTCCAGGCAAAACGTTTCATTACAACATTTTCTTTTGCTACTTTCCAAACAGCTTTTTCTCTTTCCGTTTTTTTGTGTTGTTCTACAAATTGCACCGAGAATTTTCACACAGAAACTGTAAAAAAGATTCGGTGAAAACATTTGTACTCAAACTATGTATTCTTTTTTTTTTACTTGTTTATTTTTTTAAAGACAAAGTCAGTTGACAGCCCCATTATATTTGGACCCAGCGTAAGTAACTAACAATACAGTATGTCCTACTGACTCAGGATCAGAAGCAGCTTTATTACCAAGTGCGCTTGTGCACGTTCAGCTCAGTACTTACTGGTCTCCGAGCAGCATTGCTCAATGGCATAGGATGGAACTCAACATTTGCAGAGAAAAGTTTTTGTTTTAATCACATGTTAAATGTGGACTGATCTCCGTTCCAGTCATAATATAAACACAGGCCGATACTAATAAAAACAATTCTGACTTTTATGTCTTTATTGAATACATAAAGTCTCTTTAGACGCACTATAGGTTTTTATCTGTACGGATGCCAAACAAAATTATTTACTGCAAGATTATTACTAAATATTAAATACATATCTTAAACAAAGCACCAGTTACCAGTTATACTTTGTAAAAGAACATGTTTAAATCTGTTTATTATTGTTGGTAGTAGTGTGAGGTTGCTTGTTTAACGTTCATTGTACTCTATCGGTTTTTTTGCTTTACGTAATTTTCTATCAAGGACTTTTATTTTGATGTTGAGTCCTCGAGGAGGAGGATGTAATGTAAAGGAGAGGAGCTTGAGGAGTGTGTGTTCGGGCACGAAGTGAGGTGTTGTTTTTTTTTTTCCAGTTCTAACTCTCTGCTCAATAAAAGTTATTAGCGGGTAATATTTCAAGTCCATCGTCTTTATTGAAATCAACCCATGAACAGTTAAACCCCCACGCCTTACAGTAGTATTTAATCATGTGGAGCATCTTCCATAAACGTCACTGTGACTTCTACTATAAAGTCTACTACAGACATGATAACATTTAAACTTGCACGTTTGTACAGTTGATAAAATCATCAACAATTGTTTTCCCTGTAGCTGCTGTTATAGATAATAAACAACACCAAGCACATTCAGGCCTGTAACAGCACTGTGTTATAAGTGTAATTAATGCAGAAATTCTGTTATGTTCAAAAAGTTCTCAAATATGTTTAAACTTCACTGCATGAGGTGCACATGCCCTGTGTTGTTATGTGTTGTGGATCGTACAACATTTGCAAACGGGAAAATAAACTAATGGAAATTGCGTTTAATTACGGTGCATGTGATAAATTTGCGACTCCACTGGATAATCGGCGGTCGATGCTGTTAAGTGGAAGGATGTGAGCTTTGCTTTAGTTATTCTGTGCTGAGTCATATACAGATCTAAAAAAGACAATTCGATCCATGACCTTTAAAATGAGATTCTGATATTATATTATATTCAGTTCATCTTTTGAACAACTGGTATATAATATAAAGAGTTTTTTGTCTTTCATGAATATGTCTTCATAATCTAAGCTCTTTGTTTTACTGTAATGTTAAGACAGGAAACTGTGACTTTGTTCTCTACAATAATGTAGTGTGAGCTATGCTGTTCTTGATGAAATTATCTTAAAATAACATTTTTTTTCAACCGAGTCGAGTTGTATTTCTACAAGGTAATTATATGGGGCGCAACTGTAAAAGGTTACAATTAAAAATCCAGCTCATGTGCAGTATGTCTTATTTCACCCTGCTCTTCTAAAGTACATCAATCTAAACATAATCTGTTATTATAAGTAAAATGTTACAATTTTTTCTTCATGCTGAAAAAAGATATTATAATATTTTACAGTGTGACTGTTTGAGAGACTGAGACTGACGTTGTTCTGTAGCAGAGTGTTACGTCTATGTGGCTGTGCCTGTTTGCTCCTTTTTTTGCTCTCTCGCGCTATCTCGCTTCAGGTCCATCCGCAGTTTTCTATTGGTCCATTGAACCGTCAATCTCCCGGATTCAAAAGTGACGTCACGAGTCTCTTCTCCAATCACAATCATCCCGGTACTTTAAGAAACGCCACCGGAGGAGTGCAGGTTGCTCTGGAGCGTCTCATTCATCCTTGTTGTTACGCTTTGTCAAAGCCGACTGTTTGTGAGTTTGCGTACTGTGTGTCATACCCGTCCGTTTGTTCTGTTCTGTCACTATTTGTGTATATTGTGGGTGACTCGTTTTCCGGTTAGAGGGGAAAAGTGGACAGGTAAGAGGTCGAGCGACATACATTGTGTACACGTAGGTTACCTTAACTTTGTATTAGACACACTAGTTTAGGAGTGAGTGCCACCTCTTGTACGTTTTGTGTTTTGGATTTAGTTTAGAGTAGTTTAGATTTTTTTTTTTCTTCGTTTTTACGCCGAAGACCTTTTTTTTTTTGTTTGTACATTTTGATTTATTAGTCAGGCTATGGGGTCCAATCAAATTAGTTAGTATTGTTTTGTTCCTTTAGCACCACTCCCCCCCCCCCACCTCTCATTTCGTTAATTGGTCTGTATATAGTTTCACCTTCATTATTATTATTATTATTGTTATTGTTGTTGTTATTATTATTATTATTATTATTATTATTATTATTATTATTATTATTATTATTATTATTATTATTATTTTTATTTTATTTATTTATTTATTTTTCTTCTTCTGACACTCACTACTATTGGGATTAATAAACACCCTTATCGATTGAAGTTGTTGTCTTGCCTTCCTCCATTTCACACATACTCCTGGGAATAAATCCTTTTTTTTTCTTGAGTGTTACTTCCCTAAATACCCCTAGACCATAATTGGGTCCTAATACAGAGATTTGAAGAACTTTAGGACATGCTGTTCTTCCTTGTCTTGTCTTTTTTGGGTTCCAGCTGTATTGACTTCGGGTCAGGTTTGGCCATTGAACAGCACACCACGAAAAACAGTTACTCTGAGTAAGTGAGCTGTTTTTGTTGCTTTTGTTGTTGTTTTTTGAGGAGGGTTTGCTCATCCTGGGAGCTCGAGAAGCCATCTTTGCCCTGGAACTCAAGAACATCACACACAAGGAGGCTATGGTAAGGAAAAATATTTCATTTAAATAATAATAATAATGCCTTGATGCCCAATGACGCCTGAGATAGGCACAGGCTCCCCGTGACCCGAGGTAGTTCGGATAAGCGGTAGAAAATGAATGAATGAATGAATAATAATAATACAATTATTATTCTATCTAATAGATTTATTTATTTATATTTATCTCAACCTCAACTTTTATTTTTTTTTTTTTTATTTTTTTTTTTTTTATTTTTTATTTTTTTTGTTTCAATTTCAACTTGCCTTATAACTGGGGTATATTTGCTTATATTCTATCATTTTTACATTCTTCCTGCTTATTATTTTAATGATTGTACTTTTATTCTAGTTTCAAACATTATTTCTATATATTAGATTGTTTAAATTTCAGATATCATCTCTTTGTCACTGTGATTTCACAATTTTTATTTTTGAATGCATTTTTTAAACACTAAAGTACTTTAAAATATTATTATTAATAATAATAATAATAATAATAATAATAATAATAATAATGCTAATATGTATTTTCAAAGGGAAAACACAGGTGAGGGTTTTTTTTTGTGACCATTCATTGTAAAATTGAGAGTAAAATGTGTGACTCACAGGAGATCAGCAGTTTCATAAATCTAAGCTGCCCATCTAGTACTAAAAATCCTGCCACAACCTGAGATCACACCACCATCACCAACACTCTGAAAGTGGTTTATGATGATGAAGGAACGGAAGAAATGCACTAAAAATCCGGTACATTAGGAACATCTGTACATTATTGATTACACATTATTGATTATTATTGATCATTGAAAACAAAAACGGAGTGAGTGACCGTTCGGTTTAGAAATTTATCAGACCAGCTCTCTGATGAAGGAGATCATACTTTTTCTTTATATTTGATGTAAACATTAACTGAAACTTTTGACCTGTATCTGTAAAATCCAGCCAGGGGTTTGAAGACAACTACACTGATTAATGCACTTTAGACAACTCATTGGGTTACAATAAAGCTTGGTCCTTGAACGAGGTTGAAGCCTTATCTTGGCTCATGGACAAACTTCTTGTTCTTCTTGTAGAAACTCCAGTTTGAGTTTAATGATGTTGATGCTGCGTTTAAGAGGAAGTCAACTGGACGATGCTGTGACTGAATTCTGGCAAACAGACAAAAATCAAAAACAAAAAAATCTGAGATCTTTCAGTGGAACTGAAATTAAGTACTTGAACATGATTTCCTCCTTTGCTCTTTCACTTTGCTAGTAACCAGATTTTAAAATAATGAGATGAAGACTGTACATACTTATGACTGGTGTACAAATAAGACTCTAATTTCAGTACAGGAAAGTCTAAAGAATAAAAACTTTCTAAAAAAAATTTCTAAAACATCCACAGAAATTTATGTGTATATATGTAAATGCTCAAATATGTATAAAAAAAAATGATCATTTCCTAATACAGTAAAGAACCAAACATAGTCTGAGTTTTGAGAATATTGAGAACTAGAATTTACACCCCTAAGCCGTGTCTCTTTCAAACCCTGGTTAGATTCAACAGTTTTGTGCAGTAAATATATCATATGAATAGGAACAGGTATGCTATTATGCAAAGCCCTGATCTGCAACTCATCCTGATCTGCAACAAAACAACAAGAAGTTTGGAATGGAAAGTGTACATTTGATCCTTTCCAGAGATGCGCCTCTGAATTTGTCGGTAGGTGCTTCATCTCTTAAGGCAAACTGTTTCATGATGTAACAGACAAAGAGCACAATGTTTAGTTAGTGATTGATTAAAAGTATTTAGTTCATGCATTATATTAATTTTGAAGGTCAATTCTTTAGTCACAGCTGCTACTTATGATGGCTGATATGATCTTCTGAATGCTTTAAAAGAAAGTAACTCAATGATACCATCATTATGCTTTTAATAATATAATTCTGATTTCCGTTTAGATGGACAGCTGTACTCTGCTACATCTTCGAATTTCTTGGGCTCAGAACCAGTTGTGATGCGGAGCTTAGATCAACTGAATTCCTGACTTCATGGCTTAATGGTATGAATGTAAATTTTATTACACTAAGTAAGGGACTGATGAGTCTTCTGGTTTCATATATAATTTAAAACTCAACTTTACATCTCGTAACTTTCTTTAATTCTTTGAGATTGTGACTGAGTAGTTTAGAGTCACTGAATAGTTATTGCATGTGGCTGAGGCAGATGACAACCCAGTTCAAACAAAGACCTTAGGTGATGACAAAATACCTGGGTGGGGAAATATAAGCACATAGTTCCTAATTCTGCATCAGTACTTAAACTGGATGTAACTAAAAAATGCACAAGAATAGCTAATCATCAAGATGGGAAACGATTATAAATCAAATATAAGATTAATCACCCTGCATTTGATGCTTTTATACATGAATAGATCTTTTTTCCTATTTGCGCGTTTTTTTTTTTTTTTTTTTTTTTTTTTTTTTAAAGTAATAAATGCTTAAAATGACAGATTATCTGCTTATAGAACAATACTTTTACCAAAAAAATTTTTGGTTGGATTTTATAATGTTAATTAGTAAATAAATATAACTATTGTCACTTGCTGTCACTTTTTTGAAGCATTGTTCTCATACCCTCTGATCTCTCCTTGCTAGGGGGATGTGAGAGGACAGCGGACATTGCAGAAAAAGTGGACGTCATTTCTAAAGACTCACCTGGACTGTCCTGTCCCTCAAACCAGACTACCACTTCTCATACAGGATGTGTTCCTCTTCTGTCCAGACACCTGGAAAACCTGTATATTCTATGGTGTCTTCACTCCTCAGGGGTGAGTAATGTTCAGTTCAAAAATGCCAGCAGAATATGTTTAAATAACTGCAGTGAAGAAGACAAGTTGTGATTTTGAATGTAATCAGGATTGTGGTTGAATACCAGACCAACAATAGTCACACCTTAAGGCAGAGGACTTAAACGTTACCATTTGTGTTAGATCAGCCTGAGCTCAAAGGCATGTGAAGATCATCATGGTTAGGTTTCCCATTTGACCTAACAGACTATATTTTAACAACTCACTGGTATTTTATAGTCAATAATGGTTTGCCATTAACTTCAGAATTACAGATTATGGTACACACATTAGTTTGGATGGCACAGTGGTTTAATGGTTAGCACGCTTGCCTCACACCTCAAATGTTTGGGATTTGATTCCCTAAACTGCCTTGTGTAAAGGGAGCTTGCATGTTCTCCCTGTACTCTTGTTTCCTCCTGCAGTCCAAAAGCCTCGTAGTCTGTTGGATAGGATCTCTAAATTTCCAAGGGATAGGCTCCAGGTTCCTCACAACCCTCTGTAGGGTAAGCTCTATAAATGTTGGATGTATTTGCAATGTGTTCCCATTTTAAATCGCACTAGCATTTTATTTCTGATTCAGACATTACGTATGATTTGTTTAATGTAATAAAGGATACATAATGTACCTGTACACCAAAGAACTCCATACAAATGCACATTTACACACTTGTTCAAACCTTTGGACAATTAAGTGCAGCCCATAGAAAGTGCTGGATGGAAACGGGCACATGGAGAGAACTTATGGAGAAAATCTCCACACAAATGCACAGGATCAACCTGGGGACCCTGGCATTATGAGGTGGCAATGCTGCAAAGACCTTGCTGTCTTTGTATTGCATATACTATTTCATAATGTGCATTATGATATGAGAATTATTTAGTACTACACACTCGTATGAAAACCTGACTCAAATTTAATCATGGATACAATTGCCTCAAACAACTTTATTTTTATTCTGATATGAAATTAATAAATTGTAGGAGTTTACATGATGCTATAAGGTGTGTTCAAATTATCTAAGGGTGTCAACCTATAAATCAATGTAAATCAAGGAAATGCTTAAATATAATTTTATTTCTGTTTTTTCTTCCTACTTGCATATGAGTAATGCTGAGACATCCAGTTAAAAACAAAAATGTGCAGAAATGAATCACAATTGTAGCATATTCAAACATTAATTAGACATACTGTAGTTTTATTAACCACTGACTTATGACACTTGTTTCATAGCTGTAATTTTACTGACCGGTAAATGCCGGAGTACTCAGCAGTGTGTCAGAATAATTAAGTCAGAATATAATATAGTATTATACTGCATACTGAAATTTATTTATTTATTTTTTTTTTGGAGTGTATTTCCAGATCCAAGGAAATTATGGTCCCAGTTCCTATTGATGCTCTTATAATTTCCTGAGTAATAGCTTACGTAATGACGGGCATTTTCTCTCCAAAAATACCACCTATGCAGTAGTTACCCTTCAGCTCATCCGAGACCACCCACTGATGGATCAGACAGTGAAGCCTTCTGAGCAGCCCCTACTGGTGAAGAAAGGAGCTGTGTTTACTCGTATAGTGGTGGCCAGCACTACTGCCCTGAATGGGAGCAGCCATCAGGTCATGTTTATTGGCACAGATACATAAATGTAAATTTAGTGTACAGGTTACATAATTTATACAGACTTATCCATGTATGTGTTAGTGTTCAATCAACTGTACAATCTTTGTAACAGCAAGTGGTAGCTGCTTTTCTTTTTGTTTTATAGTATGTAGTATATGGAGCTGATGGGATAGTTATTGACTTTTGTCACAAGAAAAAAAAATAAAGCAAAATGTGACCGTGTCAATACTTGCCATTAGCATTAGTGATATTAGTGAAAATCATGCAGAGACGGCTGTGTCTAAGAATCAAGTGTTTTTTTTTTTTTTTTTTTTTTTTTTTTAAATTGGAACTTTGTATGACATTAGACTAATTAATTGATTTTATAAAGGCGAAGAAATAGTTATCTGTTTTTAGTTTTGGAGAATGATCGAAATGCATTTTCACTTGAGTGAATTGTTTTTATTCTTTTAATAATTTTACAAAATATTTTAGAAATAAAATTTTCCTACTGCTATTAACACATTTTATTTACATGCAAATCTATCTTTTTTTTGCCCTCATCATTCGCACGAGTAGAACTAATATAAAATAATACTTAATGACTTTCCCATCATGGCTATACCAGTACTCTTCTGGTTCATTTAATTATTTCTACTTGTGATTCAGTTTTAGTTTGATTCTGTTATAGTTTGACCATCTTTTTAATAATTGCTGCACATATTGTTTCAGGGTCAGCTGTATGCAGGCTCAGAGGAAGCAACGGTGCAGATGCCACTGAGTACATGTGACCATTACGCTTCCTTTATAGACTGTGTGCTGGCCAGAGACCCGTACTGCGGCTGGGACCTCAGCGCTGAACGCTGCATTGCTATAAAAAACATTCATCCAGATACACACAGGTACTCAGCATATACTTCTCAGCTGCTGTAATATAGTGCTGTAAGGAAAAAAATCATGATGTGGTGTGCTGTTGTAGGAAAACCGGCAAAAAGGAACAATGGGTGTGATGTGACCTGAAGTTTAACTTTTAGTAATTATTTACTTTTTAATTATTAACTTTAAATAATTATTTTATTTTAATTACATTACAAAACATTATAAATCTATTCATCTCAGTATTTTACAGTATTTATTTTACTCTTTATTGACCTACAGTAGATTATCTGGAGCTAACAGTAACGTATTAAGGTTTATATTAATGTGTTCATTTTATGTGCCTTCCAGCTAGATCTACTGCAAGTCCTTGTTATAAAAAATTCACTTAATCACCTTCTGACCAATCAGAATCAAGATTCAAACATCACTGTGGTCTAAAATATTGCTCTAGACTCTACTCTAGAGAGGGAAGGTTAGATACATTGAATTTCCAGTCATGTCCATCTATTTTTTTTTTTTTCTCCAGTTAGGTGGTTCAGAGTCTGAGAGATGGAAATGCTGCATGTTTTCCTGTTGTCAGTATGTAAACAGGTGGCCTTTTACATTCTTTGGTTCAGCCGCAGGTCCAGGACCAGCAGAAATCTCTCTTGGCCCTCAATATCCTGGTCATTATAAGAACACTATTATTAGCTCTTGTGGTATGGAACTTCTACAAAGGGCATTTTGCTGTCCAGAGATGCTTGGAAAAAGCTGAGGAAAGTCCACAGAGTGTGTTTGTCTGTCAGGAGCCACTGCAAATTGTTCAAGAAAGTTCAACAGAAATAACAATCAACAGAATAGCTGAATCCCCTGATATGACAAACCAGCATAATTGAGACAAATTGCTCCAGTGAAGTTTATTTTTTATTTTGCAGACACCTCAATGACAAATCCAACATAATCCAGTTTCATAGCTCAAGTCACACAATCTGAACTGATTGGAGATTTAAAAACAGTTTTATTACACTTTATTATTTCATGTTATTTGTAGACCTCAGTATTGCTTAAAACCCTAAAGCAGTGAAACAGGTTTAAGCACAGTATATTGTTTGCCAATTAAAAACAAAGGCCAAAATAGATGTGATGTATTGAAGATTGTATATGGACTACTGAAGAGGATTATACAACCAGTCATCCATGGGATGGCAGCATAATTCATATTTCCTTCATAAATCTGTATTCTGGGGGATTCATTGAATGAGAGTGACCACCAGTTATGTTTTTTCTTTTTTAAAAAATTTTTTTTTGATTATTCAAGCTAGTGTTAAATGGTTTTGCGGAGGTCTCTGTGCATTAGAGCCTGTGCTCGTCTTTCCAGACAGGATACACAAAAGATTCTTTCAAAATCCATGTCAGATAACACCTTTGGCACGTCTAGACATCTACACTGAACACATTTTTTAAAAACCTGTAGCTGTTGAAGCTTCCAGATTCAGCACTGTGTTTCCAGGGCAGTAGCTCAATGAAATTTGCAGGACTTTTTTACCTCTCTCTCAATGTATCTTTTTTTTTTTTTTAAATTCTAACATTTTGTGAGCATTTTTTTTTTTTAATGTAAAATAAATGTTTGTGTAATGTCTTGTGTACAGAACCATTATTTTCAGTCTACGTGACTTGTAAGGAAAATTAAGTTGTTGTTTAAAAAAGATTTTTATTGTTGCAAAATAATATGAAAACATAACCATTAAAATCTAATCATTTGAGGAGAGTCAATTCAGTTATATAAAAATATCCAGAATTTGCTTTACTATCATTTTAATTACAGGTTAACCTCATCCACATATCTTTTAAATTACTTTTGTTCCCATGAGTAAAGACCTGGTGTAAAGTTTATTGTTTACTCAACAATGAAATGCTGCACTGCAATGTGAAAGCATCTTAAGTAACTTACATATTCACGTTGAAGTTTAAACTTAAGTACAAGATAACTGTTTGTACAGATGTCTTGAGCATCAGCTTCTCATCTCCTGTAGCAATAGCGCTTGAAATGAAACCACAGCTGAAGATTCCCTTGGAGAACTGGCAGCAGAAGCCGTGTCGATGTGAGCACTCCCATTCATGGATGACCATCTTAAATACAATGTCCTCGTAGGGCGGCCTGGCGTGAAAACGCATAATGCTAATTTCCTTGTTGTCCAGACTCGGATCAAGGAAGTACTGAGGCATGGAACATTTGTCGATCAGGTCCGGGTAGAAGATGTTTAACTAGTAACCCTGGACAATTTTGGGGGGTGACTTTGGAGGCAATGACAACTACAGCAATGAGGTGACAACAGAGAATTTGACATGACAAACAGCTGACCACTTCATATTTCCATGCTAACTTTCATTTCCCATGAACACAACTGTGACCTGCAGATGTCTGCGAGCGAGCTGGAGGTGCTGGATGCCTTCTTCTGTATCAACGACATGTGTGTCGAGCGAGAGCTCGGCGGGCTGCAGGAGCACGGGACTGTAACGACCCAAGTCGTACTCAGCCTGGTTCTGCCTCCATCAGATCCTTGTCCGTCAGCACAGACTCCGCTGCTCCACTTTTCTCTCCCTCCTCACCCTCTTCTGCATCTCCTTCTCACCTCCCCCCCTTCTCTGCAGAGGCTCTGGAGCTCGGCCCTGCCTCTCATCTCCACTTTCTTCCTCTTTGTATTTACTTTCCTCTGCCTGCATCGGCAGACAGGTATAAAGGGCGGCTTTCCTTACCCTATATTTTGACAGTATTATGACCCCAATAAAACAATAAAATCATAACCCATAATCGATAAAATCATAAAGTTTATGACTAATTATATCATGTTTACTGATAGGAATAGGTCAAAGGTCAGACCTTTTATCTGACATATGTATGTCATGATTTTATGTTAGGTTTAGGTTAAAAGTTCATAATAAATTTAATGATTGTATTGATATATTGCTTACCGATAGGATTTATTTGTGTTGACTCCAAGTAGTTAAAGACCCCCCTTTCCCTCCCACCACCCCCTATTTCATATTGGTTAGCCCCAATGTGTCTGCTTCAAGTAGATAGGTAACAAGTAATTAAAACCATGTGTTTGATTCACCTTTTTTTAAAGGTTTGTTTATGACCTCAGATGAAACAGTATTGTAAAAAAAGGCCATGTGTGTTTGTTCCAAGGTGATAGGAGACAAGTAATTAAAACTCATGTTTGATCCGGGGTGATAGGGTTACCCCCTCCCCTCAGACTAGGTGGTAATCAAATCATGATTATGCCACTCCGCAGTCTTTTTATTTATTTTTTATTTTTTTATATTGTAACCAATCATAAGCAAACAAACAAACAAGGTACATAATCAAATCACAAAGTAACATTACAATAATCAGCCATAGGTTGAGCATAGCCAATAACAAACAGAGATCACAATAAAACAAACTGACAAAAAAAATAAAATGAATAAAAATAAAATAAATAAAAAAAAATACAAATTAGTAAATAAATATATATGTATCAAAATAAATCAAAAGGGCTTTATTTCAAATTAGTTCATTTCTGTCTAACAGAGAAATCAATTTGAGGGCTTTTGTGTGTTTAACTAATTTTAAGGATTCGCACAAGAGTTTAAACTCATTCATCCACTGGTTAAAGTTAGGTCTAGATTTAAACCATCTGCACTTATGAATGAAAAACTTCCCAAGACATAACAAGAAATTACAACCAATTACAATTTCAACCTCCCTAGACTGTAACCAGTTTTGCATATCTCTCCAAAAAGGTTGCACCATATCACAAAAGAAGAACACATGCTGTATTTGTTTCACAAAAAACACAGTTATTCACATCAAGATTAAATTTCAATCTTAAAAATTCGTTGGTGGACTAAATCTCATTTAAAATTTTGAAATTCACCTCTTTAGCTTTAGGAGGGAGGGGGAAAGACAAATATTTTTTTTCTTATTTTTTTAATTTCAGAGTTATCAAAATCCTTAAGCATGTAGTCCCGTTTAATAGGGTTTGGATAATAAGCATGTAAAATTTTCTAATGACTCTGTTTGTGCATTTTTGTCACAAAAGTCACAACCTTCTAAGGAGAGCTGCCTCTATTCTGGGGAGACCTTGGAGAACAAAATGTCTTCTCTAACCATTAATCTTACAACAATTGGAATAGCTCTAATTATTCTATTGTAAACATTAACAGAGCACTGCAGTTGGTATTTCTCACAAAATTCTCTGTATGCCACCCCGCATAGTTAGGAAATAGTTAGGAGCGTCTCTCAGACTGATCGTTAGCCAAGGGGGGGGGGGGGGGGGGACGACGACGACGACGACCTATAACGTCACACAATGTGAGCAAACGCGCGCACACGCGCAAACGCGCAGACGTCCCTCTGAGCAAACACGCGCACACGCCCCCATGAGCAAACGCGCATGAGCAAAAACGCGCACACGCCCACTGACAAAACACCAGCACACGCGCAAACGCGCATGAGCAAAAACGGGCACACGCCCCCTGAGCAAACACGCGCAAACGCGCATACGTCCCCCTGAGATAAACACACATGAACAAAAACGCGCACACGCCCCCTGAGCAAACGCGCATGAGCAAAAGCAGGCATAGAGAACACACAAACGCGCACACGCCCGCCTGAGCAAACGCGCATGAGCAAAAACGCGCACACGCCCCCTGAGCAAACACGCGCACACGCGAAAACGCGCACACGCCCCCTAAGCAAACGCGAAAACGCGGCCCTCAAGGGGAATTCCATTCTAACTCTTAGATTTGTGTTTTCAGTTGATTGTTTTATCACATATTACTAAGATACTAAGATAGATTCCAAACATATATACAAAAATAACTTTAAAGCATCTTTAATGGAATCAAACAAAATCCAGAGACAAATTGTAGTGTTTGGACTCATTAGAAACTTTCCTCTTCCAATACAAAATTCTACCAATAAATGTATAACATGTATTTGAACAGTTTGAACCTGTTCATCTTGGATTTTTAAGATTTTAACCAAATAATCTGCTGTCTTTCCAGTTCTGGATGCCTTCTGTCTGCACAAGGTCATAATCGAGGAAGATGTCGGTCAAGCACTGAGTAAAATGTGTTGGGCAGGTTCTGGTTTGTAATCAGTTGGAACTCTGCATACACTTAAGTTTTTAAAAAGACATGACAGAAAACAAAAGCATATTTATAGATGAATTTGGTAAATCTACTTCCATCCCATTGAGCAAAAAAGAGCCCTATATAAAGTAAAGAACCCAACTACACCGAATGTGGTGTATGTTATCAGCAAATGAATAACAGAAAAAGTGTTACTACACATTACCTCAGACTCCATTTTAAGAGCAGGCCAGAGTTCCATTAGCTCTTTCACTGGTTCACAGTGGTCTGTCGTCACAGGGCAAATGTGGTCTGCATCATCTTTCTAATGAGGGGTAGGTTCTTTATAGGTTCTTAGAATTCCTTATGCTTAACACAAAGTTAATTACTATAAAGTTATAAAATCATGAAAATGGAATACAACTAATACTGTTTTCATAGTAATGTGTTTGTTTCATACCATGTGTAGAGATAGATAATTGTATATTAATATTTTATGTTATAACAGTATAAGGCGGGTACTACATCATTGGTGTAGTGTTAGTGGTTCAATATCAAGTAGGAATATGGTAGTAGTTCTGGACTTATACTGGAGCACTGCTTTATACTTTAGATTCTGAACAGACATTCTCAGATGTGCAAATATCATTCTGTCAGAACTTGACCACAATATAGTTCTACATCACTTTGCCAACTTAGTTTTAAAGCATCTTAAATTGTATAGTTGCTTTCCTACATACAGTACATTCCTGCAATCGCACTTGCTTTCTCACTCTCCTATAACTGTGTATCAATGGGCACCAAGCACGACAACACATTAGAAAAATCTTTTCCATTTTATTTAGTTTTTGTCCGTAGCAGTTAATATAGCTTTTATACTGGTAAAGATTGCTTTTGTTGTTTTTAAAAGTCACATGTAGCATTGGTGTGCATTACAAGCTCATTTACGGAGGTTTGAGATGAACAAATGTCTTGAAAAATAATCTATCGCTTTTGTAGCATGCACTTCACTTTGCATAGTGACATCATTACCACATGGGTTGTTCATTATCATTGTTTAATTATTCCTTTAGACACAACTATGAACTGTGAATACACGGATGAACAGTGTTTATAAAGTTTTGTTTAGATTAAACCGGTGTAACTGTTGACTATGGAAATTCACTACATAAAAAAGACATACTTATAATAGATTGTAAAAAACACATTGAACACTTACTGTGTCACCAATAATCCTGATTAATTTAAAATGTTTATTTGATTTTTTCATTTTAAATATTTTATCATTATACATTTGGAGAGTTGTATAATAGTTTGCTTGCAGCTCATTTTACCTCAATTTTTCAAAAACTTTTGAAATTCTAATGTTGAAACAACAGAAATAAATACAATGAAATTATACCCTTAAGGGTCACTTACTTAACACATACTGCTAATAGTTTAAGTTAATCAAAAATAATTTATCTTCTTCTTCTTTCGGCTTTTCCCTTCAGGGGTCGCCACAGCGAATCATCTCTCTCCACTTAAACTCCTGTACCTTCTTCACCTCTTCACCCTGTAACCTTACTGTTCCACTTCCCTCACTTTCATTCACACACATGTACTCAGTCTTACTATTTAGTTTAATAAAATCAAAAGTGAAAAAAAGAACTAGAAACTCAAAATACTTAAGATAGTTGAATTGTTTTATAAAAATAAGTTGACACTACTCAATCTATTTTTTGTAGGATTATTTTCAATTCTAATTTTTTAGCTTCTGAAGTGGGAGAATTATTTGAACGTGTGCCATGTGCCATGTCTAATGTAAAAATGTCTTAACAATTCTTTATTCAACAAAACACACCAATTTAAGAATTACGCACTATCACCCCTAGATCCTATCACCCCGGATCAAAGATGAGTTTTAATTACTTGTCTCCTATCACCTTGGAACAAACACACATGGCCTTTTTTTTTTTTACAATACTGTTTCATCTGAGGTCATAAACCCCCCTTTAAAAAAAAAAAAAGAAAAAAAAAAAAGAAAAAATCCCCTATCTCATTGGTACAAACACATGGCCTTTTTTACAATACTGTATCATCTGAGGTCATTAAACCCCCCTTTAAAAAAAAAAATCTCCTATGTGTATGTGTGTGTGTGTGTGTGTGTGTGTGTGTTTTCATCCACCCTCCGTGGTTACTGAAGATGTATCTCATTTAAATTATCAACAAGGTCACATTCCATTTTCTTTTTCTACTTTTTCACACAGAAACTAATGAGAAATATTGGGTACAAACATTTGTACTCAAACTATGTATTCTATTTTTTTTAGTTGGTTTTTTTTTAAAGACAAAGTCAGTTGACAGCCTCATTATATTTGGACTCAGTGTAAGTAACTAACAATACAGTATGTCCTACTGACTCAGGATCAGAAGGAGCTTTATTACCAAGTGCGCTTGTGCACGTTCAGCTCAGTACTTACTGGTCTCCGAGCAGCATTGCTCAATGGCATAGGATGGAACTCAACATTTGCAGATTTTTGTTTTAATCACATATTAAATGTGGACTGATCTCCATCCCAGTCATAATATAAACACAGGCCTATACTAATAAAAACAATTCTGACTTCTATGTCTTTATTGAATACATAAAGAAAAAAAAGAGAAAAAATCTCCTGTCTCATTGGTACAAACACATGGCCTTTTTTTTACAATAATGTTTCATCTGAGGTCATAAAACCCACCCTTTTTAAAAAAAATACTGGTCTCCTATAAAAAACATGGTTTTAATTACTTGTCACCTATCTACTTGAAGCAGATATATTGGGGCTAACCAATATGAAAGAGGGGGTGGTGGAAGGGAAAGGGGGGTCTTTAACTACTTGGAGTCAACAGAAATAAATCCTATCGGTAAGCAATATATCAATACAACCATTAACTTTATTGTTATGAACTTTTAACCTAAACCTAACATAATAAAATCATGACATACATCTGTCAGATCAAAGGTCTGACCTTTGACCTATTCCTATCAGTAAACATTATATAATTACAGTCATAAACTTTATTTATGATTTTATGATTTTATCGATTATGGTTTATGGTTTTATTGTTTTATTGGGGTCATGAAACTGTCAAAATATAGGGTAAGGAAAGTCGCCCTTTATATCTCTCTATCGGCAACTCTGCAGTGGCCTGTCAGGGAGAGTAAGAAGAAAAGGTCATGGAAAAAAGGTAATAAAATCAAGTATATCTTGGATAGATTTTTTTACACTTAAAAAAACAAAAACAAAAAAACAAAAAAACAAACAAACAAACAATCATTAAAATAGAAAATGACCAAATAAATAATAGAAATTATTCCATTAATGAATTAAAGGAATTATACTGTATAAATACACATTACATACCGACACAAATAAATAAACAGATAAAGCGTAAGTCAAATAAAGCATTATGGTTTACAGTTTTTTTCAGTCGCTAACAAGCGTTTGTCCAAACAGTTGTCACATTTTCAAAACTCTAAACACAATTAGCACAGCATCAGTCTTTTGTGGCCATACCATTCACACATTTCATGTCATTTTCACACAATATGCAATCAGTGAACACATTTCCACAATGCTTACATTTTTTTAACAGACAAGCTATACCTCCCAACAAAATTATAGATTGTTTTTGTAGTATTCACGAATGTTAACACACATCATCCCACAATAGCAAAAACAATATTCCAAACCTTAGATACAGTATAAAAACCTCTGCTTCTGCAATGATATCAGTTCAAAAACAATATATCTCAGCTGATAATAAACAAACAATTGAATAATTGACACACAGCTGATTTATGTTGGGTGAATTGGGCCAACCACAGCTGATTCCAGTCTGGCTTAGACTCAGTGGCAGGGGTTATTTTTTTATATTACTATAAAATGAGGACTTTGAGGAGTGATGTTTTTGGAAACAGAAACAGAAAAAGACAAACACTGTAATGTCTGGACATGGAAGAGGAAGAGCAAGGGGCCCAGGGAGAAGACCAGCTCCAGTGAGAGATGCAGGGCCAGGGAGAGGTGCAGTGAGAGGTGCAGTGAGAGGTGCAGTAGGAGGTGCAGGTGCAGTGAGAGGTGCAGGTGCAGGAAGAGGAGCAGGCCCAAGGAGAGGGCAAGGTAGAGGTGTAAGAATGCGTGGTGGTGGCATTCCAAGGGCTGCAAGAACAGTAGTCAGTGATGAAATTCGTGCCACTATCATTGACCATGTACAACCACGGTCTCTCACTAAGAGAGGCTGGTGAAAGAGTGCAACCCAATTTTAGGCGGTCAACGGTTGCCTCCATTATTCGCATCTTTCAACAAACCAGCAGGTAAGTATTGCATTTTACATGGATTGTTTCTATTCTCACTTGATATGTCAATAAGGACATACAGTAATGCATGTGTTGATAATTTTCCCCTCTAAAGAATGCAATGTCTTCCACCCTCTGGGGGAAGAGGAAAGCTCCTCAATAATGATCAAGAGCTTGCCATTGTAGAAATGGTTGTTGCAAATAATGCAATAAAACTGCATGAAATTAAAACTAGAATTGTGCAGGACCATGAGATATTTGGCAATATAGAAAGCATCAGCCTCACAACCATTACACGGACATTGTCCAAACACAGAGTGCGGATGAAGCAGCTCTACACTGTTCCCTTTGAGAGGCACAGTGAGAGAGTCAAGGAGCTACGATGACAATATGTCCAGGTATAGTGTATATTCAATTCAATGTCCAGTTCTATAAGCTTTGCACTTTGCAAGTAGGTAGCCTACACAGTAATAGGTTACAGTACAGTATGGTATGCAGTAATGACATGATATACATAAACTTTGTTTCAGAGAGTTATGGAATTGAAGGCCAACCAGGCCCCTCATGAATTCATTTACATAGATGAGGCAGGATTCAATCTATCCAAAAGGCGTCGACGTGGACGAAATATAATTGGAAAAAGGGCCACAGTTGATGTGCCAGGACAGAGAGGGGCAAACATTACCATGTGTGCAGCAATGGCAAATGCAGGATTACTCCTTCACAGATGTCAGGTTGGACCCTATAATACCGAGCGCCTCCTTGCCTTTCTCAATGATCTCCACCAGCGCCTGGTACCAGAGCAGGATCAGGAGGGTGAAAACATGAGGACCTTTGTAATTACCTGGGACAATGTTGCTTTCCATCATTCGCAAGCAATAACAGCATGGTTTGAAGTCCACCCAAGACTGGTACTGTAAGTCTCTTTCTTCCACCCTATTCACCTTTCCTCAACCCCATAGAGGAGTTCTTTTCTGCATGGAGGTGGAAGGTTTATGACCATCAGCCACATGACCAGATGTCCCTCCTTGAAGCCATGGATGCTGGCAGCAGGGACATCACAGTTCAAGATTGCCAAGGGTGGATCCGAAATACCAAGCGGTTTTATCCCAGGTGCATCACCTTGGATGATACTGTATCAGATGTGATATTGACGAAAACATGTGGCCTAACCCTGAAGATCGCAGGGATTAGATACATTAATTTTGTGCTATTTTTAGTTCCCCCCTTCTTATCTGGGCTTTTTGCTGTTTTGTTTTTTGTTTTGTTTTTTGTTTTTCAGAATGCTCTTATATATGATATTTTGTTCATTGTAAGCAATACTGTACAACTTTTTCTGTTCTATTATATTGTGTTTCTACTGTACCTCCTTTAGTAAACAGTAAAGAAAAAAATAACTGATTTGCTTTTTACTGGAATGCCTTTGAATATGAACATTTCTGTACATGTGGACATACAGTTCCCAACTAAGAAATTTTGTGTAAAAGGTGGATTGCATGTTACCTGAAACATAAAAGTCTATTCAGTTTTTCTAATGTCAACAATAGCCAGTATTTTGAAACCTGGTGTACTTTGATTGACTGCATATACCTTGTGAAGTGAAAACAAGTGTTATTCTTTGACACATTAATTTCATTTTGAGTCAGATTTCCAGTGTTTCGGTAAAGTTAGTGTGTGCAGAGGAAGATGTGTTCTGTTTTGAAATGGAGAGTTAGTATATATTTAACAAAATGTGTTTCTGAGAGGAAAATTATCAATTTGGCCAATTGTGTTTTGTAGGTGTAAGTCTGTGTTAAGAGTCTAAAAAAATTATCTTAAGTATAGGTAAGCGCTTGTTAGCGATTGAAAAAACTGTAAAAGAAATGTGGTTAAAAAAGCATAGATTTAAAAGAGAATATATTAAATGTGGCATATTAAATATATGATAAATAGTCAAAAAGTTTTTCTGCGTGAGAAATACGATGTGTGGCGGGAGAGCGTGACAAATGACCCAAATGCATGACTGTCACTCTCAATGCGTGACACTTGACAGCCCTGTATATATATATATATATACTTATACCATTCTCGCGCCAGACGTAACTACTTCACCTAAAACATGTTCCCTTCCCCACATCGTAAATATATTCAGTCTTTTTTTTTTAATGCTTACAAACACAAGGACCTTTCTGGCATTTACCTTCTGCAGCTCCCTGTGATTCTCCTCCTGGATAAGCTTGTTTCTTTCCTTCAGCTCCTTTTCACCCAAGTGCCCAATTCCCTTCAACTCAAGAGCCTACAGAGCAAACACACATCATGGACACTTTTAAAATGGCAACAGGATTATTTCACAGAATTGACAGTTCTATTTGGGGGCACGGTGGCTTAGTGGTTAGCACGTTCGCCTTACACCTCCAGGGTTGGGGTTCGATTCCCGCCTCCACCTTGTGTGTGTGGAGTTTGCATGTTCTCCCCGTGCCTCGTGGGTTTCCTCCGGGTACTCCGGTTTCCTCCCCCGGTCCAAAGACATGCATAGTAGGTTGATTGGCATCTCTGGAAAATTGTCCCTAGTGTGTGAATGGGAGTGTGTGTGTGCCCTGCGATGGGTTGGCACTCCGTCCAGGCTGTATCCTGCCTTGATGCCCGATGACGCCTGAGATAGGCACAGGCTCCCCGTGACCCGAGGTAGTTCGGATAAGCGGTAAAAGATGAATGAATGAATGAATGACAGTTCTATTTGCTTATGACAGAATGCTTGATTCTGATTGGTCAAATGCTGTTAATTTATTTTCTTTAAGAACAGCTCCTTCATTACACTAGTGCCAGCTGTACTGATCTAATACCTTATTGTTTCTATATTAACAACTTAAACCAAGACAGGGAAGGATAATGTGGCCCATTATTATGAAACAGATCATTTCTATTCATATTAGGTAATTTTTTTATTTGTTAAACAATTTATGGTAAAGACGTGAGAACTGAACTTGCAAAGCTGCATGTACAAGTGTAAATTTTAAAGGTATAAAATTATCCACAGTTAGCAAGCTTGGCATGACAGCGGTAAGGAAAAACTCCCTGAGACGATATAAGGAAGTAACTGTGAGAGGAACCAGAATGAAAAATGGAACCCATCCTCATCTTGGTAACACCTAATAGTGCAGTTATATATAATTTCCCTTTTTTAAAGAATTCTACTTGTGCAACCAGAAAAAAAAATAGTTTTAATGAAGTTTCTCAGTGGTACCATCCACAGTAATCTCATGTATGCACAATCTGTTGTGTTTTAGTCTTTAGGTAATCACACTGTTAAAGCAGAGACCCTTCCATACTAATCAATTTTCTTTCTCCACAAAAGCCATAATGACTATTGTAATCCTGGACTTTTTCAAAGAAGCCGCAGCTCAACTAAATACTCTGCTTCTACTCTGAATCTGAAAATCTGCAGACATATATATATAATATATATATATTATATACACATATTATATGTGTGTGTGTGTTTGTGTGTGTGTGTGTGTGTGTGCGTGTGTTTGTGCGTGTGTGTGTGTGCGTGTGTGTTTGTGTGTGTGTGTGTGTGTGTGTGTGTGTGTGTTTTCATCCACCCTCCATGGTTACTGAAGATGTATCCCATTTAAATTATCACATCGACAAGGTCACATTCCATTTTCTTTTTCTACTTTCCAAACTGCCTTTTTCACACATAAACTAATGAGAAAGATTGGGTACAAACATTTGTACTCATTCATTCATTCATCTTCTACCGCTTATCCGAACTACCTCGGGTCACGGGGAGCCTGTGCCTATCTCAGGCGTCATCGGGCATCAAGGCAGGATACACCCTGGACGGAGTGCCAACCCATCGCAGGGCACACACACACTCTCATTCACTCACACAATCACACACTACGGACAATTTTCCAGAGATGCCAATCAACCTACCAGGAAACCGGAGTACCCGGAGGAAACCCCCGAGGCACGGGGAGAACATGCAAACTCCACACACACAAGGTGGAGGCGGGAATCGAACCCCGACCCTGTAGGTATGAGGCGAACGTGCTAACCACTAAGCCACCGTGCCTCCCCATTTGTACTCAAACTATGTATTTTATTTTTTTTTAAGAATAAGTCAGTTGACAGCCCCATTATATTTGGACCCAGCGTAAGTAACTAACAATGCAGTATGTCCTACTGACTCAGGATCAGAAGGAGCTTTATTACCAAGTGCGCTTGTGCACGTTCCGCTCAGTACTTGCTGGTCTCCGAGCAGCATTGCTCAATGGCTATAGGATGGAACTCAACATTTGCAGAGAAAAGTTTTTGTTTTAATCACATATTAAATGTGGACTGATCTCCGTCCAAGTCATAATATAAACACAGGCCTATACTAATAAAAACAATTCTGACTTTTATGTATTTATGGAATACATAAAGTCTCGTTAGACGCACTATAGATTTTTATCTGAACGGATGTCAAACAAAATTAGTTACTTCAAGATTATTATTTTTTAAATGACAGTACATGCTGTATTACCCGAATTCCACATCTATTAACTACTTTTTAGCAAATTTTCCTTGTTTATGAATGAAATGTCATATGTTTTATCTGTTAACAGTTTGTTGGAATAACTGAAACAAGTCAAACTTAGCACTTACCTAATAACTATCATTCCTTCACCTTCCTGTTACTAAGTGGGAAAAAATGCATCTTGTTGTAGACAACAACAAAGCAACAGCTTTACATCTGATCATTAAAAAGAAAATTGCTAACACTGGGAAATTTTAATATTCCTAAATATTAAATACATATCTTAAACAAAGGACAATTTACATTTTTCTACTTTGTAAAAGAACACTTTTTTAATCTGTTTATTATAGTTGGTAGTAGTATTTAATAATGTAGAGCATTTTCCATAAAGGTCACTGTGACTTCTACTATAACGTTGTCACGATGCAGGACAAAGGCGAGTGAGGATCCAAATGCAGATATTAAAGTTTTAATCGTACAACACACAAATGCAGCTGAACAGACAGAACAAGGCAGCAAAAAGGGCTAACAGGAAACAAGAACAGGCACACCAACATCCAACATGCAAAAACGACCAACACCAGGGAAGTGAACAAACAGAGTATAAATAACAGACAGGAACCAATCACAGCGCAGAAACAATCAGAGACAAAGACAACACACCTGAAGGAGAGAAGGAGTACAATTAATGTCCATGGAAACCAAAGAGTGGGCGGAGCAAACAATTAACAACCGGGAAAGACAGCAGACAGAAACAGGACAGAAACACAGACAGACTCATTACAAACGTCTACTACAGACATGATAACATATTTAAACTTGCACGTTTGTACAACTGATAAAATCATCAACAGTTGTTTTCCCTGTAGCTGCTGTTAACAACACCAAGCACATTCAGGCCTGTAACAGCACTGTGTTATAAGTGTAATTAATGCAAAAATTCTGTTATGTTCAAAAAGTTCTCAAATATTTTTAAACTTCACTGCATGAGGTGCACATGCCCTGTGTTGTTATGCGTTGTGACTCGTATATTTGCAAACGAAAAAATAAACTAATGGAAATGGCATTTAATGACATAATGCATGTGATAAATTTGCTACTTTGCTGGAAACTCGATGCTGTGTAGTGGAAATATTAAATGAGTCTTTTTATATAAGTGTGAAGTGAAGTGAAGTGAAGTGAAGTGAAGTGAAGTGACATACGGTTAAGTATGGTGACCCATACTCAGAATTCATTCTCTGCATTTAACCCATCCAAAGTGCACACACACAGCAGTGAACACACACACCGTGAACACACACCCGGAGCAGTGGGCAGCTATTTATGTTGCGGCGCCCGGGGAGCAGTTGAGGGGGGTTCGGTGCCTTGCTCAAGGGCACCTCAGGCTGGCCCGAGATTCGAACCCACAACCTTAGGGTTAGGAGCCAAACTCTAACCATTAGGCCACAACTTCCCTATATTTTTTCAGACTAGGGAGAAAGAACAAGAGGCCCTTGTTCCAACTGTTAACATTGTATGTGCTCATGTGTTTGATAAGAAATTAAATTGGAATGTGACCTTGTTGATGTGATAATTTAAATGGGATACATCTTCAGTAACCATGGAGGGTGCATGAAAACACACACGCACACACACACACACACACACACACACACACACACACGCACACACACACATACACACATACACACACATGCACACAGACACACACACACACACACACACACACACACACACGCACATGCGCACACGCACATGTTCACACACACATATACCTGTGGTACAAGAGGAGCGCTAAAACACTTGAATTTGGCTCTTCACTGTGTAGACGTTGCACTGTATGGAATACGCCTTTTGCTGCAGCAAAGTAAAATCCTTTCTTTACTTTTTGCTTTTACCATCTGTATGTCTGAGTGTATTTTATACATCTAGATCAACACTGAGACCACAGCTGTTAAGAGGAAGGATGTATTTTGCTTTAGTTATTCTCAGTGCTGCATCATATACAGCTAAAAAAAAATGATTCTGATATTATTATATTATATTTGGTTCATCTTTTGAACAACTGGTATATGATATTAAGTGTTTTTTGTCTTTCATGAATATGTCTTCATAATCTAAGCTCTTTGTTTTACTGTAATGTTAAGACAGGAAACTGTGACTTTGTTCTCTATAATGATGTAGAGTGTGATCTATGCTGTTCTTATTTAATTTATTATCTTAAAATGAACAATTTTATCAACCGAGTCCAGTTTCTACAAGGTAATTATATGGAACGCAACTGTAAAACTGTAAAAGATTACAATTAAAACTCCAGCTCATGTGTAGTATGTGTTATTGCACCCTGCTCCTCTAAAGTACATCAATCTAAACATAATCTGTTATTATAAGTAAAATGTTCAATATTTTTTATTCATGCTGAAAAAAAAAATATTTTAAGAGTGTGACTGTTTGAGAGACAAATACTGCCTTTGCTCTGTAGCAGAGACTTGAAGAACTTTAGGCCATGCTGTTCTTCCTTGTACTGTCTTTTTGGGCTCCAGCTGTATTGATTTCGGGCCAGGTTTGGCCATTGAACAGCACACCACGGAAAACAGTTACTCTGAGTAAGTGAGCTGTCTTTGTTGCTTTTTTTGTTGTTGTTGTTTTTTTTTGTAGTATTTTTCTTGAATAGATATTAGTTTGCGACTTGGCTGCACAGCATTGCTGTTTAATGTTACTGTGATAAGCCTTGCAATATATTTTATTTGTTTTATTTATCTACCTCCTTTTGGTTTTATTTTTATCCTTAACTTCATTCCTTTTTATGCTTGAATACCGGACAGACGTAAAAAGTATTTCACTGCATGTCGTACTCTGTATGTATGTGTATGTGACAAATAAAAATTTTGATTTGATTTGATTTGATTTGATATTAAAAGCATGTTGATGTGTTTTTGCAGCTGGATGGGTAAAAAGTGCTGATTTAAATTCTTACTTCTGCTAAAATTGCTCACAGTTTAATATAAAAGATCCACACAGTATGTAAAATAAATACATACATAAATAATAATAATCATTTTAGGGCATTGGAACATTGCAGACTTTATAATATCAGTATTACAAATACAAATAACACAAAGCATTATTGAGCTACTGAGGTCAAAAGTTACAGTTGTGTTAAGTCTTTCTTCTACTTCACTTCTTTGTACTTTTCTTTATTATGAGCACCAAAGGTCTTATAATTACTCCAACACAGTGGACACTAAAAGCCTATTCTGCTGTTGCTAGGTAACAGAGGACATGTCTTCCAAGAGGAGGGAGTGTGGAATTACACCACCATGCTCCTGATGGAAGATGAGGGTGTGCTCATCCTGGGAGCTCGAGAGGCCATCTTTGCCCTGGACCTCAACAACATCACACACAAGAAGGCTATGGTCAGGAAAAAGATTTCATTTGAATAATAATAATAATAATAATAATAATAATAATAATAATAATAATAATAATAGCTGCATTTCTTTCTTTATTTATTTAAGCCTCATTTCAATTTTACTTATTACTTAGGTTTATTTTCTTATATTCTATCATTTTTTAATTTTACATGTTTATATTTTTTTGTCACTGTGATTTTATTTTTGTCACCAATTTTATTTTTGCATTTTTTTATTTAAACTTGTACACTGTGAAGTACTTTAATACAAATTAAGTAGTTCATTATTATTATTATTATTATTATTATTATTATTATTATTATTATTATTATTGTTGATAATAATAATAATTGTTGTTATTGTATTATAATAATAATAATAATAATAATAATAATAATAATAATAATAATAATAATAATAATAATAATTTAGATTGTGAATGCTAAATAATTGCAACATAAAAAATAATAACAATAACAATATCTTTTATTTGTTGTTAAAATTCCTTGCTTTAGTAGTAAATTTTCTCTTGTACTGTACTTAATTCTAGATCAGTGAAGAAATATATTCTCTTTTATTTTAGGTTAAGTGGTCGGTGACATCAGAGATGCAGCGTAATTGTACGTTCGAAGGGAACACACAGGTGATCCTGCCACAACCCAAGAGATCACACCACCATCACCACCACTCTGACTAGGATTAAGTTGTTCATAATGATGAATGAATGAATAAAGGAATGGAAGAAATAAAATAAAAATGAAGTATATTAGGAACATCTGTACACCTGCACATTACTGATGTTAAATAATAATGTGGCAACTACACAATTTGGAAAAAAGGAACTAGATTAGTACTAGATGGGCTGTTCTGAGTGTCTTCAAAACTGCTGTTCTCCTGCGATTGATATTGATGTGTGTGTGTGTGTGTGTGTGTGTGTGTGTGTGTGTGTGTGTGTGTGTGTGTGTTTTCATGCACCCTCCGTGGTTACTGAAAATGTATCCCATTGTGTATCTTCGTTTTTATGTGTATATATGTAAATGCTCAAATGAGTGTAAAAAAGAATACATTTCCTAATACAGTAAAGAACCAAACATAGTCTGAGTTTTGTGAATATTAAGAACTAGACTTTACACCCCTAAGCCATGTCTCTTTCAAACCCTGGTTAGATTTAACAGTTTTGTGTAGTAAATGTATAATATGATTAGGAACAGGTATGCTATTATACAAAGCCCTGATCTGTAACTAATCTTCTTTGAGTCTTCACCTAGCCTATGAAAGTATTACCTATTATTCGTCTGTCTTGTGTTTTTCTGTTAACGGATCTTTTTTCTGTCTCTTCCTGAGTGACTTCCTAAAAATTTCCTTGGACTCTGTATTCCCTGTAATTTTCCTTTCCAGACTGAGTGTCATAACTACATCCGGATCCTTCATAAAATGTCGAGCGACACCATGTTTGTTTGTGGTACCAATGCTTTTAATCCAACCTGTGATATTATGGTGAGTAAAAATTCCTCCCCATATTTTACTGTAAAATGTCCTTGCTATGATATTGTAGACATTTGTTAACATGAGTTTCAGCCTGTGTGCATGTTTTGTTGTATTATACCACAACATGTAGACATTTCATGTAGCTGTGTTCTGTCTTCCAGTCTTATAAAGACGGCAAGCTGACTCTCGAAGGTAAACAACAAGATGGGAAAGGAAAGTGTCCATTTGATCCTTTCCAGAGATGCGCCTCTGAATTTGTCGGTAGGTGCTTCATCTCTCTTAAGGCAAACTGCTCCATGACGTAACAGGCCAAAGAGCACAATGTTTAGTTAGTGATTAATTAAAAGTTTTTAGTTCACGCATTATATTCATTTTTAAGGTCAGTTCATTAGTCACAGGTACTACTTATGATAACTGATATGATATTCTGAATGCTTTAAAGAAAAGTAACCCAATGAGCCCGTCATTATGCTTTAATAATATAATTCTGATTGTCGTTTAGATGGACAGCTGTACTCTGCTACATCTTCGAATTTCTTTGGCTCAGAACCGGTTGTGATGCGAAGCTTAGATGACACCATACGAACTGAATTCCTGACTTCATGGCTTAATGGTACGAATGTAAATTTTATTACACTAAGTAAGGGACTGAGATGAGTCTTCTGGTTTCATATATAATTTAAAACTCAACTTTACATCTCGTAACTTTAATTCTTGGATCATGTGATTGAGTAGTTTAGAGTCACTGATTAGTTTTGTTATTTCAGAGCCCAATTTCATTGGCATGAAGCATGTGGCTGAGGGAGATGACAACCCAGAGGGGGATGATGACAAGATTTACCTTTTCTTTAATGAAATAGCTGTGGAGTACGATACCTACAGACCGTTGGAGGTGTCAAGGGTGGCCCGCGTTTGTAAGGTACTCTTCCTTATAAAAGGATGTTGTTGATATTACAGTACACCATTCTTCAGGGCCTAAATAACGGTTGTGTGGTCCTCACCACTTCTTTGTTCAAACAAAGAACCTCAGGTGATGACAAAATATCTGGGTGTGGAAATATAAGCACATGCTTCCTAATTCTGAATCAGTACTTAACAAGCCAGATGTTACTAAAGAAATGCAAAAGATTAGCTAATCATTAAGATGTGAAATGATTATAAATCAAATATTATAAGATTAATCACCCTGCTTTTGTTGCTTTTATACATGAATAGAAAACTTTTTTCCTATTTGCAAGTTTTTTTTGTTTGTTTTTTTGCTTACGTAATAAATGCTTAAAATGAGAGATGTTATCTGCTTATAGAACAATACTTTTACCAAAAAATATTTTTTTGGATTATATATTGTTAATTAGTAAATAAATATAACTATTGTCACTTGCTGTCATTTTCTGCAGCATTGTTCTCATACCCTCTGTTCTCTCCTTGCTAGGGGGATGTGGGAGGACAGCGGACATTGCAGAAGAAGTGGACGTCATTTCAAAAGACTCACCTGGACTGTCCTGTCCCTCAAACCTTTCTACCACTTCTCATACAGGATGTGTTCCTCTTCTGCCCAGACACCTGGAAAACCTGTATGTTCTACGGTGTCTTCACTCTTGAGGGGTGAGTAATGTTCAGTTCAAAAATGCCAGCAGAATATGTTTAAATAACTGCAGTGAAGAAGACAAGTTGTGATTTTGAATGTAATCAGGATTGAGGTTGAATACCAGACCAACAATACAGTCAAACCTTAAGCCAGAGGACTTAAACATTACCATTTGTGTTAGATCAGCCTGAGCTCAAGGGCATGCAAAGGTCAAAATGGTTAGGTCAAATGGGAAACCTAACAGGCTTTAGGTTAACATCTCACTGTTATTTATGTTCAATCATCGTTTGCCATTAACTTCAGAATTAAACATTATGGTATTAGTTTGATTGGCACAGTGCTTTAGTGGTTAGCATGCTTGCCTCACACCTCAAATGTTTGGGATTTGATTCCCACTGCTGCCTTGTGTAAAGGGAGCTTCCATGTTGCTTTGCTTTCGGGATATCGTCCAGGTACTCTGGTTTCCTCCTGCAGTCCAAAAACATTGTAGGCTGTTGGATAGTATCTCTAAATTTTGCCCCAAGGGATAGGCTCCCGGTTCTCCACAACCCTGTGTAGGGTAAGGTTTATAAACGAAGGATGTATATGCAATGTGTTCCCATTATAATGTATTTTAAATCACACTATTTATTTATTTGTTTCTGATTCAGACATTACATATGATTTGTTTAATGTAATAAAGGATACATAATGTACCCATACACCAAAGAGCACCATACAAACGCATATTTACACACTTATTCACACCTTCGGGCAATTAAGTACAGCCCATCCAAGTGCTGCATGTTTATGGATGGAAACAGGAACATGGAGAGAACTTATGGAGAAAATCTCCACACAAATTCACAGGATCAACCTGGGGACCCTGGCAGTATGAGATGGCAATGCTGCACCACCTTGTGGTCTTTATATTGCATACACCTGTATGCATACACCTTATTATTTAGTACTACACACTCATATAAAAACCTCAGACAAATTCAATTATGCATACAATTGCCTACGAAACTAATTACTATTTTTTTTAAATATTTTTACTCTAATATGAAATGAATACATTTTAGGAGGTTACATGCTGCAATGAGGTGTACTCAAATATTATCTAAGGGAGTCAAAACCTGTAAATCAAAGAAAATGCTTAAAAAGAAAACAGGTTTCTTCCTGTTTTTTTCTTCCTATTTGCATAGGTGTAAGGCTGTGACATCCAGTTAAAAACAAAGAAAAAATGTAGAAAATATTCATAACTGTTGCTGGTTCAAACATTAATTAGACATAGTTTTATTAACCACCGACCTATGACACTTGTTTCATCTGACAGTGAAATGCCGGAGTACTCAGCAGTGTGTGCGTACAGTATACAGGACATCAGGGATGTGTTCTCTAAAGGCCGATTCAAAGCGCAATACATACATCATTCATTTGAAAGATGGGTGACATACAAAGGACCTGTGCCTGACCCTCGTCCGGGAGCTGTGAGTTCAACATTTACCAACATATTCTACAACAATCCTTTTTATTTGTTAGCTACAGTGGTGGAAAAATGACTTAATTAAGTCAGTATAATAGACAGAAATATTATCATTTACTGAGTAATAACGTACATAGTGATGTGCATAGTAACGTTTTAATTTGTATCTTTTGTCTCCAAAACCACCACCTATGCAGTAGTTAATTATTTGCTTTGTGTTGCTCTCTCTATGTGTGCATGTGTGTAGTGTATTAACAGTAAAACAAGGGAGAAAGGGATTTCAATGTCTTTGGACCTTCCTGATGAAACCCTTCAGTTCATCCGAGACAACCCACTGATGGATCAGGCAGTGAAGCCTTCTGAGCAGCCCCTACTGGTGAAGAAAGGAGCTGTGTTTACTCGTATAGTGGTGGCCAGCACTACTGCCCTGGATGGGAGCAGCCATCAGGTCATGTTTATTGGCACAGGTAGATAAATATTTAGTGTACAGTTTACATAACTTATACAGACTTATGTATGTATGTGTTAGTGTTCAATCAATTGTACAATCTTTGTAACAGCAAGCGGTTCAGTGCTGAAAGCAGTCAACTATGATGGAAAGATGGTGATAATAGAGGAGGTGCAGCTCTTTAAGCAGTCCGAGCCAGTAAAGATATTGCGGCTCTCCGTCACCCTGGTAAGCCTCAGAGCACATTTACATTTTTTCCTCCCTGAAGCTACAACAAAATATTATATTTTTTTTTGTGTAATATTACACTAATTAATTGATTTATTAAGGGGACGAAATAGTTATCTATTTACTTAGGGAGAATGATAAAATGTATTTTCATTGAGTGAATTGTTTTTATTCTTTTGATAAATTTACAAAATATTATAGAAATATTTTTTTTTTCTACTTCTTTTAACACATTTTAGGGAACATGCAAATCTAAGATATTAATTTTTTTTGCCCTCATCATTCACACGAGTAGATCTAAAATAAAATAATAGTTAATGACTTTCCCATCATGGCTATCCCAGTACTCATCTGATTCATTTTATTATTCCTACTTGTGATTCAGTTTTAGTTTGATTCTGTTATAGTTTGACCATCTTTTTAATAACTGCTGTACATATTGTTTCAGGGTCAGCTGTATGCAGGCTCAGAGGAAGCAACGGTGCAGATGCCACTTAGTACATGTGACCATTACGCTTCCTGTATGGACTGTGTGCTGGCCAGAGACCCGTACTGCGGCTGGGACCTCAGCACTGAACGCTGCATTGCTATAAAAAACATTCATCCAGATACACACAGGTACTCAGCATATACTTCTCAGCTGCTGTAATATAGTGTTGTAAGGAAAAATCATGATGTGGTGTGCTGCAAAAAGACAATGGGTGTGACGTGACTTGAAGTTTACCTTTAAGTAATTATTCATTACTTTTAATTATTAACTTTGATTTTTTTATTAAATAACAACACATTAAAAGTTTATTCATCACAGTATTTTACAGTATTTTTTTTACTCTTTATTGACCTAAATTATCTGGAGCTAACAGTAGCGTATTAAAATGAACACACATGTAAACCTGATGTGCCTTCCAGCTAGATCTATTGTAAGTCTTTGTTATAGAAAATTTCACTTAATCCACAGCACCAATCAGAATCAAGACTCAAACATCACTGTGGTTTAAAATATTGAATCGACTGCTCTAGAGACTGTACTATAGACTGTGCACATGTGGGAATGTTAGATACATTACATTTTCAGTCATGTTCATCTATTTTTTCTCCTGCAGTGAGGTGGTTCAGAGTCTGAGAGATGGAAATGCTGCACGTTGTCCTGCAGTCGGTATGTGAACAGGTGGCTTTTTATGCCCACTGGTTCAGATAGTAAATTCAGATAAAAGTGTCTTGTATGGGTAAATATATGTGCAGAAATGGTTTAAGTCCATTGTGACTTGTCACTAAAAGTAAATAAGACTCTCAAAGACTGTTGTTTTTGTGTTACAGAAAGTACTACGATCATTGAAACCTTCAATCTTGGTATCGAGGTCAGGTTGCTGTGCCAGCCAGGATCAAACCTGGCCCGAGTGCAGTGGAGCGTAAACAATCACACACTTCAAAACTCCAACAAGTACAACATTCATCACAACAACCTGTTGATCCTCAATGCCTCTGACAGCGACGCCGGATTCTACACCTGCACCTCTGTAGAGTCCTCCAATGGTAACGACTATGTCATCCAAAATGCTACATACGAGCTGAGGCTGGGAAACTTCACTGAGCATAGTTTGGTCCAGCCTCAGGCAGAGGAAGATCAGAACACTCTCTTGGCCCTCAAGATCCTGGTCATCATACTAACACTGATGATATTTGCTCTTGTGGTGTGGGACGTCTACAAAGGACATTTTGCCATCCTGAGATGCTTGGAAAAAGCTGAGGGAAGTCCACAGAGTGTGTTTTACATGGAATAAGTAAAATTTACAAAATTTGTCTTTTGCAAGTTTTTGCACTCATATTTTTCTAATAAAATGTACACTTGTGATATTAAGTAAAATCTATAAATTTCTGAGGTTGAGTAAAATTAACAAAGCAAATAAGTACACATAACATACTGATCTGATGTAATTAATTGATATAATTAAGTAAAACCAAGCTGCACACTTGAAATGTTTTTGTTCTCTGGATGTTCATAGACATTAATCTGTCTTGTTTACCCAACTTTGTTTAAACATTGTCACATTATGAGAAAATGTAGACCCTGAAACATTCAGAATGATTGTTTCTGTTATCATTTACATTTTACTGGTTTCATGTAATGGTTTTAATATTTTCAAATGCTGTGTTAGAGAGTATTTTAAAATAAGCAGTTTGTTAATGAAACTTGTTTTTTTTTTTTTTTTAAGTTTAAACTATTTTTAAAAAAAGAGCACTTGGACATGGACTTGCTTAATTTACTTAGAAGACAGGATTTATTTGTAACAGCAGTCTGTTAATATCACTTTGTTGATTCTGTCCAGTCTCTGCATAGACATGCAAGTTTAGATGGCTTGATTAAGCAAAAGATTTATAATCATTTATAATCAAAAAATGTCATTGGACTTTACTTTTTCTTGAGCTGTTAAATTCTTATTCTTATTTTTAAGCATTGATCTTAAGCAGGTTTCTGTAAGTTTTTGTAATTTCTTACATTGAAGCTCTTAATAAATACTCTTGATTGCACATTTACTGTCACAGTACTGATCTGTCATATCGTAACAGTGACTTGTTTTATTTACCTTAAAATAATTAACAACACTTAATAAAACAAATAAAATTTTATTAATAGAGAAAACAGTTTTTAAATACCATACTACCATCAAGTCTTCTTGATTGTCATCTTTACAAGAGGGATGAGAAGTTAAGTTAAATGCATGATCTGAATTGGTATCCACTGCCATAGAAGTGTTGGAATGACAGTGAGCTGAGTAAATATCTTTAAATCTGAATATTTCATTTGCTGACTCTTTAAATTACTTATGTGGCAGAAATGTTATAGCTTAAAGGTATAGTTCACCCAAACGTGGACATCTGCTGTTTATTTATTCACTTTACATCCTCCAAGATGTAGGTGTTTCTTCAGTAGAACAGATTTTTTGCTAAGACCACACTCCTAGGTGGTCCATGAAATGCACACCCTGTGGTTTGTCCAAAAATCATTTAGTTGCAACATACTGTAAAAGTAATCTTCACAGCTTGGCATAAAGCCTTTGCAAGTCATTTACAGGACACCCGGTGTAATGCAGAGAAAAGCACTGGGCATCAATGATACCTTCTGATTAGTGGCATCATGTTTTAGAAGGTTGTATTCAGAAGTGTTGCCAGGTGCTCTTAAAGTATAGCTGCTTCTGTTTTTGTGGCTGGTCATAGATAAACGAGTACAAAAAAGAAGCAAATGAATAAATATGGGAAATTACGCCCCGATAAAATCATGTATCAGTGATTTCATAGGCTGATGAAAGTAAGAGCTCACTATGGAGTCTATCACCCAACACTAGCAGCGATTAACTTTTGTGATAAATCTATCTGCTTTTTGAACACTCAGGAGGCAGAACCTGAGAACTTGCATTATCTGAATCACTGGGGACTGCAGTTTTAGCTAAAAAAATTCTTCACTGTTCAAATGTAGAAAACAATGTTTTCCTGGTTTATAGCCGTCTAATTTGGACATAAATTCCTCCTTTATCTGTAAATAGATAAAAATACTAACTTATTGCTAGACAATCACCACAAAAAAAAAAATACAACAGCTCCTTTATGAGCACCAACTATTTATCAAGACAACTTTCAGGAATATAAACCATTTTGCAGGATGTAAATAACACTAGAAACACTAGAAACATACACAAACAATTGAACAAAACACAATCAACAGAACATTTAGAATTGAACTGAAAATTAAACAAACATCTTTAAATCTTAATTATATGAGTGAAATAAACACAAAAATTTAACAGGAAGTGCTTCTGAATATGTTTAACTAATAACCCTGGACAATTTTGCAGGGCGAGTTTTCCATAATCGCAGTGCATCTGTCTGTGCTTGTTCCTTCCAAAGCCTGTGTGCACACGGTTAAATAAGCGAGCCTTGCTGGTACTTGTCAGCCCACATGTACCCAGTCAGGGGCATCTTGACGCTGAACTTGGCCTCGTCACCCCATTCCATCTTTTGCGCGTCGTGCAAACCAGTGGTGTAGTCTTCAAAAAAGTGGTATACTACTACACCCACCGACCTCTTAAACCCCCTGTTCCCTGCCACGCTGCCAAAACAAGAAAAGCAAAAACAACACACAGAAGTCAATGTTTGCATTTACATGACATTAACATTAATGCCTTTAGCAGACACCTTTATCCAAAGAAACTCAAAGTGCATTTGAGTTACATACATTTTATCAGTTTCTGTGTTCCCTGGGAATCAAACTCACAACCTTTGCGATGCTAACGTAATGCTCTACCATAATGCACTCATACACTTATATAAAAAATATTTTGTCATTCAATTATGCATTGTTTGTTCAGTTACAGTATGTTCCAAACATTTTTTCTATCTAACATGGACTGTGGAAAAGTGGCATGTTGATTTTTTGATGAATCATCTATTGAACTGCATCCCAATCATCGCAAATACTGCAGAAGACCTATTGGAACCCACATAGACCCAAGATTCACACAGAAAACAGTCAAGTTTGGTGGAGGAAAAATCATGGTTTGGGGTTACATTCAGTAGGGGGGCGTGCGAGAGATCTGCAGAGTGGATGGCAACATCAATAGAGTGAGGTATCAAGACATTCTTGCTGCCCATTACATACCACAGGAGAGGGCAAATTCTTCAGCAGGATGGTGCTCCTTCTCATACTTCAGCCTCCACCTTTCTGTCCTAATTAAGTAATTAAAAATCAAGGCTTGATAAGAATTTATTTTGGTAAAATAAGCTTAATCTAGAGGCCTTTGCCTTTCATATGTGCCACTTCTGATTCCAAATGATCAACTAGAAGTCAAGTTATTATCTGTTGTTCCTACAACTTAGATAGGCAACGAGACTTTTGTCAGGGAGTGTATGGATAAATTTAAAGTAATTAAATATTTAAATATGTTTATGCATTACAGGATTCCTAAAGCAAATATTTTATAGATATAATTTACATATTTCCCCCCTTATAGATTCAGTGTGGAACCTTCACAAAATGGTTCCACATAAAATGCCTTGGGATGACAGAAGCACAAATACCGAGCGGATAAAGCCCTTGGTATTGTGCATTGAGCTAAAGCTAGTACAGGGACCATAGAGCTTAACAATATCTGTAATAGCTCTTATATAAGCAGCAGGATTACATATGTTTGACAAAAGCTGATTTACACATTGAAGTTTACATCACAATTAAATATATATATTGTTATATATTGTATATTGTTGTATATTGTTTATAATGCAAACAATAAAAATAATCTAAAAGCAAGGTTTCTCAAAATAAGTGTTGTAGTATAACTATCAGGACATCAGTGATGTGTGAGCTGAATTTGGTGACAGCACAGTGTATTACAGTGAAGTTATTGAATATAATTTCCATAATAGTAAAGTTATGGAATTATTTTCATATAAAAAAAATCATAAAAAATTGTACAAAAAGACATTTCCCCAAAATAATGATGTGTGAGCTGAATTTGGTGACAGTACAGTGTATTACAGTGAAGTTATTGTTTTTTTTTAATTATGAAAAATCATAAAAATGATACAAAAAGACATTTCTCCCCAGTAAGTGTTGTAGTATAACTATCAGTGACGTGTGAGCTGAGTTTGGTGACAGTGCAGTGTATTACAGTGAAGTTTTCGGGGTTTGCACTTTTCAGACGGTCCCTTGCAATCTGTTTCTCAGTCGTCTGCACATAGAGACTTATGTATTTTGTCCACCGCGGAGGAAAGATGATATTGAGGAAAATTGGGTTGTAGCTGCCTCTCTACATTACTACGATAGAAAAGAAGGTGTTATTTGTGTAATAAGAGCGTTTAGCTCAGGAGTTATTGACTCGGGAAACTCGAATCTGTGAATATGCGGCCAACTTTACTTAAGTCTGCTTCAGCATGACACCAGCTTCTGTTGATGAAGTAAACGCTGCTCCCTGTAAACGCTCGGTGAAGTTGGCACACGACAGCTGTCGGGGGCGGGGAAGGGGGGCGGAATTCAAATAAAAATGAACCAATTACAACGAAGTTTTGCGATGCAGTTAAAGGGGAAGAAAAGACGAGGGTAAATTATGGACGTTTAAGCAGCAAAACAAGTGGGTATACCGAGGGTATTCTCTAATATTAAGCCATAGAAGTCGTTATACGCAAACAGCCCTGGGGAAAAAGTAAGCATACTGTGTATACGTGCGTATTGCCCCGACTACACCACTGGTGCAAACGCGTCCTCTGCGCTCTTGTTGGCGTCACCTGAACACAAACACGGTGGCTTAGTGGTTAGCACGTTCTCTGAAAAATTGTCCATATTGTGTGATTGCGTGAGTGAATGAGCGTGTGTGTGCCCTGCGATGGGTTGGCACTCCGTCCAGGGTGTATCCTGCCTTGATGCCCGATGACGCCTGAGATAGGCACAGGCTCCCCGTGACCCGAGGTAGTTCGGATAAGCGGTAGAAGATGAATGAATGAATGACTGTTCTCAATAACCCCTAGACAATTTGAGTTCGTAACAACCTGCACGTGTAAAGCAACAAATTACAACCCGTAATTGACACGTTTCAAGCAGCTGTAGTAACTTTGAATCGGGAATTAGCAGCTCTGGAAGGTACTCAATATATTTATAATTATTCCATTATTCTTATTTCTTTTTTTTGGTGGACTGATGTCTCTAAGATGAAACATCAAGTAACTTTGTCTATAACGATCAGTGATATTTATGGACAGCTTCCCTCTCTCTCTGCAAAATGTTTATTTCACAGAATTTAAAGTTCTATTTGCTTATGACGGAACACATAATTCTGATTGGTCAGAAGCTGTTAATTTTCTATTAGAACAGCTCCGTCATTACACTAGTGCCAGCTGTAAGGATCTAATACCTTATTGTTTCTATAGTAACAACTTACACCAAGACTGGCAAGGATAATATGGCCCATTATTATGAAACAGTCATTTTTAAAGTGAAACAAAATGAACAGTAGCATAACTTTTCCCAGGCATTATTATGGCTTGAGGAGTTATTCATTCATGTTAAGGTTTTTACTGTGAAACTCATATTAATGCTGATTCTTTTACATTTACATTTACAGCATTTAGCAGACACTCTTATCCAGAGTGACTTACATTTTTCAGTTTATACACCTGAGCAATTGAGGGTTAAGGGCCTTGCTCAGGGGCCCTGCAGTAGCAACTTGGTGGACCTGGGATTCGAACCAATGACCTTCCGATCAGGAGTCGAACGCCTTAACCACTGAGCTACCACAATAAATGCACAGTGTGATGAGATGCCTTTGTTGCTATGTCATTTACTATTTCCCCATCTTGTATTATTTAATGTTTAAATGCCATTAATGTTTAAATTGCAATATCTATCATTACCAGGTGTTATAAGACATTTTCCAAATTATGCCATTTGAAGGTGCCCAGCAGGTTGTCTGCATTAGTCTATCCCATGTACTCTTTATCCGTTCAGATAAAAATCTATAGTGCGTCTAAAGAGACTTTATGTATTCAATAAAGTGAAAAAAGTCAGAATTGTTTTTTAGTATAGGCCTGTGTTTATATTATGACTGGGACGGAGATCAGTCCACATTTAACATGTGATTAAAACAAAAACTTTTCTCTGCAAATGTTGACTTCTATCCTATGTTATTGAGCAATGCTGCTCGGAGACCAGTAAGAACTGAGCTTTACTCTTTACTGCTGTCAACACGATCGTTCTTCTTCCTGCTCCTGTCCTCGCTCTTCCTTTCCCTCCCTCTGGTCCTCCTCCACTCTTCATCTTGCTTCCGCCTTCTCTCTTTGCTGGAGCTCTTGCTCCTGTGCTCAGCACTCGTCTGTCTCCTTCTCCTATTTCTGTCGCTGCTGTCTCTGTCTCTCACATGCCGTCTCTCTGCACTGGAGCATGTGCTAGAACAAGATGAACTCCTGCTCTGCCTGTGCTCTGATTTCTCCTTCTTTTGACTCTTCTTATTGTGTTTTTTCTACCATGGTCATCAAGCATTGAGCTAATTAGACAGACAAGAGTGATTCTGTTGGTACTATTTTCACTATTTGTCAGACATAAAACAATTCATTGGTGAAGGCATGAGAACTGTACATGAAAAGCTGCACTATAAATGTGTTTGAACCTAATTTTATGTAACACAGGTGTGACCGATATAAAAAGTTTCTCATTTCACTGCAGGAAATAAACAATAACAAAGTTACAGGTCACTACTAACACCACCCACACATGTGTTAGAAAAATGTAGCATAGTTACTATGTCAGGTTTCCCTATTTTGAATCACTCCTTATTTTGGTTTTACAGCTCAAGTCAATTCAGTTTTCTCCATATAGTGCCTTTAACAGTTTTAAAGGTATAAAATTATCCACAGTTAGCAAGCTTGGCATAACAGCAATAAGGAAAAACTGACTGAGATGATATAAGGAAGTAACACTGAGAGGAACCAGGATCAAAATTTGAAACCTCATCTTTGAAATCTTCATCTGGGTAACATGTAATAGTGCAATTATATATAATTTCCCTTATTTAAAGAATTCTACTTATGCAACCAGAAAAAATATAGTTTTAACATAAAGTGTATTTTGTTGAAATTATCAGCATTTCACTTCTTTTGGTAATTGCAGTCTTAATGCTATCACAGCAATTTTAGTCCTAAACCATCATAGCCAAAGGGATTGTATTACTTACAGTCCAAGCGATCTTCATGGTTTCTCAGTGGTACCATCCACAGTAATTTCATATATGCACAATCTGTTGTGTTTTAGTCTTTGCATAATCCCACTGTTAAAGCAGAGACCCTTCCATACTAATAATCGATTTTCTCCACAAAAGCCATAATGACTTTATTGTGATCCTGGACTTTTTCAAAGAAGCTGCAGCTCCACTAAATACTCTACTTCTACTCTGAATCTGGAACTGCCATGAAAGTTCCGGAATCTCTTGTCATATGTTTCTGTTTGAAAGACAGCCATTACATTATTATTCAAAGCATTTTGTCAGGAGCTGCAGCAGGTAAGTTCATCTTCAAAGCTTATGCTTGTGTTAGTACAAAATAATAACAGTGATGAAGTGTCTGATGTGTAAGTTACAACTCAGAACAGTGTGTTCTGTGTTTCTGTACAATCTGGTGCTCCAGATATTTCTAGATATAGTTGATACACTGTATACCTTAAACTTTCCTGGCCTGCTAATTTATATTAGATGGAGTATTACAAATATTTATTAGGCTAAAAAAATGTGTAATTGATTTTAAGTGTGTTAGGTTTAAGTAACAGAAAATACTCAACAGTGGGCTGGTGAAGTGGATTAGTTTTTCATAACTGAACATCCTGAAGAGTTTTTATTCCTCTTAAACCACCAATGGTTTGAATGATATATTAATCAAAGCGCATCGTGTCATAATTTTAAGCATTTATTGACACATTCAATATTTAATGTCATCTGCTATCATTTAGATGATCTACAATAGAGATGCACTGATCAGCTCAAACATCATCCGAATCCACCAGCACCATCATTTTCTCTGTATAAAATCTCCACACCCGATCGTCCCATTCCAATTATACTAATTTTTAGTTTTCAGCATCATGATATGGGCAATGGATGGTTCTTTAAAACCTCATTCTGTGCAGTTAGAGCGATCAACACGTAACATAATACTCTGGATAGATGCTGCTTTTAATCGAAAGTTTGTTTATTTATTTATTTATTTATTTATTTATTTATTAATCTATTTATAAAACAAAAGGTTGCTCTGTGTCCAGATTAGGCTACATTTAGCGTATTAGCATAATAATAAACACAGGCTTTAGTCCCTTTATCTGGAATGTCACCGTTTCTGTCAACTTTTATGGCCTTTGTTTCCTATATTCTTCTCCAGGGCCGATTCTAGGGTCAGAGCTTTAGGGCTGCTGAGCTCCTTTTAAGGGGTGCTGAAGCTAAGGATATGATCAAAAGGCACACAGAGGCGTGTCATTTTAAATGTCTTTATTATTATTGGGCTTTTAACTTTTTATTAAATTACAAATTCCTTTCACAAGATCATTATGGACTGTCTCTAGTCTCTAACCTGAATCTGTCTTTTTTCTTTTAAAGAACTGCCGTATGTCCATTACTCACTGGCAGGCCACACACACGCACACAGAGAGATAGATAGAGAGAGAGAGAGAGAGAGAGAGAGAGAGAGAGTAAGTAATGCTAGGCGTTCAATCCTGTGTGTGTGAGGAATGAATAAATACAGCAAAAGAAAAACATTAAACTTTCTTTTATTGTCTAGTTTGATAGTCACCCACAACTGAAAAATAACAGATCTAAATCTAGGAATGAATAACAATTCATTTAAAAAGCCACAGTGAGTGTTTTCACACATACTGGTGGTATACAGTGATATGGCGTTTGTTTTCACTCTGGTCCACTCTGGGCTTCATGTTTCCATGACGACTGACCAGAAAAGACGCACGTGACGTCATGTTTACATGACTCCCGATTGTTAAAATGAGTATCAAATTAATGATAAACTTTAACAACAGAGACACACGTACACACTACACAGGTACGCAGTTTATTTGTCGCGCTGCTGTTTTTGTTTCATGCTCTAGCAGTTAATAAACAGAACTGCATGCGTCTTGCGGAAGAACATTGTAACCGGCGCTACTTCTCTCCGTTTATGACTATGGACGAGTCACTCAGGTCCTATGCTACTCCACAGCGGCGGCGACAAGTCAAACAAGTCAAACTTAGCACTTACTGTACCTTATAACTATCATTCCTTCACCTTCCTGTTACTAAGTGGGAAAAAACGCATCTTGTTATAGATAACAACAAATCAACAGCTTTACATCAGCTCATTAAAAAGAAAATTGCTAACACTGGGAAATTTTAATATTCCTAAATATTAAATACATATCTTAAACAAAGCACAATCAGCAATTATACTTTGTAAAAGAACATGTTTAAATCTGTTTATTATTGTTGGTAGTAGTATTTAATCATGTGGAGCATCTTCCATAAAGGTCACTGTGACGTCTACTATAATGTCGACTACAGACATGATAAGATATTTAAACTTGCACATTTGTACAATTGATAAAATCATCAACAATTGTGTAGGGGGGCACGGTGGCTTAGTGGTTAGCACGTTCGCCTCACACCTCCAGGGTTGGGGGTTCGATTCCCGCCTCCGCCTTGTGTGTGTGGAGTTTGCATGTTCTCCCCGTGCCTCGGGGGTTTCCTCCGGGTACTCCGGTTTCCTCCCCCGGTCCAAAGACATGCATGGTAGGTTGATTGGCATCTCTGGAAAATTGTCTGTAGTGTGTGATTGTGTGAGTGAATGAGAGTGTGCGTGTGCCCTGCGATGGGTTGGCATTCCGTCCAGGGTGTATCCTGCCTTGATGCCCGATGACGCCTGAGATAGGCACCCCGTGACCCGAGGTAGTTCGGATAAGTGGTAGAAAATGAATGAATGAATGTATCAACAATTGTTTTCCCTGTAGCTGCTGTTATAGACAATAAACAACACCAAGCACAGTCAGGCCTGTAACAGCACTGTGTTATAAGTGTAATTAATGCAGAAATTCTGTTATGTTCAAAATGTTCTCAAATATAAACTTCACCGCAAGAGGTGCACATGCCCTGTGTTGTTATTCATCCATTCATCTTCTACCGCTTATCCGAACTACCTCGGGTCACGGGGAGCCTGTGCCTATCTCAGGCGTCATCGGGCATCAAGGCAGGATACACCCTGGACGGAGTGCCAACCCATCGCAGGGCACACACACACTCTCATTCACTCACACAATCACACACTAGGGACAATTTTCCAGAGATGCCAATCAACCTACCATGCATGTCTTTGGACCGGGGGAGGAAACTGGAGTACCCGGAGGAAACCCCGGAGGCACGGGGAGAACATACAAACTCCACACACACAAGGTGGAGGCGGGAATCAAACCCCGACCCTGGAGGTGTGAGGCGAACGTGCTAACCACTAAGCCACCGTGCCCCCACCGTGTTGTTATGTGTTGTTCAAATATGCATATGAACAAAATAAACTAATGGAAATGGCGTTTAATGACATGATGCATGTGATAAATTTGCAACTCCACTGGATAATTGGCAGTCGATGCTGTTATGAGGAAGGATGTGAGTTTTGCTTCAGTTATCCTCAGTGCTGCATCGATCTAAAAAAAATGACAACTCGATCCATGACCTTTAAACGGAGATTCTGAAATTATTATAACATATTCAGTTCTTCTTTTGAACAACATGAATATGTCTTCATAAGTTTTACTCTTTGTTTTACTGTAATGTTAAGACAGGAAACTGTGACTTTGTTCTCTATAATATTGTAGTGTGTGATCTATGCTGTTCTTAATGAATTTATTATCTTTAAATGAACAATTTTTCAGCGTGAATGACAGATTTTTCTCAATATTTCTACAAGGTAATTGTATGGAAAACTAAAAGGTTTCAATTAAAAATCCAGCTCATGTGCAGTATGTCTTATTTCACTTTGCTCTTCTGAAGTACAGCAATTTAAACATAATCTGTTATTATAAGAAAAATGTTACGTTTTTTTCTTCATGCTGAAAAAATATATTTTTAATGTTTTACAGTGTGACTGTTTGAGAGACTGAGACTGACGTTGCTCTGTAGAAGAGACTTGAAGAACTTTAGGACATGCTGTTCTTCCTTGTCCTGTATTTTTGGGTTCCAGCTGTATTGACTTCGGGTCAGGTTTGGCCATTGAACAGCACACCACGGAAAACAGTTACTCTGGGTAAGTGAGCTGTTTTTGTTGCTTTATTTTTTGTTGTTTTTTTTTTTTCTTAAATATATATATAGTTTGTGACTTGGCTGCACAGCATTGCTGTTTAATGTTACTGTGGTAAGCCTTGCAAATATTAAAAGCATGTTGATGTGTTGTTGCAGCTGAATGGTTAAAAAGTGCTGATTTAAATTCTTACTTCTGTCAAAATTGCTCACAGCTTAATATCAAAGATCCACAGTATGTAAATAAATACATACATAAAAAATAATAGAAATAAACCATTTTAGGGCATTGATACAAATAACCAAATAATTGTTGAGTTACTGAGGTCAAAAGTTACAGTTGTGTTGTCTTTCTTCTACTTCACTTCTCTGTACTTTTCTTTATTATGAGCACCAAAGGTCTTATAACTACTCCAACACAGTGGACACTAAAAGCCTATTCTGCTGTTGCTAGGTAACAGAGGACATGTCTTTCAAGAGGAGGGAGTGTGGAATTACACCACCATGCTCCTGATGGAAGATGAGGGTGTGCTCATCCTGGGAGCTCGAGAGGCCATCTTTGCCCTGGACCTCAAGAACATCACATACAAGAAGGCTATGGTCAGGGAAAAGATTTCATTTGAATAATAATAATAATAATAATAATAATAATAATAATAATAATAATAATAATAGATTTATTTATTTATTTGTTTGTTTGTTTGTTTGTTTTTCACAGCCTCAACTTTTTTGGTTGTTTTTTTGTTTCAATATAACTTATAACTAGGGTTATTTGCTTATATTCTATCATTTTTACATTTTACCTATTTATATTATTTTAATGATTGTACTTTTATTCTAGTTTCAAACATTCATTCTGTTATTAGTTTGTTTACATTTCAGATAGTAATAACTGTTAAAATAAATAATAGTTTTAAATAGTTAAAATAAAGTAAGTTTTCACCTGCACTGTACTTATTTAATTGTACATCAGTGAAGAAATATATTCTCTTCTCTTCTCTTTTTTGTAGGTTAAGTGGGCAGTGACTTCAGAGATGCAGCGTACTTGTATTTTCAAAGGAAAAACACAGGTGAGGGGTGTTGTGTGTGACCATTCTGTGTAAAATCCAGAGACTGTTATGTGTGTGACTGACAGGAGAGCAGCAGTTTCATAAATGCTCTAAGCTGCCCATCTAGTAATTAAAATCCTTTCACAAACCAAGAGACCACACCACCATCACCAACACTCTGACTAGGATGAAGTGGTTTATGTTGATGAAGGAATGAATAAAGGAATCTAAGAAATAAACTTGCTCTCCACTATATTAGGAACAAGTGTACACCAGCACATGATGTTACCTAATAATGTCGCACCTACACAATGTGGAAAAAAGGAATAGGTCAAGAGCTTTAGGTAACCACAATTTACAGTTTAAACAGAAAACTGTACCGTTGAGTGACAGTTTGTCAGACCAGCTCTCTGATCACAGAGATTATACATTTTCTTTATATTTGATGCAAACATTAACTGAAACTTTTACCTCTACTGTATCTGTAAAATCCAGCCAGAGGTTTGAAGACACTACACTGTGATTATTGCACTCTAGACAACTCATTTGGGTTACAATACAGCTTGGTCCTTGAATGAGGTTGAAGCTTTATCTTGGCTAATCATGGACAAGCCTCTTAACAGTGTTGTTCTTGGAGAACCTCCAATCTGAGTTTAATGATGTTGATGCTGCGTTCAAGAGGAAATCCACTGGAAGATGCTGTGACTTAATTCTGGAAAACAGCCAAAAATCAGAAACAAATGTTTTATTACCAGTAATATACTTTGTCATCTCTACTTCAAAAATATATACAAAATAATAAAACAATATTTTTATTTACCATCCAACAGCTTCATATAAAATTGCAGCAACATTAAAACAACTTAATGGACCTAATCACTTTGGGCCGTAATCAGACAATAGCTGTCGAAATGATATCACTACTCCCAAATTGTTACATCATCCTCAGATTACTGAATAGTCTTCTTACACACACTGTAAATATGATGAAAGTTTAAACTTGATACATTATTATTAATAATTATCGATTAATAATAATTGATTATTGATTAATAACAAGATATTTAATAATAATAAACTTGCTTCCAGTTGGGAACCTATTTCTAAAGTTGACTTTGGTAATCATGTTTTTTTATGTACAGTACATAAATTAGGCTTTAAACACAAAGAGAAGTGGGATATCTTTCAGTGGAACTGAAATTAATTACTTAAAGATGATTTCCTCATTTGCTCTTTCACTTCGGTAGTAACTAGACTTTAAAATCATAATAAGATGAAGACTGTACGTGCTGTACTTATGACTGGTGTACAAATAAGACACTAATTTCAGTACAGGAAAGTCTAAAGAGTAAAAACGAGAAATGTATATGTATATCTTTGTCTTTATATGTAAATATGTAAATTCTCAAATAAGGGTAAAAAAAAAAAAAAAAAAATTATTTCCTAATACAGTAAAGAACCAGACATAGATGTTACACCCCTAAGCCATGTCTAACTTTCAAACCCTGGTTAGATTCAACAGTTTTGTGCAGTAAATATATCATATGATTAGGAACAGGTATGCTATTATACAAAGCCCTGATCTGCAACTTATCCCCTTTGAGTCCTCACCTAGCCTATGAAATTATTCCCCATTATTCTTCTGTCTTGTGTTGTTCTGTGAACAGATCTTTTTTCTGTCTCTTCCTGATTGGCTTCCGAATAATTTCCTTGGACTTTGTATTACCTGTAATTTTCCTTTCCAGACTGATTGTCATAACTACATCCGGATTCTTCATAAAATGTCGAGCGACACCATGTTCGTTTGTGGTACCAACGCTTTTAATCCAACCTGTGATATTATGGTGAGTAAAAATTCCTCCACATACAGTGGTGTGAAAAAGTGTTGGCCCATTTCTGGATTTTATTTTTTTGCATGTTTGTCACACTTTAATGTTTCAGATCATCAAACGAATTTAAATATTAGTCAAAGACAACACAAGTAAACATAACATGCAGTTTTTAAATGACAGTTTTTAATACTAAGGGAAAACAAAATGCAAACCTACATGGCCCTGAGTGAAAAAGCTGTTAAAACATAACTGTGGTTTTTCATACCTGAGATCAGTTTCTCTAACCACACTCAGGCCTGATTACTGCCACACGTGTTCGCATTCAAGAAATCACTTAAATTAAACCTGACTGACAAAGTATTGTATTTTACTGTAAAATGTCCTTGCTATGATATTGTAGACATTTGTTAACATGAGTTTCAGCCTTTGTGCATGTTTTGTTGTATTATATCACACCATGTAGATATTTTAATGTAGCTGTGTTCTTTCTTCCAGTCTTATAAAGATGGCAAGCTGACTCTCAAAGGTAAACAAGAAGATGGGAGAGGAATGTGTCCATTTGATCCTTTCCAGAGATGTGCCTCTGAATTTGTCGGTGGGTGCTTCATCTCTCTTTAGGAAAACTTCTCCATGACGTAACAGACAAAGCAAACAATGTGTAGTTAGTGATTGATTAAAAGTTTTAAGTCACTTTAAGTTTTAAAGTTTTTACTAGGGCTGTGCAATATGAACAAAATAATCATATTGCGATTTTCTGAATGAATATTGCGATTGCGATTTTATTTGCGATTTTGGCAATTGTTTTTGCTTTTTCAAACTTTTTCAAACATGCTTTTTCTAAATGTATTCAGTGCACAAGAAGTGCATAACAAAACATTTCACAATGAAATAACATAGTATTAATAGTTTAATAAACAAAACTGTAGTAAAATTGTCTTTAAAACAGATGACATAAAATAAATTAAGATTAACTAAACTAAATTCCAGTCATAAAAAATTAATTTCTAAACTGTTTTTCAGTGCACACATTTCACAATGAAATAACATACTGTACAGTTGTACTAACTGCTTGATAAACAAAACTAATAAATTGTCTTAAAAACAGACAACATGAAATAAATTAAGATTAACTAACCTCAACTCCAGTCATGGGGGCACAGTGGCTTAGTGGTTAGCATGTTCGCCTCACACCTCCATGGTCGGGGGGTCGATTCCCGCCTCCGCCTTGTGTGTGTGGAGTTTGCATGTTCTCCCCGTGCCTCGGGGGTTTCCTCCGGGTACTCCGGTTTCCTCCCCCGGTCCAAAGACATGCATGGTAGGTTGATTGGCATCTCTGGAAAATTGTCCGTAATGTGTGATTGCGTGAGTGAATGAGAGTGTGTGTGTGCCCTGCGATGGGTTGGCACTCCATCCAGGGTGTATCCTGCCTTGATGCCCGATGACGCCTGAGACCACGGGGGCACAGGCTCCCCGTGACCCGAGGTAGTTCGGATAAGCGGTAGAAGATGAGTGAGTGAGTGAGTGAGTGAACTCCAGTCATAACAATAAATAAAAACTAACAGAAATCAAAACCAAAAAACAGATTGCTCTCTTAAAGGATTTTTGCAAGAAAAACCAGCATGTCCACCATTTCTGGTTTTAAGCATGAACGGTGACGTCACCACATTCTCCCCAGTACTAAACACTCTCTCTGAAGATGAGCTGGTGGCAGGAATACAAAGATATTTATCTGATGGAGTCTCCACCATTTCAGAGGATGTTCCTCACTGTCAATGGATGGAGAAAGCAGGTAGCTGTTTAACTCAGAGGCTATGGCTTCTTCAAGTCGCAGAGCTGCTGGCATGGCTGATGTCGTTTTGAAGAAGCTTCCTAAGGACTTCCGTGCTTTTTTTCATGGTGGAGGTAGATTGATGCCAGGATTCTCTCTGCATGTGTTACTCACAGATTCAGATGTATCCTTTGACATACAGAACAGAAAGAAAAGATTAAAAAGCCATATAAAAGAGTGTTTATCTAAGGAGATGACAGTTTCATCCAGATTACATAAATTAACTCACCTTGTGTGAACTCATTTCCATGTCAGACATGACACTGGCCTTAATGTTTGGAAGTTTATCCTCATCAGTGTAGCTGGTTTTGAATCTGGGATCCAAAAATGTTGTTGTATCCAGAAGCTCTTGGGTAGTTTCATCCTCATAATGTTTATTGATGTAGTTCAGAATTTTTGATTTTATAGTCTTTGTCAAGTCAGTATCTTCATCATCAACTGCAAGAATCTTGGTGTTCAGAAGGTGAAGAACCGGTTTCACTACGAGATATTGATGTAGTTTTCACTGGAAAGGGCATCCCTGAACTCCTGAAGTGGACCCAATGCCTTACTTACAGATTCTAGAACATCTGTGTCTTGCCATTGGTGTATTAGGTGTCTTGTTTTACGGTCAGCTGAAAGGACCTGAGACAATGCCCTCTGTTGCTCCAAAACCCTGTCTATCATTTGTTGCATTAGCCCCATCTTGTTGGGCATGATTTTATGAGGGCATGTTGGGGAAGCTGGAGTTCTTCCTGGGCTTCAGCTATCTTTTTTTTCCAACTGTGGGAAAAATGTCCCACTAGCTTTTTGCATAATCCGTTAGCGCGGGAAATGAGAGGTTCATACTTGATTGCAATTTCCAAAAAAATAAAAAATCGCAAAACATGATGAATGTGTATTTCATTCATTTAAATATAAAATTATTGAGTAACACTTTACAATAAGGTGCTATTTGTTAACAACTAGTTAATACATTAGCTAAAATGAACTGACAATGAACAATACTAATATAGTATTAATGTTAGCTCATGTTAATTTTAGCATTTATTAATACATTATTAAAATCAAACGTTGTCATTGTTAACATTAGATAATGCACCATGAACTAACATGAATAGCTGTATTGACATGAACTAACATTAACAAGAATGAATAAATGCTGGAAAAAATTGTTTATTGTTAGCTAATGGATTAGTATTTGTGGCGACATATATGCAAATTCATTCTCCGCCAGTAGGAGGTGCTTAGAGCGGGACAGAGAGCTTTTTTCTTGGTAACGCTGTATACAAAGCAACGCTCGGCTGCTTTATCAGGCATTACATGCAAAATAAAAAGAAAATGACATCCAAAAATTTTTTCTTCAGAAATAACTCCACAAATAATTAAATGTAAGGAAAACACTGCAATTTATTACTGTTAACAAATAGTACCTTATTGTAAAATGTTACCAACTATGGTACAAGTTGAAAATACTATTACAAAACATTATAATACGTTTTCATATTAAACATCTTTGTGCAATTTGTTTCTTAATAAAAAAAGTATGCCCTACAAAGTGCCCTAATGTAAAGTATACATTACTTAATGTAAAGTAGAATAAATGTATAATAAAATCTAACTTACGAATTGCCAAATGCAGTCTGTGTCCGACGCACTGCAATCGTGTCCAGTTGTTCAAAGTGACAGCCTTCACTATGTTAGTTCCATTGTCTGTTGTGATAGACACTTGTTGCTCTTCACAAAGTCCCCAAGATGCTGAAGCTTCTTTTAACCCTTCAGATATATTTTCTCTAGTGTGATCTTCTGGGAAGAATGCTGTTTGCAAACATTGACTTTTCATTTCAAAGTTGTCATTAATATAGTGGACCGTTAAACTCATGTACAGCTCCATCGTTCTGCTGGACCACATATCTGTGGTCGTGGCATAGTATTTCACCTGCTTGAGCTCGTATTCAACACCCGCCTTACATTTCTCATACATTTCGGGAATAGCAAATCGTGTGAAATGAGTGCGAGATGGCAGCTGGTATCTTTTGTCGAGTGTTTGTATTAGTCTTCGGAAGCCGTCTTTACTGATGATGTGCACAGGCATCATATCTTTGCATAGATGATAGGTGACCGCGTCGGTGATTTCTTTGTGCCGTTTTGATCCTTTCTCATAAGGCATGGCGCTTGCAAATGCTTGAACAATGGATACTTGTTCAATCTGTTCGGGCTGGCTTTGATGTGTGCTTTTGTTTGTTTCGATGGACTTTGTCGACATGCATTGATCATGCAGATTTTATGGCACTGTTTTAAGTGTTGGAACAGATTTGTTGTATTGCTCCGTTTCGTTGGAATAATCATTTCACAAGTCTTGCAAATTACCTTGCTCTGTGACACATCCTCTCTCCCGAATCCAAAATACTCCCAAACGACTGACGTTGAATTTCTCTTTGGCACCAAATCATTTTTATTTTGACCTGCATCCATATTTTATGTTCTTTCCTCCCGCTTGCCTGTTCGATTCTTCGGCTCAGCTTTGTCGTGCACTGCGTGAGCTCTGATTGGTTAACATCTTAATAGATAAAATCACAGCCTTATGCGGTTTAGAAATCGCATGTTCTTAAATCGCGATTTTTTTGCGATTGCGATTAATTGCACAGCCCTAGTTTTTACTATTATTTTTTTTTTTTCTTTTCCAGTTTAGTTCATGCATTATATTCTTTTTGAAGGTCAATTCTTTAGTCATAGGTGATACTTATGATATCTCATATGATATTCTGAATGCTTTAAAGGAAAGTAACCCAATGATACCATCATTATGCTTTAATAATATAATTCTGATTGTTGTTTAGATGGAAAGCTGTACTCTGCTACATATAAAAATTTCCTGGGCTCACAACCAACTGTGATGCGCAACTCAAATGGCACCATAAGAACTGAAGACAAGACTTCATGGCTTAATGGTAAGAATGTATTCTAGAATGTGTAAATTTTATTACATTAAGTAAGGGACTAAGATGAGTCTTCTGATATTGGATATAATTTAAAACTCAACTTTACATCTCATACCTTTCTTTAATTTTGGATCATGTGATTGAGTAGTTGAGAGTCACTGATTAGTTTTGTTATTTCAGAGCCCAATTTCATTGGCATGAAACATGTGGCTGAGGGAGATGACAACCCAGAGGGGGATGATGACAAGATTTACATTTTCTTTAATGAAAAAGCTGTGGAGTACGATGCCTACAGTAAGATGGAGGTGTCAAGGGTGGCTCGCATTTGTAAGGTACTCTTCCTTATAAAAGGATGTTGCTGATATTACAGTACACCATTCTACATCTCTATGTTTTTATTCATCAGGACCTAAATAATGGTTGTGTGGTCCTCACCACTTATTTGTTCAAACAAAGAACCTCAGGTGACGACAAAATACCTGGGTGGGGAAATATAAGCACATGCTTCCTACTTCCACATCAGGACTTAACAAACCAGGTGTTACTAAAGAAATGCAAAAGATTGGCTAATCATCAAGATGAGAAACTATTATATATCAAATATTATAAGCTTTACCAGCCTGCTTTTGATGCTTTTATACATGAATAGAAAACTTTGCAGCATTGTTCTCATACCCTCTAATCTCTCCTTGCTAGGGGGATGTGGGAGGACAGAGGACATTGCAGAAGAAGTGGACGTCATTTCTAAAGACTCACCTGGACTGTCCTGTCCTTCAAACCAGACTACCACTTCTCATACAAGATGTGTTCCTCTTCTGCCCAGACACTTGGAAAACCTGTATGTTCTACGGTGTCTTCACTCCTCAGGGGTGAGTAATGTTCAGTTCAACAATGCCAGCAGAATATGTTTAAATAACTGCAGTGAAGAAGACAAGTTGTGATTTTGAATGTAATCAGGATTGAGGTTGAATACCAGACCAACAATACAGTCAAACCTTAAGGCAGAGGACTTAAACCTTACCATTTGTGTTAGATCAGCCTGAGCTCAAAGGCATGTGAAGATCAATATGGTTAGGTCAAATGGGAAACCTAACAGGCTTTAGGTTAACAACTCCATGGTATTTATAGTCAATAATTGTTTGCCATTAACTTCAGAATTACACATTACACAGTTTGATTGTCACAGTGGTTTAGTGGTTAGCACACTTGCCTCACACCTCAAATGTTTGTGGTAAGATTCTCTCTTCTGCCTTGTGTAGAGGGAGCTTGAATGTTCTCCCTGTGCTTTGGGGATATCCTCCAGGTACTCTCGTTTCCTCCTGCAGTCCAAAACATTGTAGGCTGAGGAATAGTATCTCTAAATTTTGCCCATTTCTAAATAGTATATCTAAATTTTGTAGGCTGATGAATAGTATCTATAAATGGATAGGCTCCAGGTTCCCCACAACCCTATGTAGGGTAAGTGCTATAAACAATGGATGTATTTGCAATATGTTCTCATTATAAAGCATTTTAAATTGCACTAGCCTTTTATGTCTGATTCAGACATTACATATGATTTGTTTAATGTAATTGAGGATAAATAATGTACCCATAGACCAAAGAGCACCATACAAACGCAGATTCACACACTTGTTCTCATCTACGGGCAATTTAGTGCAGCCCATCCAAGTACCGGCATGTTTATGGATGGAAACAGGCACATAGAGAGAACATATGGAGAGAATCTCCACACAAATGCACAGGATCAACCTGGTGACCCTGGCAGTATGAGGTGGCAATGCTGCACCACCTTGTGGTCTTTATATTGCATACACCAGTATCTTCATAATATGCATTATTATAATATGAGAATTATTATTTAGTACTACACACTCATAGAAAACCTCAGTCAAATTTAATCATGCATACAACTGCCTCAGAAACTACTTTATTTTTGTGTAAAATGTTTTTACTCTGATATGAAATGAATTAACTTTAGGAGGTTACATGATGCAATAAGGTGTACTCAAAAATTACCTAAGGGAGTCAAATCATGTAAATCAGGTTAATGCTTCTTCCTGTTTTTTCTTCCTATTTTCATATGAGTAAGGCTGTGACATCCATTTAAAAAAAATTGTAAAAAATCATAATTGTAGCATATTCAAACATTAATTAGACGTTTTATTAACAACCAACTTGATGCTCATTTCATAGCTGTGAATTTACCAAAAAGGACATGCCGGAGTACTCAGCAGTGTGTGCTTACAGGATACAGGACATTAGGGAAGTCTTCTCTGAAGGCAAATTCAAAACTCTACACGATGATACTTCACTTAATAAATGGGTGACATACTATGGACCTGTGCCTGACCCTCGTCCCGGAGCTGTGAGTTCAACATTTACCAAAATATTCTACAACAATCATTTTTATTTGTTAGCTGATGAAAAAATAAGTGATGGAAAAATTACTTAATTACATCAGAATATAATAGACAGAATTATACTGCAGCTGAATACTCAGAGGGTCTTGATTAATTTTTGACTGTAGTTCCAGGTGCAAGAAACTATGTTCCCAGTTACTATTAATGCTCTTGTTATCATTTCCTGAGTAATAACTTACATAGTGATGTGCATGGGGAATGACATTTTAATTTGTATATTTTGTCTCCAAAAACAGCACCTATGCAGTAGTTAATTATTCGCTTTGTGTTGCTCTCTCTATGTGTGTGTGTGTAGTGTATTAACAGTAAGACAAGGGAGAAAGGGTTTTCAAAGTCTTTGGACCTCCCTGATAAAACCCTCATGTTCATCCGAGACCACCCACTGATGGATCAGACAGTGAAGCCTTCTGAGCAGCCCCTACTGGTGAAGAAAGGAGCTGCGTTTACTCGTATAGTGGTGGCCAGCACTGCTGCCCTGGATGGGAGCAGCCATCAGGTCATGTTTATTGGCACAGGTAGATAAATATTTAGTGTACAGTTTACATCATTATACAGACTTATGCATGTATGTGTTAGTGTTCAATCAACTGTACAATCTTTGTAACAGCAAGCGGTTCAGTGCTGAAAGCAGTCAACTATGATGGAAAGATGGTGATAATAGAGGAGGTGCAGCTCTTTAAGCAGTCTGACCCAGTGAAGATATTGCAGCTCTCCGTTACCCTGGTAAGCCTCAGAGCACATTTACATTAGATTTCTTTTCCTCCTTGAAGCTACACCAAAAGATTATAGGTTATTTTTATTATATTATATTTTTTATTTATTTTTCTTTGAGTGCAGTTCCAGAATTGAACCCTGGTCAAACGGAATGGTGGACTAAACTTTGCTTCAGGGCCGGATGATGTTTAAAGTGGTTTAAGCGGTTAATCATCCTACGTCCTGTTTTAACGTTCATTATAGCAGATAGATATATAGATATTGATATAGATATTATAGATATTGTCAGAGTGCCTCCTGCTTGTATTGTACAATGAAAGTGGCTCATATTATTTGTATATAAGTAAGCAACTAGGACTCACCTTGCTGCAATCCTGTAAAAAAAAAATGCCTTAAATCCCTCTAATGATAGGTAAGCTAGTTTAGCAGTTATCTCTAAGCTAATTTCAACAAACATTTTGCACCTAACTGCTACTGTTGTGGGAGGTTTATGTTTCCCAAGAGATTAGAAATATGACTTGTTTCCAAACAAGCCTGAACTTTATTTTGCCCAGTGTGATAGTCACCAGTTTTATCCATTATTATTATAACCATTCTTTCACTCAGTTATTTTTCAGTAAGTTTTCCAGCTAGCAGCTGTGACCGATCAGCAAGGCATGTTCGAAGCATTCAACAATGTAATGAAAATTTGAACAGCAGTATACTTGCATGTGGAAAGCCATTTATTGATGTTCTGCTGATGTTTAGCCTATTTATTTAAATTCACTTAGCAAATATTTGTCTTAGCTCTTGAAGTTGATGTGAAATATGTTGTTTGCAAGTTATTAGCTAGGCTGCTAATGCCTCTGTGCTGTGGAAAATGTGTAGCTGCTCTTTTTACATTATAGTATGTAGTATATGGAGCTGATGGGTAAGTTATGGACTTTAGCTGCTTTTGGCACAAGCAACAAACTAAAGCAAAATTTGACAATGTCAATACTTGCTCATTTTTATGACATTAGTGAAAATCAGTCAGAGACTGCCGTGTCTAAGTTTTTTTTTTTTTTTTTTTTAACTGTGTGTTATATTACACTAATTAATTGATTTATTAAGGGGAAAAATAGTTATCTGTTTACTTTGGGAAAATAATAAAATGCATTTTCACCTGAGTGAATTGTTTTTATTTTTTTGATAATTTTAAAAAATATTTTATAAATAAAATACTCCTACTGCTTTTAACACATTTTAGGGAACATGCAAATCTAACATTTTTTTCCCTCATCATTCACACTAGTAAAACTTTCCCATCATGGCTATCCCAGTAACCATCTAATTCATTTCATTATTTCTACTTGTGATTCAGTTTTATTTTTATTCTGTTATAGTTTGACCATCTGTTATAGTTTGACCATCAGTTATTTGATTCTGTTATAGTTTGACCATCTTTTTAATAACTGCTGCACATATTGTTTCAGGGTCAGCTGTATGCCGTCTCAGAGGAAGCAACGGTGCAGATGCCACTTAGTACATGTGACCATTACGCTTCCTGTATGGACTGTGTGCTGGCCAGAGACCCGTACTGTGGCTGGGACCTCAGCACTGAACACTGCATTGCTATAAAAAACATTCATCCAGATACACACAGGTACTCAGCATATACTTCTCAGCTGCTGTAATATAGTGCTGTAAGGAAAAAATCATGATGTGGTGTGCTGTTGTAGGAAAACAGGCAAAAATACAATAGGTGTGATGTGACCTGAAGTTTATCTTTTAGTAATTATTAATAACTTTTAATTATTAACTTTGATTAATTATTAGATTTTTTTAATTAAATAACACATTAACCTATTCATTCATCAGTATTTTTCAGTATTATTTACCATTGGCGTGCCATGGGGTTTCAGTCAGGGCCTTCAGTAAGCATGTAGACCACATACATACTCATCTGTTACAGCTAACGCAGCCATATGCAAATAATGCGCATATTTGGCTGCACATACAGGCACTCAGCAACATGACAGCTGATCAACAATTAGCCTAAAACAGTATGCTAGGTAAGGGTGGGCTGAATTCAGACTAAATTTCCCTGCATGTATCAATAAATGTAATCCCCCTATGCACACTGTGTGCATAGTGTCACATTCACATCCACATGCCACAGTAGGCTACTATCAATGCAACATGAACCACTCAATAACAATGTGCATAAGCCATTAATAATGCTTATTATCAGATGCGAGCCACAATCTGCATGATACAATGCTCGTCAAATAGTAAAGCACTCACCTGTCACCTTGTAAATAAAATCCATGCGTCTGTCTTTTTTGACATAGCGCTCAATAACGTCATCGTGCAGTTGTCCTTTCCTCTTCTTTGCTTCAGCTGATTGAGCAATTCTTTCTCAATGGAGAGAGAGGCCAAAGAAGACAGCCTTCATTGTCCAGTTGTGCTAAAAGTTTTTAAATGCACGACTGACAGTATATGGCGCTCGGAGCCTTGGTGTTTAAGAGCTGCCTTTGTGAAGCTGTTCAGACTGTCAAAGCCAGAATCATTCCATGTCCCTTTACTCACATTAAAAAGTAAACACGACCAACAAAATAACTTGTTGTGCTGGGTGCTAGCTGTTAGGCACTCATAGCGCTCATAATTGCAATCTTTAAAATGGCACACAAAACCTTTGCCGGCCTTTGTTAGTGAATCCAGTTTGGGTGTAGGTTTTCCTTTCTCAACTATTTCTCTTTTGTCTGCAAAAGTGCGCCTTGAAAAAGCAATTTCAAAGAAAATGACATCCGCTGTTGCAGATACACCCGATCTTGTTGCCGATCTACTGAAAACGGCTTTTTCAAGGTGCACTTTTGCAGACAAAAGAGAAATAGTTGAGAAATTTTCGACAGACGTTAGGGGTAGGGCTGGGCATGTAGCTAGACCCGAGGACGTGCTGTCAATAAATGTCAAAATTTGATTGGTTTATTTTTATGTCACTAATGCTTGTAACAAATCAGATGTGTTGTCCTTCAACAAAAGCCTAGCAATATTTGTAGAGCTGGTCCCAGCTGTTTTAAGCTAATTTTTAAGTGACTTTTTGAGGGTACTCCAGTTCAAAACTAACAAATTTTGCAATTTTGCGGACATTACACCAATGAAAATAAATAAAACGCATACTATAGAAAAACATTTAACACTTTTTAAAAAAATTTTATAGGGCATGAAAATTTCACTTAATCACCTTCTGACCAATCAGAATCAAGAATCAAACATCACTGTGGTCTAATATATTGAATTGACTACTCTAGAGACTGTACTATTGTCAGGTCTTTGCCCGGACTCTGGCCATGTGCATTTATTTACGTTTCTCGTCACGTGTCTGCCCCACCTTCGTCTGCTCCTCCCTGTCGTCACACCTGATCCTTATTGTGTTATCATTGTCTTTTTGTATTTAACTGTGCCGCGTTGCCTCGTGCAGCGCGGCATCTACTGTGGTTTTGTCCTGTCTCTAGTCCATGTCATGTTTCGTGTTTTCAGTTATTAAACCGTTTGTTTTAGCTATCCTGCGTTTGGGTCCGCTCTGTTCCGTGTTCATGACAACTATAGACTGTGCACATGTGGGAATGTTAGATATATTGAATTTTCAGTCATGTCCATCTATTTTTTTCTCCTGCAGTGAGGTGGTTCAGAGTCTGAGAGATGGAAATGCTGCACGTTGTCCTGCAGTTGGTATGTGAACAGGTGGCTTTTTATGCCCACTGGTTCAGATAGTACAGTGTTTACTGATATGTCTTGTCAAGTCAAGTGTGGCAATATTTGTATGGGTAAATATATGTGCAGAAATGGTTTAAGTCCATTATGGCTTGTCACGAAAAGTAAATAAGACTCTCAAGGACTGTTGTTTTTGTGTTACAGAAAGTACTACGATCATTAAAACCTTCTATCCTGGTAACGAGGTCAGGTTGCTGTGCCAGCCAGGATCAAACCTGGCCCGAGTGCAGTGGAGCGTAAACAATCACACAATTCAAAACTCCAACAAATACAACATTCATCACAACAACCTGTTGATCCTCAATGCCTCGGACAGCGATGCCGGATTCTACACCTGCACCTCTGTAGAGTCCTCCAATGGTAAAGACTATGTCATCCGAAATGCTACATATGAGCTGAGGCTGGCGGACTTCATGGAGCATCCTTCAGTTCAGCTGCAAGTCCAGGAACAGCAGAACATTCTCTTGGCCCTCAAGATCCTGGTCATCATACCAACACTGATATTATTAGTTCTTGTGGTATGGAACTTCTACAAAGGGCATTTTGCTGTCCAGAGAAGCTCGAAAAAAGCTGAGGAAAGTCCACAGAGTGTGTCTGGCTGTCGGGGGCCACTGCAAATTGTTCAAGAAAGTTCAACAGAAATAACAATCAACAGAGTAGCTGAATCCCCTGATATGACAAACTAGCATAATGGAGACAAATTGCTCCAGTGAAGTTTATTTTTTATTTTGCAGACACCTCAATGACAAATCCAACATAATCCAGTTTCATAGCTCAAACCACACAATCTGAACTGATTGGAGATTTAAAAACAGACTAAGACTGTTTTACAGTTTTATTAGACTTTATAATTGTGTTATTATTAGACTTCAGTATTTCGTAAAACTTTAAAGCACTGAAATGGGTTTAAGCACAGTACATTGTTTGTCAATTAAAAACAAAGAAATAAAAAAAAAACCTGGAGGCTTGTTTAGGCCAATATAGATGTGAAGATGTATTGAAGATTGTATATGGACTACTGAAGAGCATTATACATTTCCAGATTCAGCACTGTGGTTCCAGGGCAGTAGCTCACTGAAATTTGCAGGATTTTTTTTTTTTACTGCTCTCTAAATGTATTTTTTTTTAATTCTAACTTTGTGAGAATTTTTTTTACTGTAAAATAAACTGTGAATGTGTTTTTGTAATGTCTTCTGTGTACAGAACCATTATTTACAGTCTACATGAGGAAAATCAAATAAGTTTAAGTTGTTAAAAAAAGATTTGTATTGTTGCAAAATAATAGGAAGACAACCATTAAAATCTAATCATTTGAGGAGAGTCAACAATTCAGTTATACAAAAATATCCAGAAATTGCTTTACTATCATTTTAATTACAGGGTAACCTCATCCACATATCTTTCAAATGACTTTTGTTCCCATGAGGCCTGGTGCAAAGATTACTGTTTACGCAACAACAAAATGCTGCACTAAACAGATAAATAAATATAAATAAATAATATAAATAAAAGGTTTTTACTGAACATCAGATAAAGCAAAATATTCAAATATAACATTATATATAAAAACAAACAAATTTCAATCAGTAATGAACTTTGAAAACAACTATGAAAATTATACGTATATCGGTTTGATCATAAACCCTTCATGACCTTTTACGTCACTTCACCTAGGATGAACCAAAATCCCATTGTCTGACCTTTTATTTGGCAAAGTCACTTATGAGGACTTTGAAGTCCAGCTGTCTGCTTAGTTGGCTTTCAATTGAAAGTTGGGCAAGGCTCTTAAACCTTTCTTGAGTTTGCGTAGCCCTGAGATGAGCTTCAACTTTTTGACAAGCTTCAACTTGCTGAAAGCTCTTTCGACACCAGAAACAGAGACAGGTAGACTGCAGAAGATGCGCACTGAACTAATCCAAAAAAAAAAAAAAAAAAAAAAAAACCCTAACTAAACAAAAAAAACTAACAAAAGTCAAGAAATTATTAAATAGTAAAACCAATATAAAGATATAATACCAATATAAAAATACCAATATAAAAATTTTATAAAGACCAGCAATTTAAAAGTTTCTCATCAGTCTGATATAACTCATAAATCAAAAAGTAAACATAAAGAAATAAATTAATTCATTAAATAAAACCACTAAAATTACTCATTGTCTTAATTTTTAATAAAGATAATTTGGTACTGCATAATATATTTTAAATATATGCTCTTGGATGGACCGTGACATATAGTTATTTTTATATGTATAAGCACTTTATACAATATAATGCTTGCAACATGCGTCATGACTCGTATCCAGTTTTTCTTTTGCGCGCCGGTAATAAAAAAAACCTGACATTACCCACCCGCCCGGCAGCAGTTTTCCCACAAAAGTAAATCGGGCACCGAAATGACAACACTAACCTGTCATAAAGAATGTCTTGATCGACTGGGATACAGCAGCTCTTTTGGCCTTCCTCTCCTTCTTTCCATGGCGTTTCTGGTACCCTGATTTATGTTTTCATATAATTTTCAATCGGTCAGTCTCCGTCTCTTCCACCAAGTTCATCTCAAACTTCAGCTGCCGCGTCAACACTGATTGGTCCTTTTCACAAGCTAGAGTAGGACTTACTATTTATTGGGTCCCTCAGATGTTTGTCATTGACTGAATAATTAATAAATACCTCGTATCGGACTAAACCATTTTTAGGGAGGCATCAAGACATTCTTGTTGCCCATTACATACCACAGGAAAGGGCAAATTCTTCAGCAGGATGGTGCTCCTTCTCATAGGCCTACTTCAGCCTCCACCTTTCTGTCCTAATTAAATAATTAAAAATCAAGGCATGATTGGATTTTATTTCGGTAAAATACACTTAATCTAGAGGCCTTTGCCTTTCATATGTGCCACTTCTGATTCCAAATGATCAACTAGAAGTCAAGTTATTATCTGTTGTTTCTACAACTTGGATAGGTGACAACGCTTTTGTCAGGGAGTGTATGGATAAATTTAAAGTAATTAAATATTTCAATATGTTTATGCATTACAGGATTCCTAAAGCAAATATTTTATAGATATAATTTACATATTTCCCCCTTATAGATTCAGTGTAACCTGCACAAAATGGTTCCACATAAAATGCCTTGGGATGACAGAAGCACAAATACCGAGCGGATATAGCCCTTGGTATTGTGCATTGTGTATTGAGCTAAAGCAAGTACAGGGACCATAGAGTTTACCAATATCTGTAATAGCTCTTATATAAACAGCAGGATTACATATGTTTGACAAAAGCTGATTTACACATTGAAGTTTACATCACAGTGAAATGTATATTGTTTATAATGCAAACAATAAAAATAATCAAAAAGCAAGGTTTCTCAAAATAAGTGTTATAGTATAACTACCAGGACATCAGTGATGTGTGAGCTGAATTTGGTGACAGCACAGTGTATTACAGTGAAGTTAGTTTTTTTTATTATGAAAAATCATAAAAATGATACAAAAAGACATTTCTCCCAAGTAAGTGTTGTAGTACAGCATTATCTGTATCTGTTAATCATATGAATTATCCGTATCTGTATCTGTACTCGGAGTGGGTGGGGCCTAACCCGGTAGGCGGGGCTTGCCTTGAAATGGGCGGGGCTTTAACCGGTAATAATTAATTTGTAATATTTATAACACTAGCTTACTACCTTTATGTTTTTATGAAATACAGCAAAAACGTGTCAGACACACAGTGTCTGGTTACTGGTTAGAGACAGCTGAAGGTTTAAAAAAGAAAAAAAATCTCCGACAGGCAGAGACGCAATGCGAGTCGCATTCTACCAAGCAAGCACCACGTCTGAACGAACACACGTTTACCAGAACTCTACTGGTTAGTAAGTACGTACTATTAACGTTACAACCCGAAGTAAAAAGCTGAAGAAACACTAAACGTTAACGGAAAAGACCCGCGAACCAGAGTGACTGAGGGAGAGACAGAGAGCTGTTCTGTGTGTGACTGAGTGAGCAGAGCGAGACACAGCAACACAATACATCTGTATGTGTGTAGGGGAGGGGCGCTGTGACTGGCCTATCACAGAACGCTGACACAATCAGCTACCCAATGATGATTTTCATTCAATCCGAGCACAGATATTGACTCGTATTACTCGTATAATACTCGTACTCAGCAGAAGTGCTTTATCCGTACCGGATACTCGTTTCAGCTGACTATCCGGCTCATCTCTACTTTTCGGGTTTTGCACTTTGCAGACGGTCCCTTGGAATATGTCTCTCAGTTGTCCGCACATAGAGACTTGTGTATTTTGTCCACCGGAAAGCTGATTTTGAGGAAAATTGGGTTGTGGCTGCCTCTCTACATTACTACGATAGAAAAGAGGTGTTATTTGTGTAGTAACAGCGTTTAGCTCAGGAGTTATTGACTCGGGAATCTCGAATCTGTGAATATGCAGCCAACTTAAGTGTGCTTCAGCATGACACCAGCTTCTGTTGATGATGAAGTTAACTCCTCCCTGTAAACGCCCGGTGAAGTGAAGGGGAAAGGGGCCGGAACTCAAATAAAAATTAACCAATTACAACGAAGTTTTCCGAGATAAAAAATGCGATGCCGTTAAAGGGGAAGAAAAGACGAGGGCAAAATTATGGATGCTTTAAGCAGCAAAACAAGTGGGTATACCGAGGGTATACGCTAATATTAAGCCATAAAAGTCGTTATACGCAAACAGCCCTAGGGAAAAAGTAAGCATACTCCGTATACGTGCGTATGGCCCCGACTACACCACTGGGCCCCTGTAATTGTCACCACCTTTCACCCCACTAACGACGGCCCTGCGCGTGTACGCGTGTTTGCTCAGGAGAGCGTGCGCGCTTTTGTGACGTTATAGGTAGCCCTCCATTGGCTAATCGATCAGTCTGAGAGACGCTTAATGAAGGGGTTATTTTGGTAAAACAGTTGTTAAATTCTGATGGGTATTTGTTGTCTTACACAGTTTCTTGAAAAAAATCCAATTACCAGTTAAACCAAGAGATTTTGCTATTGTTCTTGATGCAATTCCAAAGAGTGTTGTATTGTCTTTTTCAAAGAATTCTAAATCATTGAAAATGAATATAGATGACTTTTGTGGTAGTTTATACATCGGCATTGTTAATATCTTGAAACAAAAGTGTAGCAATAATATTATAAGAAATAATTTGTAGTGTTTCTTTTCCTGCAGCAAGGTTTTTTTGGTCTTCCTTATTTGGTAATATATACTGGGATAAAACATGGAAAATACTGAAGAAGTTTTGTGTCAACAATAAAATTAAGGAGGTGTCTTACAAAATTCTACATAGAATTTATCCTGTTAAACATGTTTTGGAAAGATTTAAGCTTAATATTTCTTATGCTTGCGAATTTTGTGGTCAGGAAAAAGAAACAATTTTGCATCTGTTTTATCATTGTATCTGTTGAGTTATATGTTCTCATTGATCATATAATTTATATTATGTTATACTGTTTATCCTATTTTAGATTATAATACTGACTGTTGTATGCTAAAAATGTGCAAGAGTTCATTGTGCGCATGTGTAAACAAATGGAACTTTTATTTTGAAACATGATTAACGCATACGGAAAAACTTAATTATACGGAAGTATCACTTCTCCCTCGTGCGCTGATGTTGTGCCAGTGCGTTGTGATGAGAACAAACAAATAAATAATATTGAGAAGATATCGGGATTGTTCTTTTGTTAATGAGTGACAAGAATCTATTGCACATAGACATGTCAGACAGAAATGAAACGTTAACAGGTTATGGGCCCAGGCACGCCAATACTACAGGAGGAAGATGGCAGAGGCTAGTCTTTGACGGAGACGAAAATAACTACGAATTATGGGAAGTAAAATTTCTTGGTCATCTGAGAATAATGGGTTTGAAAGAAACAATACTGTCTACCGGGGATATAGACGAAGAAAAGAATGAGGAATGCTACGCCGAATTAATCCAGTTTCTCGACGACAAAAGCTTGTCACTGGTGATGCGAGATGCAACTGATGATGGCAGGAAAGCGCTGCAAATACTTCGAAGTCACTACGCCAGTCAGGGTAAGCCCAGAATTATCGCCCTATACACTGAACTAACTTCTTTAATGAAGGAATCTAACGAGACGATAACAGATTACATTATCCGAGCTGAGAAAGCGGTAACTTCTCTAAGAAACGCTAAAGAAGTAATAAGTGACGGACTGATAATAGCCATGATCCTAAAGGGCTTACCAGATTCCTACAAACCTTTCGCTATCCATACTACACAGAGTAGTGAAGAATTGACTTTCACCCAGTTCAAAAGCAAAATAAGAAGCTATGAAGAGACAGAAAAATTTGAGGACAAACATAAATCTGACAATGTGATGAAGGTGCATATAGCATCTGTGACCTGCTATGGATGTGGAAACCGCGGTCATATTGCCCGCGATTGCCGCCAAAAAGGCGTACCTAAGTGGTGCAGCTACCATAAAAGTTCAACACACAGTGATGAGACATGCCGCCGGAGAAAGGACGAGCACAAAGATGAAGCAAAACAGGCTGTAGAAAAACAAGAGGAACATGAGGAAGAACAAACATTTGTGTTCAAGGTCAGTCAAACATTTCTTCCAGATAATATTATGAGAAATGGACTAATGGTAGATTGTGGAGCAACATCCCACATCTTAACAGAGAAGAACGATTTCACGAAATTTGATGAGAGTTTCGACCCAAAGTCACACTACATGGAGTTGGCGGATGGAGCCAGGATGAACAACGTGGCATTAAAGCGGGGCGAAGCAGAGGTGTTACTGCTGGACGTAGAAGGGAAATGCGTCAGGATTACTTTAAAAAAGGCCTTATTCATACCATCATACCCACAGAGCATCATATCCGTTCAAGCTGCTACGACAGATGGGGCCAAGGTGATTTTCCAGGAAGGACAGAATGAACTAATAAGCAAGGATGGAAATGTGTTCCGCATAGAAGAGCATGAGAGACTGTACTATCTGAAAACGGTAAATAACAACAAACAATGTGTTGATGCATCTGTCACTGATATGATGTCCAGGGACAAAGTGAATCTAACTTGTGATGTTAGAACATGGCATGAGATCATGGGACATTGTAATGTTAGTGATGTGTTGAAATTACCTGAAGTGGTAAAGGGTATGAAAATCACAGGTAATACCAAGCTAGAATGTAATGTTTGTACTATGGGAAAGTTCATCAACAGCAGAAATAGGAAAACTGATGCAAAAGCTGATGAGGCCTTAGAATTGGTACACACTGACTTAGCAGGCCCCATTGAACCGACTTCTCAAGATGGATATAAATATGCAATTTCATTCACAGATGATTTTTCAGGAGTAGCATCAGTTTACTTCCTTAAAAATAAGAGTGACGCTACTCTGGCGACAGAGAAGTTCCTTGCAGACAGTGCACCATATGGTAAAGTCAAATGCATAAGATCAGACAATGGCTCAGAATACACCGGCAATGCATTTCAGTCACTTCTAAGAGAAAAGGGTATAAGACATGACACATCATCTCCGTACTCTCCTCATCAAAATGGTACAGCTGAAAGACAATGGCGAACCATCTTTGAAATGGGAAGGTGTCTGCTAATAGAGAAGGGATTACCAAAAGTGCTGTGGCCTTATGCTGTCCAAACTGCAACTCACATCCGAAACAGATGCTACAATGACAGAATTAAGAATACTCCATACTTCATGTTGACAGGAAGAAAGCCAGACCTTTCTAAAATGTGGATTTTTGGATCAGAATGCTACGCATACAAACACAATCATAAGAAATTGGACTCAAGATGTGAGAAAGGAATATTCGTGGGATATAGTAAAAATAGCCCAGCTTATCTGGTATACAATCCACAGACAGGAAAAGTGTCACAACATAGATTGGTGAAATTCATTAGGAAGAGCAGTGCTGAACAGCAGACACAAACAGAGGAAGATTACTTTGAAATCCAAGGCTACAGAGAAAGAATACCGGATAGCGAGAACAGTGGTGATGCCCCACAAAGTGAGGAAAGCACAGAGAAACGGATTCTGGATGAAAACATGGAGAATATTAATACCGACAATTCAGAGGTGTTTGGGCATGATGGAACTATGGAAAGAGCAGATATAGAAGACAACAAGAACAGTACAGGTCTAACAGCCACTGCTAGTCAAAAACATTACCACTCAAAAAGAGAAAAGAGACCCCCAAAGTATCTACAGGATTACCTGACATACTCCAAAGATGATGTAACCAATGTGAGTGTCGATTATTGCTACAAAGCAGTGTGTGGAGTCCCCCAAACCTACAGAGAGGCCATTATGTCACCTGAGGCTTCCAGATGGGAACATGCTATGAAGGAAGAGATGGACTCACTTAAAGAAAATGAAACATTTGAATTGACAACTCTACCCGCGGGCAGAAAGACAATAGGGGGAAGATGGGTATATGCCTTTAAAGAGAATGCAGAAACAGGAAAAATCTTCAAGGCTAGGTACGTTGCAAAGGGATACAATCAAACTGAAGACATAGACTATCATGAAACATTTGCTCCCACTGCAAATCTCTCCTCGGTACGGGCATTAATGCAGATAGCTGCTCAGAACAACCTTTTTGTTCATCAGATGGACGTAAAAACAGCATATCTACATGCTCCAATAGAGGAAGACATATACTTAGAACAACCAGAGGGTTTTGAAGAGACATCTAATACAGGAAACAAGTTAGTATGCAAGTTGAAGAAATCGCTATATGGTCTAAAACAGTCTGGAAGAAACTGGTATAAACTTTTAAATGATCATTTGGAACAAAACAACTTTGAGAGAAATCAGTCTGATTACTGTGTGTATAGAAAGCAGATTGAAAATGAGACAATCATAGTGATCATATGGGTAGATGATTTAATAATTGCAGCAAGCAGTGAGGATCAGCTTAACAGTTTTAAAGAAATAATGAAGTCCAAATTTAACATGAAAGATCTAGGGAAAATATCTTGTTTTTTGGGAATTCAGTTTGAACAAAAAGATGGAGAGATTAAAATGAATCAGAAGAGGTACATTCTCAAAATGCTTGAAAGGTTTGGGATGTCAAACTGTAAACCAAAAGCTACCCCAAGTGAGTTAAAAGTGGGGTGTAATAGGGATGAGGAAGAAAACAACAACGAGATTGAGAACTTCAAAGAATACCGTGAACTTGTTGGAAGTTTGATTTATGCAATGACCTGTACCAGACCAGACATTAGCTGGATAGTCAGTAAACTGTCACAAACCCTTGCAAAGCCTAAAACACATGACTTAGTAGCTGCTAAACATGTCCTGAGATACCTAAAAGGTACGGTTGACTATGAGCTGTGTTTCAAGAAAACAGACAAGACTTTAAGTCTAATAGCATTCAGTGATTCAGACTGGGCATCTTCTGTAGAAGATAGGCGTAGCATTTCAGGATACTGTTTCAGCTTGACCGAACAAGGACCGGCTATTTCATGGAAGTCCAAGAAACAGGCAACAGTGGCACTGTCAACCTGTGAAGCTGAATACATTGGTCTAGCAAACACTACTCAGGAAAGCATGTACCTAACTCAACTGTTAAATGGCATGGACAACAGTGTTTACACTTGCACCACGATGTATGGTGACAATCAGGGGGCCATTTCACTGAGTAGAAATCCAGTGCATAGATCTAGATCTAAGCACATTGATGTAAAATATCACTTTATCCGTGATGCTATAAGTGAGGGAAGAATAAATATTGTGTACTGCCCAACAGAAGACATGGTGGCAGACATTTTGACAAAGTCTGTATCAAAAGTTACAATTCTGAAGTTCAAAGGTTTTCTGTTTGGGAACTGAATATTTGTGATGACATTGTACAGTACATGACTTAAAATGATGAGAACAAGTGGGGGTGTTGAGTTATATGTTCTCATTGATCATATAATTTATATTATGTTATACTGTTTATCCTATTTTAGATTATAATACTGACTGTTGTATGCTAAAAATGTGCAAGAGTTCATTGTGCGCATGTGTAAACAAATGGAACTTTTATTTTGAAACATGATTAACGCATACGGAAAAACTTAATTATACGGAAGTATCACTTCTCCCTCGTGCGCTGATGTTGTGCCAGTGCGTTGTGATGAGAACAAACAAATAAATAATATTGAGAAGATATCGGGATTGTTCTTTTGTTAATGAGTGACAAGAATCTATTGCACATAGACATGTCAGACAGAAATGAAACGTTAACAGTATCTACTCAAAACTTTTTTGGAAAGATATGGAAAATTATATTAGTAGAAAATTGGTTTGTGTGAAACTGGTGTATTTGATGTGTTTTCTTATTTTGAGGGAGATCATTTGGAAAGTAATAAACAATATATTATACAGCTATTTATTGTATTAGGAAAGTACCGTATACATAAAGTGGGCCCTTTGTAAACCAAATCTGTCCTATTTTATAAATGATTAAGTTATATAGTACTATTTTGGAAAAAGTAAAAAACAAAAAAAACTCAAAACATGTAATATTTTAAAAGAATTAAATTTTTTGTAATTTTTTCTCTCTTTTCTGGTAACCAATGTGACTGATACCTCTTGTCCGTGTGGCATTCATTTTGTGTTTGTCGTTATGCAATTTAAAAAAAAAAAAAAAAAAAAAAATGCCAGAGACCCGTACTGCGGCTGGGACCTCAGTGCTGAACGCTGCATTGCTATAAAAAACATTCATCCAGATACACACAGGTACTCAGCATATACTTGCTGGCTCCTGTAATATACTGTTGTAAGGAAAAAAATCATTATGTGGTGTGCTGTTGTAGGAAAACAGGCAAAAAGGAACAATGGGTGTGATAACCTGAAGTTTATCTTTTAACAATTATTAATTAATTTTAATTATTAACTTATTAATTGTTTGATTTTTTTATTAAATTACAACACATTATAAATCTATTCATCACAGTACTTTACAGTATTTTTTACTCTTTACTGACCTAGATTATATGGAGCTAACAGTAACGTATTAAAATGAACAGATTAATTTAAACCCAGCCAGTGGTTTCAAAAGTATTCACATTCATTACTCAGGTAGAAGTACAGATACTAGGGTTTAAAAAGACTTATGGAGAAGTTGAAGTAAAGTGTAAAAGTACTAAAGAAGTAAAAGTGTAAAAGTACTGGTTTCAAAACTACTTTAAAAAAGTATAAAAGTAAAAGTAATGTGTAGCACCCTGCACACCCAAGGAACTTGGGTGCATACAAAGAAAGTTCACTACAGTAAGTGTAGGATAATAGAAAAACATTAAACTTTATTTAACAAAGCATTAAAATAATTTGAGTCATTCACCCTGACTGGAAACAACCCACAAGGGCAACCTCCTTCAAATGGTATAATCAACAGACAAAAGATAATGGAGCTTCCTACAGGGAAGAGTAGCTTCACTGCAAACTGAATGAGCGCAGCAATCTCAACCCCATAAACCCACCACAAATCATTAATAATACACCCTCAAAATCAATACATCACACAAAACCTGTTTGGGCTCCATCAATCCCTGTCTCAGATTCCCCAAAGAAGTGGTGGGAAGCTACCCAAGGGGTATACCCAAAGGGTACAGGAAAACCCAGAAGATCAATGTTCTTAAAAGGAAAAAGAAAAAAAGGGGGAAAAAAAAATAAACAAAATCCCCTAGCCAACCATTAAACCAAATTACACAAGCCTAATAATTCAAAAAGAAACAAAACACCAGCTGGCCAGGGAAATAACACATTCACACCAGGGAGCAGTCAGTTTTATAAAAAAGAAAACCCAAAAGAGAACAGCGACTAGTCACTATCATCCGACAACCTATAACGAAATAGATCATTTAATGATTACCAATCACACTCAAATAAACAAAACTAAATAAAAAAATTAAAACATACCTTAACGAGACGAAACCAACCAATCAGACTGCATGGTGGCCCCGATCATCTGCACACATGTTCTAAATAAATTAAATCATTTTCATACATCAATCATACCCAAACACACAAACAAAACAAAACAAAACATACATTAACAAAGCAAAACCAACGAAATCCACAATGATCCCGAGTTTCAAACTATCACATGCTAAAAACAGAATAAAATACTTGTACAGGGAAAATACACCGAGACTCCCGGACCCACACAGCTACAAGCCGAGAAATGGGCAATTGCTAACAGGACCCCAGCTGCCCTTCGGTCTCGCCTATCCTTTAAATAAGTGCGGTTTATTAGCAATCTGTAATAGGGTTAGAGACCCGGCCCCTCTTTGATACCTTGCTACAAATGCAAGGAAAAAAATGCCATTAAGGACAAAAGCTTGGACTGTGCCACAGGGGCCTATTGTGCACTACCCCACCTCTTCAAAAACATATTTCTAAAGGCCATAATAACTATAATGTTATACACACGTGGACAAAATTGTTGGTACCCTTCGGTCAAAGAAAGAAAAACTCAATAGTCACAGAAAAAAACTAATCTGACAAAAGTAATAATAAATAAAAATTCCATGAATGTTAACCAATGAAAGTCAGACATTGCTTTTTAACAATGCTTCAACAGAATTATTTTAAAAAAATAAACTCATGGAACAGGCCTAGACAAAAATGATGGTACCCCTAGAAAAGACTGAAAATAATGTGACCAACATGACATGTTAATTCAAGGTGTGTCCACTAATTAGCATCACAGGTGTCTACAATCTTGTAATCAGTCAGTGGGTCTATATACTGTATAGGGCTCCAGGTAGTCACTGTGTTGTCTGGTGACATGGTGTTCCACACGCTACATGGACCAGAGGAAGCGAAGGAAAGAGTTGTCTCAGGACATGAGAAAGAAAATTATAGACAAGCATGATAAAGGTAAAGGCTATAAGACTATCTCCAAGCATCTAGATGTTCCTGTGACTACAGTTGCACATATTATTCAGAAATTTTAGATCCAGGGGACTGTAGCCAACCTCACTGGATGTGGCTGCAGGAGGAAAATTAATGACAAATCAAAGAGATGGATAATCTGAATGGTAACAAAAGAGCCCAGAAAGACTTCTAAAGAGATCCAAGGTGAACTTCATGCTCAAGGAACATCAGTCTCAGATTGCACCATCCATCATTGTTTGAGCCAAAGTGGACTACATGGGAGATGACCAAGGAGGACACCATTGTTGAAAACAAATCATAAAGCTAGACTGGAATATGCCAAACTACATGTTTACAAGCCACAAAGCTTCTGGGAGAATGTCCTATGGACAGATGAGGCAAAAATGGAACTTTTTGCCAAGGCACATCAGCTCTATGTTCACAGATGGAAAAATAAAGCATATCAAGAAAAGAACACTGTCCCTACTGTGAAACATGGAGCAGGCTCTGTTATGTTCTGGGGCTGCTTTGCTGCATCTTGCACAGGGTGTCTTGAATCTGTGCAGAGTACAATGAAATCTGAATACTATCAAGGGATTCTAGAGAGAAATGTGCTGGCCAGTGTCAGAAAGCTTTGTCTCAGTCGCAGGTCATGGGTCTTGCAACAGGACAATGACCCAAAACACACAGCTAAAAACACCCAAGAATGACTAAGAGGAAAACATTGGACTATTCTAAAGTGGCCTTCTATGAGCCCTGACCTCAATCCTATTGAGCATCTTTGGAAGGAGCTGAAACATGCCGTCTGGAAAAGACACCCTTCAAACAGGAAACAATTGGAGCAGTTTGCTCATGAGGAGTGGGCCAGAATACCTGCTGAGAGGTGCAGAAGTCTCATTGACAGTTACAGGAATCGTCTGATTGCAGTGATTGCCTCAAAAGGTTGTGCAACAAAATACTGTATTAAGATAGGGGTACCATCATTTTTGTCTAGGCCTGTTCCATGAGTTTATTTTTTTTAAATAATTCCGTTGAAGCATGGTTGAAAAGCAATGTCTGACTTTCATTGGTTAACATTTCATAGAATTTTTATTTATTACTTTTGTCAGATTAAAGTTTTTTCTGTGACCATTGTGAGATTTTTCTTTCATTGACCGAAGGGTACCAAAAATTGTCCATGTGTGTATTAATATGATAATGTTGAAAAATTTGGGATGCACTAGTCTACCTGTTTCAGCCGTATACTCTATATGCCCATTAAAAAAAGAACGCATTTTAGTACAATGCATATACATTAAAGAACCATGTATGTGTACTACTGAGCTGTGTTTCATGGAGCAGAAGATATGACTGGTTGGCTATAAGTATTGTAATGGTGCAAAAAGTCAAACATCAGAGGCATGTCATCAATAACCTTTATTGAAACAAACACATTGGACTTAATTTAACAACAACAGGGTAATCAACATCAGTTAAGCACAGAACATGCGACAAAGAGTTACTAATAGGCTTTGTTCATCCACAAAAGCAGCGGTTCTCAAAGTTCTTTGAGCCAATGCATGCTCTTCTTGCCCTGAAGCTCAGCCCTGCAACACTAAAAAGTCTTTCACAGGCTGCTGAGGCAGGGAGGGCCGTATTATGCTTAAGTGATAGCTGGCACACAGCTTGGAAGGACTTCGGTATCTCTACTGTGTCTCCTGGGCACCCCAGGTATGCATCCAACTGCTGGGTCGTTTCAAGAAGGCTGGTCTTCTTCAAGGAGGAAAAGAAGTTCATCATTCATTCATTCATTCATCTTCTACCGCTTATCCGAACTACCTCGGGTCACGGGGAGCCTGTGCCTATCTCAGGCGTCATTGGGCATCAAGGCAGGATACACCCTGGACGGAGTGCCAACCCATCGCAGGGCAAACACACACTCTCATTCACTCACGCAATCACACACTAGGGACAATTTTCCAGAGATGCCAATCAACCTACCATGCATGTCTTTGGACCGGGGGAGGAAACCGGAGTACCCGGAGGAAACCCCCGAGGCACGGGGAGAACATGCAAACTCCACACACACAAGGTGGAGGCGGGAATCGAACCCCGACCCTGGAGGTGTGAGGCGAACGTGCTAACCACTAAGCCACCGTGCCCCCTAAGAAGTTCATCAGAATAAAGAAATTCATACAGGTTTAAAACAACATGAGGATGAGAAAATGATGACAGAATTTTTCTTTGTGGGTAAACTATCCCTTTAAAGCTGTTTTAGGACCACAAGCAGCTGCTGGCATGACTGAAAATTAGCTGTAAAATCATTTTAAACAGCATTTGGCTAATAGTTGGGCATATTACCTCTTTACAAGGACCCATAGGGCCCCATACAGTACATAACTTATCAACCAGCTGTAGATTATAGCTTTGAACAATTAACTTACAAATATTGCATATAGCAACAATATAAGCTGGTTGATAACATTTGGTTAAAGTTGAATTTCAAATCCCACACCGAGCCACGAAACTAGTTTGCAACATTGAATCATAGCCTACTGGTAGGAAGCAAACCATTGGCATGTACCCAAGTTTGCCATAGCAAACACTGCAAATTTATCATTATTAGTACATTACTACTGTAGGTCACTACAATATTGTCAATAATCGACTGATAATAAAAACTATAGCTTTGCACAATTAACTTACAAATACAGTATAGCAGTAATTTAAGCTCAGATAAAATTTGTCTAAAGTCGAATTTAAAATTTGTTAATTTTTGACTAACAAAATTTCAGCTCACCTCAATATGCTCTTTTAAATTAAATTTGAGAGCCATTAGCTTGTGGTATTTAGCTTACAGCACATGCGCAATGACTTATTTTTCCATCCAACCATTTACTGTAACAAAATTCTTCCAGGTACGGCCAGGGATGTATAACGCTTGGGGTTGGTTGATCTTCCTGGCTACAACTTCCTCGCTGGTGCTGTTTTCAGTTTGAGTTTTCAGACATCTTCGTACTTGGCTCCGTCTGCTATGTCCAGCGTTGGGTAACTGATTTGTGTCATGTGCAGGTGTGATGGATCACGTACAAACCAATAGGGTGACGGAATGGTATATGTTTATACTTCTCATCCAACCACAAACATATTCACTCTATCAGGATGGCGCGATTTATCTTGATAGGTTTTTTTGAATGAAAACAAGCCGGAATGAAATAGGAGTAACGAGGCTATTTTTAAAATGTAAGGAGTAGAAAGTACAGATAATTGAGTGAAAATGTAAAGAGTAGAAGTAAAAAGTCTGCTAAAAATAATTACTCCATTAAAGTATAGATACTCAAAATTTCTACTTAAGTAAGGTAACGAAGTATTTGTACTTCATTACTTGACACCTCTGCTTCCAGCTAGATCTACTGTAAGTCCTTGTTATTGAAAATTTCACATTATCACCTTTGACCAATCAGAATTAAGAATCAAACATCACTGCAGTCTAAAATATTCAATTGACTGCTCTAGAGACTGTACTATAGACTGTGCACATGTGGGAATGTTAGATATATTGAACTTTCAGTCACGTCCATCTATTTTTTTCTCCTGCAGTGAGATGGTTCAGAGTCTGAGAGATGGAAATGCTGCACGTTGTCCTGCAGTCGGTATGTGAACAGGTGGCTTTTTATGTCCACTGGTTCAGATAGTACAGTGTTTACTGATATGTGTCTTGTATGGGTCAATATACATGCAGCAGAAATGGTTTAAGTCCATTGTGATTTGTCACTGAAAGTCAATAAGACTCTCAAGGACTTGTTTTTGTTTTACAGAAAGTACTACGATCATTAAAACCTTCTATCTTGGTATCGAGGTCAGGTTGCTGTGCCAGCCAGGATCAAACCTGGCCCGAGTGCAGTGGAGCGTAAACAATCACGCAATTCAAAACTCCAACGAGTAAAACATTCATCACAACAACCAGTTGATACTCAATGCCTCTGACAGCGACGCCGGATTCTACACCTGCACCACTGTAGAGTCATCCAATGGTAAAGACTACTGTATGTCATCCAAAATGCTACATACTGTATGAGCTGAGGTTGTGGAACTTCATGGAGCATCCTTCGGTTCAGCCGCAGGTCCAGGAACACCAGAAATCTCTCTTGGTGCTCAGTATCTTGAACTATTATCTCTGATGAATAGAATAGAATTTCCTCCACATTACTAAGTAATCTAAATACTGTTTAAAAAAAAAAACTTTAATTTAATGAAAGACTACTAAACAATTTTGTATAAAACAATAGTGGATTTAACATAAAATTTTAAAAGGTATATTTTTAATGTAACCTCCCTCTAGTTACACAATTTGGTCAATTCAAGGATAATTCATGCAATTGTATATTGTTTATTTGAAAGCATTATAAGTGCAGTTTCTTGGCTCTCCTTATTGTTCAAGTGGTTGATGTTGATTTAGGATTTAGAAAGTAATTAATAAGTAAGTAGGCCAAGTTAGTAAGTAGATCAATACTTTCTAGAGATTATTACATTAATCTAATTAAACTTGTTGAAGATGTAATTTGTAGTTAGTAATTAAGAATTATTTTAGAGTAAATTCCCAACTGTTATAATATCAGAGGTGAAACATGAAGAACAGTATTTTATTAAACTTATTAATTTAATTTTCATGTATAGGTGCAATCCTGCAGGCATTAAAAGAACGTGGCAGCAGATTAAAATGAAATACAAAAACATAATTCAATCAGGTAAGCCTTCAGCATATCATAGGTGTAAAGTACATGGCTTTACAAACATTTGACATATTAAATAACTAAATAGGATTCAGTGTCTAGCAGCGCAGCAGCATTTTTATCATGGGTCTAAATGTTCATTCTCACTTGACTAATCAGTCAACAGAAAGAAGGCAGAGGATTGCAAAACAGGGGGAGGACCTGCACCACCACCTCTGACAAATGCAGAGGAGATGGCCCTGAGCCTGAATGCTGGAAGTCCAATGGCTGAGGGAATTCCTGGTGGGACCTCATCAGAGCCAGTCACTCCAGAAGATTTAAGTGCCTTCATAAAATGTAAGAGGCCTAAAGTATGTTTTTTTTTATATAGACTTTTTGTGATATTTCCATTTATATTAATTTGGGTTGGGTTTTTCGTTGGTCCCAACAGATTCCAACAGTCTCTTGAAGCCTCCTGTCCCAACAGAACCCCAGGCAGTTGTACAGTAAGTAGCCTACTCAATACACCATAAATTAAGACAAATAGTATTATAAAGTGTACTTTATGAAATGCTCATCTTCACAGGATGATGGGGATGAAGAAACCGTTTCTTCTGCCACAGAGAGACCTACAGAGGTAATATTAATATTACGTCTACATATCAAACAATCTACACATTCACATTTCTTCACATATTTATGTGGAGTAGTCTATAGAATCTAAGTTTATATCTATAAATTTTCATTCTTATCTATTCCCACCCCTAGAGTGTGGAAAAACAGCAGGAGGAAGGTCCATCAACTTCTGGCGCACAGATTAACACAGTTTAGTGATTTACAGTAAATGCCACAGTTTAATTCTGTAGAATTTTAGTACTACATTATGTAACTCTAATCTACTGTATTTTCAGTTGCCAGTTAAGGAGTTATATAGACTTCTTATCAAAAAGATAGAAAAAAATCAGCAAAGAACTAGTACACTTGGACAGCCAGATCCAAAGGCAAATCTGGAAAACGAGATTCTGAAACAAAAGCTAAAGGTGAGTGTATGGTCACAGGTGAATACTAGGAAGTATTGAAACTATATTCAAATCTAACTTTTTTTTTTTTTGGAAATAAAGAACACCATATACATTGCTGTGATTTTATGTTTATTCATTTTCTTTTTTTTGTTTAGTGGTGGTGGATATCATGATTAAAGTGGTTTAGTTCTCATCCTACGTCCTGTTTAAACATTCATTATGGCAGATATACTGTATAGATATTGATATATATATCACCAGAGTGCCTCCTGCTTGTATTGTACAAAGAAAGAGGCTCATATTTTTTGTATATAAGTGAGCAACTAGGACTCACCTTACCTCAATCATTAACTACTTGCATTAATTGTGACTTTTCTCTAACATTTCCTAATTATTTCTATTCTATATCTGTGGGGATATTTTCCCTAAACTTTCCTCTAGTGATAGGTAAGCTAGTTTAGCAGTTATCTCTCTCACTCACTCATTTTCTACCGTTTATCCGAACTACCTCGGGTCACAGGGAGCCTGTGCCTATCTCAGGCATCATCGGGCATCAAGGCAGGATACACCCTGGACGGAGTGCCAACCCATCGCAGGGCACACACACACTCTCATTCACTCACGCAATCACACACTACGGACAATTTTCCAGAGATGCAAATCAACCTACCATGCATGTCTTTGGACAGGGGGAGGAAACCGGAGTACCCGGAGGAAACCCTCGAGGCACGGGGAGAACATGCAAACTCCACACACACAAGGCGGAGGCGGGAATCGAACTCCCAACCCTGGAGGTGTGAGGCAAATGCGCTAACCACTAAGCCACCGTGCCCCCCAGTTTAGCAGTTATCTCTAAGCTAATTTTGTCAAATATTTTGCAGCTAACTGCTACTGTTGTGGGAGGTTTATGTTTCCCAAGAGATTTAGAAATATTGCTTTGTTTTGCCCAGTATGATTGTAATGAATCATATTGTATTGTAATGATTGTAATGGATTGTAATGTAATAAGCCACCAGTTTTCACATCATTTTTCACTCAGACCCATTTTTTTCAGTAACATTTTCAGCTAGCAGCTGTGACTGATCAGCCAGGCATGTTAGAAGCATTCAACAATGTAAAGCAAATTAGAAAAGCAATATAATATCATCTTGACAGCCATTTAGTGATGTTCTGCTGATGTTTAGCACATTTATTTAAATTCAGTGCACAAATATTTGCTTGAAAAAATTTGAAGCAAAATATGTTGTTAGCATGTTATTAGCTAGGCTGCTAATGCCTGGGACTCGTGAGCCGACACAATCGCATCCACTACCCATCTGCTCAACGTCTGCTTAGCGGCCAGGAAACCCTTCCTGTTAGGGCTGTAGCAGACGAGCAGCTGCTCCGACTTCCTCCACGGACTCGTCCTGCGGAGGAAGTGACCAGTGCTTGCACTGGACACAGTCGGTTCTGTCGCTCCTGTTCGGGGGCAATAAACGGAGGTTACCCAGGTTTCGGATAGAGAAACACTCTGGCCATGCCAGGGGCAAACTCCAGGCGAGACGGGGCCACGGACAGGGCCTGCAGATCCCCAATCCTCTTCAGGGAGGAAATCGCCAAGAGGAAGGTGGTCTTAATAGACAGAAACCTAAGGGCCGCCAGCACAACTGCCAGATCCCAGACAGGCACTCTGGGTCGTGTCCCGGGCCTCAGCCTCCGGGTGCCACGGAGGAAACGTGTCACCAATGGGTGCCTACCCAGCGACTGCCCCGCCGGAGGGGTGCTATATGCCAATCGGGCAGTTAACTGGTTCCTGGCCATGGTGCTCGCACCATGATGTAAACAGTCACCATCGTGCAGCGTACGACCTCCTCGTGGAGGAAGCTCTGGAGTGGAGAAGGGTCTCTACTACCTCGGTAGCGAGACCAGCCGCTATGAACTGTGCCCCCTCAGGGGCCACAGCCACAGCCTCCACAGCTCTGGGCAGGGGTGCACCAGGGTTCCGCCCGCCTGTGAGAGGAGATCCCTCCTGGGGGGAATTTCCCACGGAGGGCCCTAGAGTAGGGACACCAGATCCACAAACCACGGCTTGCCCGGTCATTGAGGTGCTACCAGGAGGAGATGGACTCCATCCCGGCAAACTCTCTTCAGAACTCCAGGGAGCAGTGCGATCGGGGGAAAAGCGTACAGGCGTAGCCTCGGCCACGACTGCACCATGGCATCCAGACCCAACGGGGCTGGGTGAGAGAGAGAGAACCAGAGGGGACAGTGCGAGGTCTCCCGGGTCGCAAACAGATCCACCTGGTCTCTGTAGAACCTCCGCCATATGAACTCCACCACCGCGGGGTGGAGACGCCATTCCCCAGGCCTTGGCCCCTGCCTCGACAGGGCATCTGCTCTGACATTCAACCGTCCCGGGATATAAATGGCCCTCAAAGAGAGGAGTCTGTCCCGAGACCACAAGAGGACCGCTCGTGCTAGCTTGTACAAAGGGCGAGATCGGAAACCCCCTTGGTGGTTGATGTAGGAGACCACCGCAGTATTGTCCGTGCGGACCAATACATGCCGATCTCACAGGTCCGTGTTTTAACCCCAAAAATTGATTATGAGCTTGGATCCAAGATGGCGCCAGCATGTTGCACGGCAAGCCGTCGGGTCCTGAGCTTTTTAGAGATTGCTTATGTTTGTTTGATTTTTATGATGTTGTTTCTGCCTGTTACCTCATCTGTACTGAGCTATGATCGCCTGAAACTACTGGAAATCAAAACTTTAATTACTTCTGAAGACTGGTATTTCACGAATGATGTCAAAATTTCTAACCTCCCCAATCACCTGCGGCTTATTCCGCCGGAGATCTGCCGCAGTTACTGTGGCTTCGTCAACAAAAAGAAGCGCCACAAAAGACGAGGAAAACATGGGGGCTGGTTGGCGAGAACTGCAAAAAATAAACGGGCAAACCGGGCTAACGACGCTCGGTTCGTTTGGTCGTGGCTTCGCCCGGTCTATCCTGCACGGCCTCTGGCCATTATTCGGCGTGTGTGGGTAAAGCCTCATAAGCGGAATAAACCGTCGGCTCACCGCTATGTAATGGATTTACAGTACTCATCATTACCTCAATCTCGCCCGTTGGATCTTATTGGACTCAATGCTGCTCTGCTAAATGTGAGGTCAGTGAGAAACAAAACTTTTATACTTCGCAACTTCATGGTCTCTAAAGGCATGGATTTCCTGTTTTTAACTGAGACATGGCTTGAACCGACAGACAGCTGTTTTCTTCCAGAGCTGTTACCTACGAACTACGATATTTTAAACTCCCCGAGACTGTCTGGTCGAGGTGGGGGGGTGGCTACGCTGTTTAAAGACCATTTCAAATGCTCTGTTGTATCAGCAGGGGAATATTCTTCATTTGAGGTACAGCTGTTTAAACTAAACCTGGCACAAACCCTCTATTGCGCTCTCATTTATCGTCCTCCAAAATATAACAAGGATTTCATTCAGGACTTCGCTGATTTTCTCTCACACATCGTACCCATTATGGACAACCTTTTAATTGTTGCTGCCACACACAGTCATGGGCATACTCTCGATCTGGTTTTATCCATGGGGTTACCAATTAAGGATGTGGCTACAGAGGATAATTTCATATCGGACCATAGACCTGTCTTTTTTAGATTTGATCTAACCATTGCCTCACCAAAGAGATCATTTAAGGATGTTTATTTTCGTTCGATGACTGAGTCAACGGCAAATCATTTTGCAGAGGCGTATGCAAATAGCCCTATCTCATCTTTACTAGAAACTGCTGGACCTTTGATGGACACGGATAAATTGACTGTTGCTTTTAATTCTGTCTGCTTGGACATTATGAACGATATCGCTCCATTGAAGAAGAAAAAGCCTAAATCTTTGCCTCAGCATTGGTTTAATGATGATACAAGAGCGCTTAGACAGGTTTGCAGACAAGCTGAACGTAGATGGAAGAGTGATAAATTGCAGATTTCTTTTGAAATATTACAGGCATCTCTGAAGAAATATCAGTATGCTGTTAAAGCTGCTAGAACTACTGTAAATATGTTTCAGAGTTAATAAATAGATCTCCTCACTGCCACAAAACTTTGTTTAGTACAATAAATTCAGTACTTAATCCATCTATAGCTACTTCTACTGATTCCTCTCTTTATACTTGCGAGGACTTTTTGACTTTTTTCCAAAGGAAGATTGAATTAATCAGAGAAGATATCACGCCGTCATATTGTGTTCTAGCAGTTTCCACCACAATCTCATGTACATTTGATCATTTTGACTCAGTCTCTCTTCCAGCTCTGGAGGATATTATTAGACACACTATCAAATATTCCCCTGGATCCTATACCTCCTCGCTTTTTAAAAGATCTTTTTGATATTTTGGGCCCTAGCATTTTCTCTATTGTAAATAGCTCTCTGAGAAATGGAGTGGTGCCTCCCTGTCTTAAACAAGCAGTGATCTCTCCTTTACTCAAAAAATCTGGCTGTAACCCTACAGAGTTGAATAATTATCAACCAATTTCCAAATTACCATGTCTCACAAAAATATTGGAAAAAGTTGTCTTTTCTCAAATTACTCCTTTTCTAATGGAAAATGACATTTTAGATAACTTCCAATCTGGTTTTAGAGCTGGTCACAGCACAGAGACTGCATTAGTTAAAGTAGTAAATGATCTTCTAATGTCAGTTGATGCTGGGTTGGGGATTGTTTTGATTATGCTGGATCTCAGTGCCGCCTTCGACACGGTAGATCATTCAATTCTTTTGAAACGCCTGGAGGATGAAGTAGGTATCAAGGGGACGGCTTTAAACTGGTTTAAGTCATATTTGCATGAAAGAACTTTCTTTGTGAATCTTGCAAATAACTCTTCTTCGCTGGCATCTTTAAAATACGGTCTTCTTCAAGGTTCTATTTTGGGGCCCATTTTATTTTCTTTGTACATGAGCCCACTTGGCTCAATTTGTCGTCGTCATGACATCTCTTATCACTTGTATGCTGACGACACTCAATTATATTTGCCTTTTAAAGTTGGAAACTTGAACTCGCTACAGCCTTTAGTACTCTGCCTGGATGAAGTCAAACTCTGGTTATCCCACAATTTTCTTCAATTAAATGAGAAAAAATCTGAGATAATTATCTTTGGTCCATCAAAACTTAAGGAAGCTATGTCTAGTGCTATTGCCCCACTGGATATACCTATAAAAAACACTGTTAGGAATCTTGGTGTTATTATTGACTCTTCCCTCAGCTTTGACAGCCAGATTAAGTCAGTAGTAAAGAGTAGTTTTTATCAACTTAGACTGATCTCCAGGCTGAAACCCATCCTTAATACTAAAGACCTACAGGTCATAGTGCATGCTTTTATCACCTCAAGACTGGACTACTGCAACTCTCTGTATGTTGGGATAAGCAAACACAAACTATCTCGTCTGCAATTAGTGCAGAACGCGGCAGCTAGGTTTCTAACTGGCACAAAAATTAGAGAACACATAACTCCAGTATTATCTTCTCTTCACTGTCTTCCAGTTCAGTATAGAATTGATTTCAAAATTCTATTGATGGTTTTTAAAGCATTTCACAACATCGCTCCAAGCTATATTACCTCTTAAAGGACCATACTCCAGTCAAGTCGCTGAGATCAGGAGAGAAACTTCTACTGGCAGTTCCCCGTTCCTCAAAAAAATCTAGGAGCGATAGAGCCTTTATGGTCATCGCCCCAAAACTGTGGAATAGCATCCCTTTGCACATTCGGCAGGCCTCAACTTTAGAAGGTTTTAAGTCTCAGTTAAAAACTTATCTTTTTAATTTAGCGTTTGTTGAGAATAGACCTTGTTTAGAGAGAGTTTCTTGATGCTTTTATATATTTTATTTCATTTTATCTTTTTCCCTTTTATGTATATTATTTTTCATCTGTTTTAATTTTCTTTGTTATAATTGGTTTGATACATATTGCTTTATGCTTTGTAATATTGTGCAGCACTTTGGGCAATTGAAATTGCAGTAAAATGTGCTATATAAATGAATAAAGTTGAAGTTGAAAGTTGAAAAACACCGCCATCATCTCCAGGCAATTTATGTGCCACGAGAGACGTGGGCCGCTCCACAGACCTTGGGCGGAATGGCCACTCATGACCGCACCCCACCCCGTGAGGGAAGCGTCTGTCGTTAGTGTAACGCGACGACATGGAGCTTCCAACACGGGGCCTTGGGACAGAAACGTTCGGCCTTTTCAAACATCCAAGGCCCGAACGGCATGCCGCGAGACCTTGATGGAACGATATGGGTTTCCCCTGAGAGAAAACCCTCTGCCCCGAAGCCACCACTGGAGGGGCCTCATGTGCAGGAGGCCAAGCGGGATTACGCTGGACGCCGCTGCCATGAGACCCAGCAGCCTCTGAAACTGCTTCACAGTGAGCGGCTGGCCTTCCCGCACTCTCCTGACTGAAGTGAGGATGACTTCGACCCGAGCAGGCGACAACCGTGCCTGCATCCTGGCCGAGTCCCATATCACGCCCAAAAAGGTGGTTCTCTGCGCTGGAGAGAGCACACTTTTGCCGGCGTTTAGCCGAAACCCAAGCACCTTCATGCAGGCGAGGACGACATCTCGATGACGAAACGCCTGGCGCTCCGACTGAGCCAGGATCAACCAGTCGTCAAGGTAATTTAAAATGTGGATGCCCTGGAGCCGCAGCGGGGTCAGTGCTGCTTCGACGCATTTCGTGAAGGTGCGGGGCAAGATATATATATAAACCTAAATATAAAAATAAAAACCTCATAGTTGCAAGCACACCCATATTCTTGCACACGCACCATTCATGAGCCCCATTCACTTCCATAGTATTCTTTTTTCCCACTATGTAAGTGAATGGGGCTCATGAATGGTTTGGTTACAAACATTCCTCAAAATATCTACATGTGTGTTCATCAAAACAAAGAAATTTATACAGGTTTGTAACATCTTGAGCGAGAGAAAATGATGAAAGAATTTTCATTTTTAGGTGAACTACCCCTTTAATATTAATAAATTAAACTCACTCCAATCATCTCTCTCTCCCTCTCTCTCTCTCTCTCTCTCTCTCTCTCTCTCTCAAGTTAATTCACTTCAAGGTTTGTGTGATTCAATAATTTACGTTTTTTGATTGACGTGATTGTTATTGTTATTCTGTTGTTAAAAAGGAAGGATCTAATTCAAGGAATGTGTTCATGTCCCATTAAAAGGGAATGTCTGATCAAAAAATGCCATTTGGTTGCATAGAAACCATTGTACTTTTTTTATATATACTTTTCCATGGTCTTCTGCCATGTTTGAGGCATATTGAAACTTTTCATGCTTTTATGGTGGCCTTATTTTAGTTACATTTACATCTTAGGCTTTGTTTTTGATTTTTATTCATTTTTAGATTTTTATTGTATTTACAACTCATCTGTATGTGGACACCTTTTAAAAATAAATGCATATAATAATTTTTTGTTGCAAATAAAACTCTCATAGTCCAAAAAATACTGTAGATTTAACTTTGTTTAATATATACATTTAGTTAAATCATCAAACATCTGTATGACTTGCCAGTGACTTGACTTGAATTGTTTGACATAAAGCAGTGACTTGACTTGACTCGCACAAAAATTGACTCTGACTTGCTTGAGACTTGAAGGTTAAGACTTGAGACTTACTTGTGACTTGCACATGTGTGACTTACTCCCACCTCTGCAAAATATGCACTCATGCACAGCAGAGGATATTGAGGGCAAAGTTTGTGAAGAAGATCTCGGTACCGTTCGAAAGAACTTTTATCTTTATATTTGAACTGCCTGGTTTCCTTACCAAATGAGGATGTAGCTATTGCCAGGATTCGAGAATTAAGAATGATGGATTTAGGTGGATTTAGACTGGCAAAGTGGACTAGTAATAGTCGTTCCATTCTAGCTTCAGCTCCAGAAGAGGAGAGAGCCAAAGATGTTAAGGAGTTACATCTAGATCCATCTATGATCCCATTGGATTTCTTGCCCCACTAATACTTCTCGCAAGGAGAATTCATCAGGAACTTTGCAGAGTTAACTGTGGATGGGATGATAAGATCCCAGACAGATTGATGCAATCTTGGGAGGAATGGTTTAAAGGCTTTAACAAACTGAACAATCTGAACATATGTAGATGTTTCAAACCGCTAGATTATGGCAAGGTAAAAGAGGCCCAACTGCATTATTTTAGTGATGCTAGCAGAACGGGCTATGGTGTTACTAATTACCTGAGATTTACTAATATCAATAGTGCTGTACACATTGCCTTTGTAATAGGCATGGCCAGAGTTGCTCCATTAAAACCTGTAACCATTCCCAGGCTTGAGTTGGCAGCTGCAGGCGTTGCTGCACATATTGATAGATTGCTCAAGAAAGAACTTGAGATTCCACTTTTGGATTCCAATTTCTGGACCGACAGTACATCTGTTTTAAAATATATCTGTAATGATACTCACTCACACTCACTCATTTTCTACCGCTTATCTGAACTACCTCGGGTCACAGGGAGCCTGTGCCTATCTCAGGCGTCATCGGGCATCAAAGCAGGATACACCCTGAATGGAGTGCCAACCCATCGCAGGGCCACACACACTCTCATTCACTCACGCAATCACACACTACGGACAATTTTCCAGAGATGCCAATCAACCTACCATGCATGTCTTTGGACCGGGGAGGAAACCAGGAAACCGTTTACTACAGTCTTGTCAGAAGGTTTCGATCCAGATTGTACATTCATTGAACATTTTTCTTCATGGAACAGCCTGAAAAGGGCAACTGCATGGATTTTGAAGTTCAAAAATGTACTTGGGTTGTTGAGTCAGAGGTAAAGGAATGTTCATTCAAGCCTTCATTCATCAGACCCTAATCCTCAAGAGATGGGTAATTCTGAAGACAGAAAAATCAAGTTTAAGACTCTGCTTGAAAGTGAAGATCTATCACTAGAGGATCTTAAACATGCAGAAAAGGCCCTAGTATGTTTTGTCCAGCAACAGTCTTTCAATTCCGAAATTATGTCTCTGAAGAAAGGACAAACTGTTAAGAAAACTAGTAGTATCTACAAACTTGATCCTTTTTTTGGTGGGTGGTGTTTTGAGAGTTGGCGGGAGGCTACACAAAATATCTATGCCTGAGGATTTGAAACAGTAAGTAATCCTACCCAAGAATGGTCACTTGTCTACACTACTATTGAATCATATTCATCAAACAGCAGGTCACTGTGGAAAGAATCAGATACTCTCAAAGCTTCGTCAGAGATACTGGATAGTTCAAGCTAATTCTGCTGCCTGGAAACTAGTAAGGAACTGCTTGCTCTGTAGATGTTGGAATGCCCCATTGATGAATCAAAAAATGGCCAACCTACCCTTAAGTCGTCTGTCCTGTGAATCACCACAATTTACATGTGTTGGTACCGATTATTATGGTCCAATTGAGGTGAAGAGGGGCCGGAGCTTCGTAAAGAGATATGGTGTACTGTTTACTTGTCTGGTGAGCAGAGCAATTCATCTCAATATGGCCTATTCATTGGATACGGATTCCTGTATTCTGGCCTTGAGAAGGTTCATATGCAGGAGAGGCCAAGTTCAAGAATTTGTATCTGATAATGAACAGGAATTAAGGGAACAGGAATTACGGGAATCTCTCACCCAACTAAATCACAATATGATTAAACATGCAATGTTTAATGTAGGAATTAAATGGAGTTTTAATCCTTCCTCAAGAGCCCATCACTGATGAGCATGGGAAAGGCTTATCTGTTAAATCAAGAAAACTGTGTTCTGTTCTAAAGCAACAAGCTTTGGATGAAGAGGGACTACAGACAACTTTGTGTGAGGTATTATCCATATTAAATGATCGTCCTATTACTACCATATCTGATGATGTGAATGATCCTGGGCCTCGCACACCAAACCATCTCTTACTGTTAAAGGGAAAACCAACTCTTTCACTTGGACTCTTCAACAAAAATGACTTGTACAGTATTCAAGACGGAGATGGAGACAAGTCCAGTATATTTGTGACCTCTTTTGGAAGAGATGGACAAAAGAGTACTTATCATTAATGCAAGAGAGACAAAAATGGCATGAAGTGAAAAAAAAAACAAAAAAAAAACATGAAACCAAGAGATATACTTGTTATCGTAGATGAAACATCACCTAGGATCTCTTGGCTTATAGGAAGAATTACAAAAACGTTTCCTGATGCAAAAGGATATGTTCATCGTGTACTTGTTAGAACAAAATCCAGTACCCTGGAATGACCTATTAACAAGTTGTATCTTCTTCAGGAGTAACTATATATATCATCCCCAGTACTATCTTCCTAATGGACTGAATGACTTAATATGTGGAACTGTCCCGTGCTTGACTTTGAAGATTTCTATCGGACTTTATTCTGATTCATGCATGTACTATATGTTTGCTGAATTTAATAGACATTGGGCTAAGTCATTTTCTTTGGCTCCTTTATATGTATTTTATATAATTGCCTTAATATAAATTATTGCCAATTAAGGGGCCGGGATGTAGGAGCCATAAAGTCAAATATGAATTTAATATTGTTAATATAATGTTTCCTATCTCATCGTTCATGTTCACTTGTTTATGGCATATTTGTGCACCCCCTGGGGGCACGGTGGCTTAGTGGTTAGCACGTTCGCCTCACACCTCCAGGGTCCGGGTTCGATTCCCGCCTCCACCTTGTGTGTGTGGAGTTTGCATGTTCTCCCCGTGCCTCGGGGGTTTCCTCCGGGTACTCCGGTTTCCTCCCCTGGTCCAAAGACATGCATGGTAGGTTGATTGGCATCTCTGGAAAATTGTCCCTAGTGTGTGATTGCGTGAGTGAATGAGAGTGTGTGTGCCCTGCGATGGGTTGGCACGCCATCCAGGGTGTATCCTGCCTTGATGCCCGATGACGCCTGAGATAGGCACAGGCTCCCCGTGACCCGAGGTAGTTCGGATAAGCGGTAGAAGATGAATGAATGAATGAATGTGCACCCCCTGTGGTGAATGGCAAGAGTTGCACCTGCCTTGACACTTCCTGTAGGTAGCCATTTTAGACAGGAAGTGATGTGGTAAGGTGAAGTGGGAAGGGAGACAGTTTCTTGACCTACAGTACATACACAATATGGAGTTGGATGTATCTTTTTCACTTGGAATTGAACTCTTTTAAATAAATCATCTTCATTTCAACTATGGAGTAATGTCAACTTTACTTTCCCACCAGAAATGGCTAAACTCAAAAGAAAGCCATTACACCAATTAAGGAAGTATGGTCTGCCACAGGAGCTGTTGATGCATTTATACCTGCTTCATATCTATAAGTCCTGCATTATCAGTACTGTCAGTCATCACATTATCCAAATACATTACACAAACTACTGCTGCATATTGTACAAAAAGCATAATATTGCACAATATTATTTGCACTACCATGCACTTCTCACACTTTAAAGTGACATGACACACAGCTAAGTATGGTGACCCATACTTATAATTCTTTATGTACATAACTGATCAGTCATATATTCTGTATTCATTTTTAATACTCATACTGTCTATTGTATCACATCTACATTGTCTTGTACAGCCTGTATTATCTTGTGTTGTATAGTATAGTGTTATTTATGTCTTTACTTTTGAGAGTCACAACCAGCTGGAACCAAATTCTTTGTGTGCGTCAACACACTTGGCCAATAAACCTGATTCTGATTATGTAAAGACTAAAACACAACAGATGTGTGATTACTGTGGATGGTATCAGTGAGAAACGATGAAGATCCCTTGGACTGTAATTAATATAATCCTTTTGGCTACTGTATGATTGCTTAGGACTATAATTGCTATGATATCATTAAGACTGCAATTACCACAAAGGGTGAAAGGCTGATAACTTCAACGAAATATACTTCATTTTAAAACTATTTTTTTTTTTTTTGGTTGCACAAGTAGAATTCTTTTAAAAAGGGAAATTATATATAACTGCACTATTAGGTGTTACCCAGGTGAGGATGGGTTCCATTTTTGATGCTGGTTCCTCTCATAGTTACTTCCTTATTTCGTCTCAGGGAGTTTTTCCTTACCCCTGCAGACCTGCCAACCTTTACGCATTTTGTGTAGCAGATACGCATTTAGACATAAAAGTACGCTGCTACGATCAGAGGTGGGTAGAGTAGCCAAAAATTGTACTCAAGTAAAAGTACTGTTACTTCAGAATAATATGACTCAAGTAAAAGTAAAAAGTAGACATCCAAATAATTACTTGAATAAGAGTAAAAAAGTGCTTGGTGAAAAAACTACTCAAGTAAAGAGTACAGTAACTGTTGAGTAACGTCTGATTTATTTTTTAACATGACAACAATCAGACAGACAAAAATACAAAATAATATTTAGGCAAATTATGGCTCATCCAATCAATAAAATAAATTAATATTAATTAATTACAAAATAGCTTAAATTAAAATAATTCAGGTAAATTCAAGTACTTCATAAATAATATAATAATAAATAATAAATAAATATGCACAAGTAACACAAATTTCCAAACCTTTATACTTTTTTACCAGGCAGAACTAGAACGAGGCAGCCCATAAATTCTCATAAACTGTGTGTGTGTCTCCAGTGACAGAACAACAGAAGGAAACATACACACACTTTATTTCTTTTGTGTTGTGATTGATGCACATTTGATGCCTTGATGAAAGGGCAATAATAATGAAATTACGGTGGCCGGGAAGTGCAAAACAAATTAACAAATCCGAAAACACATTAACAAATCCGAAAACAAATTAACAAATCCCAAAACACATTAACAAATCCGAAAACACATTAACAAATTCCAAAACAAATTAACAAATCCCAAAACACATTAACAAATCCAAAAACACTAACAAATCCCAAAACAAATGAACAAATCCCAAAACACATTAACAAATCCCAAAACAAATGAACAAATCCCAAAACAACATTAACAAATCCCAAAACAAATGAACAAATCCCAAAACACATTAACAAATCCCAAAACAAATTAATAAATCCCAAAACAAATTAAAAAAATCCCAAAACAAATTAACAAATCTGAAAACAAATGAACAAATCCGAAAACACATTAACAAGTCAGACAACCCGGAAGCGGTTGGTATAGTTTGTGAATGGAAACTTACCATCATCGGACGAGACACCTTTCATTCACCTGTATATCTTTAATGACAGTCGTCTTGTCCAATGATCGGTAAGTTTCCATTCACAAACTATACCTACTGCTTCCGGGTTGTCTGAATCGGTGCACGAAACAAATTAACAAATCAGAAAACACATTAACAAATCAGAAAACACAACGACATTTCAGACAACCCGGAAGTGGTTGGTATAGTTTGTGATTGGACAAGACACCTGTCACTCAAGGTATACATGACGTTCAACAGTCTGCTGCAGGGAAAAGTTGGAATGGATGGATGGAATGGATTACTGTGGATCCTTAGCGGAAGTTTCTCTATCTGTCAAAATAAAACATTAAAATTGATGTGTAGAATACCAAAGAGGTAAAAAGAAAAGTAACGAGCTCATTGTAGCCTAATGTAGCGGAGTAAGAGTACAGTTTCTTCTTCGCAAATCTACTCAAGTAAAAGTAAAAAGTATAGTGATTTAAAACTACTCCTAGAAGTATAATTTTTTCAAAAACGTACTCAAGTAAATGTAACGGAGTAAATGTAACTCGTTACTACCCACCTCTGGCTACGATTTGTCACTTCAAAATCCGCATTGTAAAAAACCATTGATGCCTTTGAGTTCAACTGTCTGTGCATTTGCGCACCAGGCAATGCGCCTATGGGTGTAACCGCATTGGGCAGCAACCTGGGAAAATAATAATTCAACCAATCATAGCGCCAGTTTAAAACTCTTCAACGCTACAAGGGGAGAGCCATCAAAACGAATGTGGTTTTCATCTGTCTCTGTCCGTCTTCAATTCTTCTTACAGTGACTGTTTTTTACAAATAAGGACTTAACGTTTCAAAGGTAAATGGCCAGAATTGTGAATTTCATCCATTTTAATAAGCCTGCCGAACCACAGGCGTCGTTAGACTCCTTTACTGGGGCATGTGCCCAAGTGTCCGGTGTTGTGCCTCAAGTTTAAGTTTTACGCACAGATCAAGTTTTACTTTATTTGCCAGTATTTATATAGGAAAAGTAAGTCATGCCTGTAAACGCATTGCCATCGTACTTTAACGGAAAAGACAAACTGGCGCAAGCACGCGGAAATCAATATCCACGACCGTCTGTGTATCCCTTTTATAGCACGCAGTCATGGTATAACATGACGAAACTAATGTAATTTTTTAAATATCAATCGTATTCCCACTCGATTGTTACTGGCTCCTGTAGATCACATCTGATGGACATCAGATTTTTTTGTAAAAAGCAGGGAAATAGAAGCAGAAAGTAGAAATGATGAGGGAGGCATTATTATATGATCAGCCAGTCAAAACCATAGTGAAGTCTAGAGTCTTGCATTATTGCTGAGAAAATTAACACATGTACAGTATGTGTTGTCAGATATGAAGTTACTGTTTAGTTCATTAGATCTAAGTTAGATCTGCACATAATTGCAGCAGGCTATGAGGCAAAAATATCAAGAAGTGCCACAGCTGTTAGGAGTGATGAATGACTGAAAATGGCATCTCATTCTCAGGCAAATATATTTGCTTAAAAGGACATTACAAGGTTGCTGTGAGAATATCACACGTTTTGAGATTTTATTTATTTTGTTGTCTGATGTGTTCAAGGGACATAGCAGTTTTCAGTTATTTATAAAGTTTAAAAGACCTTTTGAAAGCCCTTTGTTTTTCCTGTTATTTATACAGTATTTTTATACAGTATGCTATTTGTTGATTTTTGTTATTCATAATGTCCCATGTATTTAAGTAATGTTTAAGAGACATGTTTTTGTTTTTATGTTGCCTTTTCAATAAAAGAGTTTTTCATGGTCTACTTGTATGTTGAATAACTAGATATGGTGGTGAGTGAGAACTATGTGCTAAGTAAAAAGTTGTGATGAGTGAGCATGTGAACTTAATCAACACTGACCAGCAAATGTGCCTGACCTCGCGCCGTGTCGCTGCAGTACTGTAAGTTGCTACTCAAAAAATTTTTCCATGGTTGGCAGGTCTGCCCCTGTAATGCCAAGTTTGCTAACTGTGGATACTTTTATACCTTTAAAATTTACACTTAAATTGTCTGTATAAAATTTACACTTTAATTGTCGGTAAATTTGTTAAAGGCACTACTGTATATGGCGAAAACTGAATTGACTTGAACTGAATTGAGCTGTAAAAGGAAAATAGGGAGTGATTCAAAATATGGAAACCTGACATAGTAACCATGCTACATTTTTCAAACACATACTGTATGTGTGGGTGTTAGTAGTGACCCGTAACTTTATTTTTATTATTTATTTCCTGTAGTGAAATGAGAGACTTTCATTCATTGTTTTTATATCAGTCACACCTGTATTACATAAAAATAGGTTCAAACACATTTATAGCACAGCAGTTCTCATGTCTTCACCAATGTATTGTTTTATGTCTGACAATTAGTGAAAATAGTACCAACAGTATCACTCTTGTCTGTCTACTTGTCTGTCTGCTTGATGACCGTGGTAAAAACACAATAAGAAAAGTTAAAGGAAGGAGAAACGAGGGCACAAGCAGAGCAGGAGTTCATCTTGTCCTAGCACACGCTCCAGCTCAGAGAGATGGCGTGTGGGAGACAGAGACAGCAGTGACAGAGGTAGGAGAAGGAGACAGAGGAGTGCTGAGCACAGGAGCAAGGGTCTTGGTTTAAGTTGTTACTATAGAAACAATAAGATATTTGATCCTTACAGCTGGGCACTATGATGGAGCTGTTCCTATAGAAAATTCAGCTTTTGAACAATCAGAATCAAGCATTCTATCTTAAGCAAATAGAACTCTCAATTCTTTGAAATAAACCTGTTGCCATTTTAAACCTGTCCATGGTGTGTGTTTGCTCTGTAGGCTCTTGAGTTGAAGGGAATTGGGCACTTGGGTGAAAAGGAGCTGAAGGAGAGAAACAAGCTTTCCCATGAGGAGAATCGCAGGGAGCTGCAGAAGGTAAATGCTAGAAAGGTCCTTGTGTTTGTAAGCATTAAAAAAAATACTAAATATATTTACGAGGTAGGGATGGGAACATGTTTTAGGTGAAACAGTAACATCTGGAGCAAGAACGGGAAGAGCATGCTTTGCACGTGCAGGTGTAAGTCAAGATCATTGACCTGCTGGCCAAAAATGCTCGATCCTTACACCTTCCTAAATGTACTCACTGTCACAGACATGGACGACCTGCTGGAGGACATCAAGGTGTGTGCACTTCAGCTAGATGACCCTAAATGTCTTTCCTATCCTTCTCCTTTTTTAATCAATAGCCTGCTTTCTATTGTTATTGTGCAAATAGTGACTTGGGTTTAAGCAAAAAATTGCAAGAGAACCTGTTGTATTTGCTTAGATGATGATGATGATGATGATGATTATTGTTATTATATGTCTTAAAATGTTCCATGCCTCAGTACTTCCTTGAGCCGAGTCTGGACAACAAGGACATTGGCATCCTGCATTTTCACACCGAGACGCCCTATGAAAACACTGTGTTTAAGATAGTCAAAATGATTAGAGTTTAATGGTTGTCTTTCTATTATTTTGCAACAATAAAAATCTTTTTTAAACAACTTAAACTTGTTTGAGGGGGGGCAAGGTGGCTTAGAGGTTAGCACATTTGCCTCACACCTCCAGGGTTGGGGGTTCAATTCCCGCCTCCGCCTTGTGTGTGTGGAGTTTGCATGCTCTCCGCGTGCCTCTGGGGTTTCCTCCGGATACTCCGATTTCCTCCCCGGTCCAAAGACATGCATAGTAGATTGATTGGCATCTCTGGAAAATTGTCCGGAGTGTGTGTGTGCCCTGCGATGGGTTGGCACTCCGTCTAGTGTGTATCCTGCCTTGATGCCCAATGACGCCTGAGATAGGTACAGGCTCCCCGTGACCCGAGAAGTTCGGATAAGCGGTAGAAAATGAACGAATGAATGAACTTGTTTGATTTTCCTTACAAGTCACGGAGACTGAAAATAATGGTACACAGACGACGTTACATAAACACATTCACAGTTTATTTTACAGTAACAAATGCTCACAAAATGTTAGGATTTAAAAAAATACATTAAGAGAGAGGTAAAAAAAAAGTCCTGCAAATTTCATTGAGCTACTGCCCTGGAACCAGTGAATCTGGAGGCTTCAACAGCTACAGGATTGAAAAAAGGCACACATGTCAAAAGCTCAGTGTAGATGTCTAGACGTGCTAAAGGTGTTATCTGACATGGATTTTGAAAGAAGAGCACAGGCTCTAGTGCACAGAGACCTTTGCAAAACTATTTAACACTAGCTCAAATGATCAAATAAATAAATAAAAAAAGGAGAAATCAACTGAACTTGGTCAATGTCTCCTCTGTTTTTAATTGGCAAACAATATACTGTGCATAAACTTGTTTCAGTGCTTTAGGGTTTTAAGCAATACTGAGGTCTAAAAATAACATGAAATAATAAACTGTGATAAAACTGTTTTTAAATCTCCCAACAGTTGTCTGCAAAATAAAAAATTAACTTCACTGGAGCAATTTGTCTCCATTATGCTGGTTTGTCATATCAGGGGATTCAGCTATTCTGTTGATTGTTAATTCTGTTGAACTTTCTTGAACAATTTGCAGTGGCTCCTGACAGACAGACACACTCTGTGGACTTTCCTCAGCTTTTTCCAAGCATCTCTGGACAGCAAAATGCCCTTTGTAGAAGTTCCATACCACAAGAGCTAATAATATCAGTGTTGGTATAATGACCAGGGTATTGAGGAAAAAGAGACATTTCTGCTGTTCCTGGACTTGCAGCTGAACCGAAGAATGCTCCATGAAGTCCCCCAGCCTCAGCTCATATGTAGCATTTTGGATGACATAGTCGTTACCATTGGAGGACTCTACAGAGGTGCAGGTGTAGAATCCGGCGTCGCTGTCCAAGGCATTGAGGATCAACAGGTTGTTGTGATGAATGTTGTACTTGTTGGTGTTTTGAATTGTGTGATTGTTTACGCTCCACTGCACTCGGGCCAGGTTTGATCCTGGCTGGCACAGCAACCTGACCTCGTTACCAAGATAGAAGGTTTTAATGATCGTAGTACTTTCTGTAACACAAAAACAACAGTCATTGAGAGCCTTATTGACTTTCACTGACAAGTCACAATGGACTTACTGTAAACCATTTCTACTGCATATATATTTACCCATACAAGACACATATCAGTAAACACTGTACTATCTGAACCAGTGGACATAAAAAGCCACCTGTTTGCATACCAACTGCAGGACAACGAGCAGCATTTCCATCTCTCAGACTCTGAACCACCTGCCTGCAGGAGAAAAAATAGATGGACATGACTATAAATTCAATATATCTAACATTCTCACAACTCCGTCCAGGGTGTATCCTGCCTTGATGCCCGATGACGCCTGAGATAGGCACAGGCTCCCCGTGACCCGAGGTAGTTTGGATAAGCGGTAGAAAATGAGTGAGAGTGAGTGAGAGTAACATTCTCACATGTGTACAGTCTATAGTAAAGTCTCTAAGGCAGTCTATTCAACATTTTAGACCACAGATATCTTTGATTCTTGATTCTGATTGGTCAGAAGGTGATTATGCGAAATTTTTATAACAAAAGACTTACAGTAGATCTAGCTGGAAGGAACATCAGGTTTATATTAATGTGTTCATTTTAATACGTTACTGTTAGCTCCATATTATCTAGGTCAATAAAGAGTAAAAAATACTGTAAAGTACTTGATGAATAGGTTTATAATGTGTTGTATTTTAATAAAAAAATATCAATTAATAAAAGTTAATAATTAAAAGTAATTAATAAGGTAAACTTCAGGTCACATCATGATTTTTTTCCTTACAACACTATATTACAGCAGCTGAGAAGTATATGCTGAGTACCTGTGTGTATCTGGATGAATGTTTTTTATAGCAATGCAGCGTTCAGCGCTGAGGTCCCAGCCGCAGTACGGGTCTCTGGCCAGCACACAGTCCATACAGGAAGCGTAATGGTCACATGTACTAAGTGGCATCTGCACCGTTGCTTCCTCTGAGCCTGCATACAGCTGACCCTGAAACAATATGTGCAGCAGTTATTAAAAAGATGGTCAAACTATAACAGAATCAAACTAAAACTGAATCACGAGTAGAAATAATTAAATGAATCAGATGAGTACTGGTATAACCACGATAGGAAAGTCATAAGTATTATTTTATCTTAGTTCTACTAGTGTGAATGATGAGGGGGGAAATGGTAGATTTGCATGTTACCTAAAATGAAAGCTAAAAACAGAAGGAAATTTTTATTTCTAAAATATTTTGAAAAATTATCAGAAGAATAAAAACAATTAACTCAATGAAAATGTATTTTTATCGTTCTCCCAAACTAAATAGATAGCCATTTCTTCGCCTTTATAAATCAATTAAATCGTGTAATGTCACACACAATGTTCCAACAAATAAACAAAACCTTGAATTGATTCTTAGACTCAGCAGTCTCTGAACTTTCACTAATGTCACTAATGCTAATGGCAAGTATTGACACTGTCACATTTTGCTTTATTTTCTTTTCTTGTGACAAAAGTCAATAACTAACCCATCAGCTCATTATACTGCATACAATAATACAAAAAGAAAAGCAGCTACACATTTTTCATAGCACAGGCATAAGCAGCCAAGCTAATAACTTGCCATCATACTGGGCAAAATAAATTCAGGCTTGTTTTGAAACACAAGCCATATTTGTAAATCTCTTGGGAAACATAAATCTCCCACAACAGTAGCAGTTATCTGCAAAATTTTTGACAAAATTAGCTTAGAGTTAACTGCTAAACTAACTTATCTATCACTAGAAGAAATTTCAGGGAAAATATCCCGACAGATATAGAATAGAAATAGTTAGGAAATGTTAGAGAAAAGTCACAACTAATTCAACTAGTTAATGACGGAGGCAAGGTGAGTCCTAGTTGCTCACTTATGTACAAATAACCCTAACCCTAACCCTGGGCCTCTTTCTTTGTACAATACAAGCAAAAGGCATACTGACAATATCTATAATATCTATACAGTATATCTATCTGCCATAATGAACGAAACCACTTTAAACTTCATCGGCCCTGAAGCAAAGCTCAGTCCACCATTCCCAGTTTGACCAGGGTTCAATTCTGGAACTGCACCCAAAAACAAACAAATAAATAAAATAACCAATAATCTTTTGGTGTAGCTTCAGGGAGGAAAAAAAATCTAATGTAAATGTGCTCTGATTCTTACCAGGGTGACGGAGAGCCGCAATATCTTTACTGGCTCGGACTGCTTAAAGAGCTGCACCTCCTCTATTATCACCATCTTTCCGTCATAGTTGACTGCTTTCAGCACTGAACCGCTTGCTGTTACAAAGATTGTACAGTTGATTGAACACTATAACACATACATGAATAAGTCTGTATAATGATGTAAACTGTACACTAAATATTTATGTACCTGTGCCAATAAACATGACCTGATGGCTGCTCCCATCCAGGGCAGTAGTGCTGGCCACCACTATACGAGTAAACACAGCTCCCTTCTTCACCAGTAGGGGCTGCTCAGAAGGCTTCACTGCCTGATCCATCAGTGGGTTGTCTCGGATGAACTGAAGGGTTTTACCAAGGGGGTCCAAAGAGTTTGAAAACCCTTTCTCTTTTGTTTTACTGTTAATACACTACACACACACAAAGAGAGCAACACAAAACGAATGATTAACTACTGCATAGGTGGTGTTTTTGGAGACAAAATATACCAATTCAGACTTCAAACCCATGCACGTCACTACGCAAGTTATTACTCAGGAAATGATAAGAGCATCAATTGTAACTGGGTCCATAGATTCCTTGGATCTGGAACTACAGTCAAAAATTACATCAAGACCCTATGGCTAATAAAAATTGAGTATTCAGCTAAAGTATAATTCTGTCTATTATTCTGACTTAATTAAGTCATTTATCCATCACTGTAGCTAACAAATAAAAATGACTGTTGTAGAATATGTTGGTGAATGTTGAACTCACAGCTCCGGGGCGAGGGTCAGGCACAGGTCCACTGTATGTCGCCCATTTTTTAATAAATAAAGTACTACGTAGCTTTTTGAATTTGCCTTTAGAGAACACATCCCTGATGTCCTGTATCCTGTACGCACACACTGCTGAGTACTCTGGCATTTCCCTGTCAGTAAAATCACAGCTATGAAACAAGTGTCATAAGTGTCACAAGTGTCAGTGGTTAATAAAACTATGTCTAATAAATGTTTGAATATGCTACAATTGTGATTCATTTCTACACATTTTTTTTGTTTGTTTTTAACTGGATGCCACAGCCTTATTCATTTGCAAACAGAAATAAAAATATATTTAAGCATTTCCTTGATTTACATTGATTTACAGGTTTTGACTCGCTTAGATAATTTTTGAGTACACCTTATAACATCATGTAACCTCCTACAATTTATTCATTTCATATCAAAGTAAAAATAAAAATAAAGTTGTTTCTAAGGCAATTGTATGATTAAAGCTGATTCATGTTTTCAATGAGTGTGTAGTACTAAATAATAATTCTCATATTATACTAGAATAGAACGGGGTATAGAAGCCTTTATTATCGCCACATATACATTACAGCACAGTGGATTTCTTTTCTTCACATACCCCAACTGAGGAGGTTGGGGTCAGAGTGCAGGGGCAGCTATGATACAGGGAGGGTTGAGGGCCTTGCTCAAGGGCCCAGCAGTGGCAGCTTGGCTGTGCTGGGCTTTGAACCCCGATCAACAAACCCGTATTCAACCACAATCCTGATTACATTCAAAATCACAACTTGTCTTCTTCACTGCAGTTATTTAAACATATTCTGCTGGCATTTTTGAACTGAACACTACTCACCCCTGAGGAGTGAAGACACCATAGAACATACAGTTTTTCCAGGTGTCTGGACAGAAGAGGAACACATCCTGTATGAGAAGTGGTAGTCTGGTTTGAGGGACAGGACAGTCCAGGTGAGTCTTTAGAAATGACGTCCACCTATTATGCAGTGTCCACTGTCCTACCACATCCCCCTAGCAAGGAGAGAACAGAGGGTATGAGAACAATGCTGCAGAAAATGACATCTTAACCAGTGACAATCGATGTTGGGCAGTAACGGGTTACTGTAACGCAGTTACTTTTGACAGTAACTAATACTCTAATGCTTAAAAAAGTAACTCCATTACCGTTACCATATGGTGCGTTGTCCGTTACATTTTTAAATTAATTACTTTTGGCCGAAGTGTAGCCTACAGCCTGACCCGTTTACAGCAGCGACGCATTGTAGGATTGGTGGATTGATTGGAAGACGCACTGTGGGCGCGTTTCCTTTTATTCTAGTATGTGCGACAGTAATGGCAAGTCAAGGCGAGAGAAAGACAAGTTTTACAACGTGGAAATATGCTCATTATTTTACTTTGGTTGAGCATAAAGGCAAAAACATATTAGTGAAGTGCAAGTTGTGTCTTTCTGGTTCGAAGGTCCTATCTACATCTATAACCAGCAACTTTAATCTGTCGAAGCACCTCCAGAAAATACATGCCTCGACGAAGCTAATAGCTAAACCGGTGTCGGTGGGTCAAGCCCCTCCAGCCAAACAACAGCGAATAGGTTTTAAATGGACTGTTAGCCAGGGACATATCAACAAAGCTATTGCATGGTATGTTGTTGACAACATGCAGCCTGTCTCTACTGTGGAGTCACCGGCTTTCAGGCAGCTCGTTAGCATGATAACATGTTCAGGCGGCACACAGCAAATGGAACGAAAAAGTTTTTCCAACTACTTGGATAAAGAATATTCAAAAATGGAAAGTGAGCTGAAGACAACATTTGAGGGGCTAGACTACATCGCGACCACTGCAGACATTTGGTCTGTCCACAACAAAAGCTTCCTAGGCATGACAGCCCACTGGATAAACACTTACTCTTCAACGAGAGAAAGCTGTGTTGGCCTGTAAAAGGATCAAAGGTGGACACACGTATGATGTCATTGCAGGTGAGATCGATCACATTCATTCATTATATGGACTGTCAACGAAAGTTACAGCTACGGTTACTGATAACGGTTCTAACTTTGTAAAAGCCTTCCAAATGTATCAGCCGGAATCGCTCTCTGATGAAGAGGACGAAGAGGTTACCTTCACAAATGTTGCAGATGTGCTTGACACCTCCACAGAGGAGGGGATTGTTTTTACCACCACAGCAGAGGTGTGCCTCTCACACACACAACTTAATTTCATGCTCTGATGTGGACAAGTGGCTGCTTTCAAATCCTAGGACTAAAGGAATCTACAGAAGTGCTATCGCCAAGTGCACAGCACTGTGGAGTAAGGCTAGCAGGTCGACTTTGGCTTCAGAGTTAGTGGGCGATTTGGTTGGCAAAAAACTGGTTTGGTTGGCACACACACACTCATTCACTCACACACACTTCGGACAATTTTCCAGAGATGCCAATCAACCTACCATGCATGTCTTTGGACCGGGGGAGGAAACCGGAGTACCCCGAGGCACAGGGAGAACATGCAAACTCCACACACACAAGGCGGAGGCGGGAATCGAACCCCCAACCCTGGAGGTGTGAGGCAAATGTGCTAACCACTAAGCCACTGTGCCCCCCACCACACATTTGTTATTAAAAATATTTGTTTGTTAAAAATAATGGTTAGTTAAGTAGCCACAGTGACATTTCTGTTATATCTTAGAACACTAATATTATGCATTATAAAATGCATTACGTTGTTGTCACGGTTGGCACACCTGCCCCGCTCCCCGACCGTCAACATAGAGAAGCGTCTCCGGAATATTAGTCGTTTCTGGACTACACCTCCCATCACGAAGACTGATTGCTTCGCCACCTGATTCCTATCAGCCAGCTCCTATAAATACGAACTTGACCTTGACTCCTGTGTGAAGTCTCGATCTGCGTTAGCAATCATTCTGAGCATTTCCTGTTTGTCTTAGTTCTGGTTTTGATTTTGATGTCTTAGTTCTGGATTTCTGCCTACCCTACGATATCGTGTTTGCCGTGTTTTACACTGCCTGTCTGTTTACGAGTTTCGATTAAAATGCTGCAAATGGATCACCAGCCTTACGACTCCTCAGTACAGTTGTATTGCTAGGAAATATGCTGGGGTTTTTTTGTTTGTTTTTACATATTTATGGATATATACAACAGCAGATTTTGCACTTTGAATACACACAGCTTACTTTACATAAGTTGGTGACATGCAACTCTTAGGCCACGTTCACACTGCAGGTAAAAGTGGCCCAAATCTGATTTTTTTTTTGGGTCAAGTGACCAGGTCAGACTTCTTCAGGAGTAGTGTGAACACTCAAATCTAGCCCAGATCTGAATTTTTCAAATCAGACCCAAATCTGATTTTTTCCAATGTGGCCGAAGTGTGAACAACCAAGGTGGATTTGATGCGACTTTTACGTCAATCTTCAACGACATTCGTCACAATTATGCGCCGGCGAGTACGCACACAAACGTGACTACGCCTACAGAATGGATCAAATAATCAAAAGTTGCCCTCGACAATCGAAAATTTTCAAAACACTGCGTCTCTGTGCTGCCATTACACAAACATTTAGAAAGAAAAGCGAAAATGCTTACTTCCTCCATAACCTCGCTAACTTTAGCGCAATGGCGTGCTGCGGGTGACGTCATTGTTATTGTTCGTTTGCGCATGCGGGTCAGTTGGAAACAGCAAACAGTTCACACTGGTATCTGATATAGGCCACATTTTAAAAGGTAATGTGAACAGCCAAACAAAAAAATAAGATCTGAGCAAAATATCCGAATTGAGCATTAAGACTTGCAGTGTGAACGTGGCCTTAATTTGTGGTTAGGTGGAAAATTGCTCAGAGCTTTAATTTTTAATGCATATCATTTATGGTTGTCAATAATAGCAGTAATAATAGCAATTTTTGGTGCTGAGTTTCTCCAAATTGATTCTGAATAATTCAGATTGCTTTCATTTATTTATTTCAAAAAGTTTTGTGTTATGTTGTACATTGTTGATAGTTTTCATACTTAAGCTGTGAAAGGAACATTTTAAGGGCTCAACACTACAGCTTTAATGATGCATTCTGTGATATTCAGTTTGTTCTGGTCTGTCTTGAATAAAATACTTTGTGTTTAAGTCAGTTTTGTGTATGTATAGACCATAACACATAAAAGGGCATTAATGAGAACATTAAAGAACGTTCTTTAAAAAAGTAACTAAAAAGTAACAGTAACGCATTACTTTTTGGTGTAAGTAATCAACAAAGTAATTGAGTTACTTTTTGAATGAAGTAACTAGTAACTGTAACTAGTTACTATTTCTTAGTAACTAGCACAACACTGGTGACAATAGTCATATTTATTTACTACTTCACATTATAAAATCCAACCAAAGATTTCTTGGTAAAAGTATTGTTCTATAAGCAGATCTCTCTCATTTTAAGCCTTTATTACTTAAGCAAAAACAATCAATCAAACAAAAAAAACATGCAAATAGGAAAAATGTTTTCTATTCATGTATAAAAGCATCAAATGCAGGCTGATTAATCTTATAATATTTGATTTATAATTTTTTCATTTTTTCAGGTTTTTAATTGTATAATTGTTTAGTAGGAAGCATGTGCTTATATTTCCCCACCCAGGTATTTTGTCATCACCTGAGGTTCTTTGTTTGAACAAAGAAGTTTGTGAAGACCACACAACCATTATTTAGGCCCTGAAGAATGGTGTACTGTAATATCAGCAACATCCTTTTATAAGGAAGAGTACCTTACAAATGCGGGCCACCCTTGACACTTCCATCTTACTGTAGGTATCGTACTCCACAGGACTTTCATTAAAGAAAAGGTAAATCTTGTCATCATCCCCCTCTGGGTTGTCATCTCCCTCAGCCACATGCTTCATGCCAATGAAACTGGGCACTGAAATAACAAAACTAATCAGTGACTCTCAACTACTCAATTACAATCTCGAAGAATTGTTACGAGATGTAATGTTGAGTTTTAAATTATATATGAAACCAGAAGACTCATCTCAGCCCCTTACTTAGTGTATCATAACAGTTATCATAAGTAGCACCTGTGACTAGAGAATTGACCTTCAAAATTAACATAATGCATTAACTAAAAACCTTTAATCACGAACTATCTAAACACTGTGCTATTTGGCCTATGTCATGAAACAGTTTGCCTTAAGAGAGATGAAGCACTTACGAACAAATTCAGAGGCACATCTCTGGAAAGGATCAAATGGACACTTTCCATTCCCATCTTGTTGTTTACCTTCGAGAGTCAGCTTGCCGTCTTTATAAGACTGGAACACAGAACACAGCTACATGAAATGTCTACATGGTGTGATATAATACAACAAAACATGCACACAGGCTGAAACTCATGTTAACAAATGTCTACAATATCATAGCAAGGACATTTTACAGTAAAATGTGGTTAGGAATTTTTACTCACCATAATATCACAGGTTGGATTAAAAGCGTTGGTACCACAAACGAACATAGTGTCATTCGACATTTTATGAAGGATCCGGATGTAGTTATGACACTCAGTCTGGAAAGGAAACTTACAGGTAATACAAAGTCCAAGGAAAGAGACAGAAAACAGATCTCTTAACAGAACAACACAAGAAAGAAGAATAATGGGGAATAATTTCATAGGCTAGTTGAGGATTCAAAGAGGATAAGTTGCAGATCAGGGCTTTGTATAATAGAATACCTGTTCCTAATCATATGATATATTTACTACACAAAACTGTTGAATCTAACCAGGGTTTGAAAGTTTGACATGGCTTAGGGGTGTAACATCTAGTGCTTAATATTCTCATATTAGGAAATAATGTTGTTGTTTTTTTTACACTAATTTGAGCATTTACAAATATACACATAAAGACAAAGATATACATATACATTTCTGTGGATGTTTTGGAAATCCTGTTTTTACTCTTTAGACTTTCCTGTACTGAAATTAGTGTCTTATTTGTACACCAGTCATAAGTATGTACAGTCTTCATCTTATTATGATTTTAAAGTCTGGTTACTACCAAAGTGAAAGAGCAAAGGAGGAAATCATGTTTAAGTAATTAATTTCAGTTCCACTGAAAGATATCCTACTTCTCTTTACATTTAAAGCCTTATTGATGTACATAAGGAAACATGATTATGAAAATCAACTTTATAAAGTAGGTTTGCAACTAGAGTTCAAGTTCAAGCTGATATTCAGGCAGACCTACTGTTTTGTTTGACTCTATCTTTGTAACTAGATAGCTCAGGCAAGGTCAGAAATGAAGCCTAAATAAAAACATTGTTTTATTATTTTGTATATATTTTTAAATTTTTAAAATAGAGATGAGTATTTTAAAAGTATTTTACTGGTTATAAAAATATTTTGTTTCTGATTTTTGGCTGTTTGCCAGAATCGTTGATTTCCTCTTGAACGCAGCATCAACATCATTAAACTCAAACTGGAGGTTTGTCCATGAGCCAAGATAAAGCTTCAAATTCATTCAAGTACCAAGCTTTAGTGTAACCCAGTGAGTTGTCTAAAGTGCATTAATCAGTTTAGTTGTCTTCAAACCCCTGGCTGGATTTTACAGATACAGGTCAAAAGTTTCAGTTAATGCTTGCATCAAATATAAAGAAAAGTATGATCTCCTTGATCAGAGAGCTGGTCTGAGAAATTTCTAAACCTAACTGTCAGTCACTCACTCAGTGTTTTTGTTATCAATGATCAATAATGATCAATAATCAATAATGTGCAGGTGTACAGATGTTCCTAATATACTGGATTTCTGGACATCATAAACCACTTTCAGAGTGGTGGTGATGGTGGTGTGGTCTCTTGGGTTGTGGCAGGATTTTTAGTACTAGATGGGCAGCTTAGAGTATTTATGAAACTGCTGATCTCCTGTGAGTCACACACATAACAGTCTCTCGATTTTACACAGAACTGTCACACAAAAAAAAACCCTCACCTGTCTTTTCCCTTTGAAAATACAAGTGCGCTGCATCTCTGAAGTCACCGCCCATTTAACCTACAAAAAAGACAATATATTTCTTTACTTATCTAGAATTAAATAAGTACAGTGCAGGTGAAAATGTACTACTAAAGCAAGGAATTTTAACATTTATTTTAACTATTATTATTTTATTATTATTATTATTATTATTATTATTATTATTATTTAATTTTAATTAAAGTACTTTACAGTGTGCAAGTTTAAAAAATGCAGTCAAAAATAAAATTGTGAAATCACAGTGACATAGAGACAATATCTTAGATATTAGATTAAACAATCTAATATATAGAAATAGAAAGAATGTTTGAAACTAGAATAAACGTACAATCATTAAAATAATATAAGCATGTAGAATGTAATAAAGATAGAAAATAAGCAAATATACCCCAGTTATAAGTTAAATTGAAATTGAAACAAAAAAAAAGGTTGAGGCTGAGATAAATAAATAAATAAATAAATAAATAAATAAATAAATGAACTCATCTATTATTATTATTATTATTAATAATAATAATACTAATAATAATAATAATAATAATATGTCCACCCGGGAGGAGGCCCCGGGGAAGACCTAGGACACGCTGGAGGGACTATGTCTCTCGGCTGGCCTGGGAACGCCTCGGTATTCCCCCGGAAGAGCTGGAGTAAGTGTCTGAGGAGAAGGAAGTCTGGGCGTCCCTGCTTAGACTGCCGCCCCACACGACCCGGTCTGAGATAAGCGGTAGAAAATGGAATGGAATTATTATTATTATTATTCAAATGAAATCTTTTCCTGACCATAGCCTTCTTGTGTGTGATGTTGTTGAGGTCCAGGGCAAAGATGGCCTCTCGAGCTCCCAGGATGAGCACACCCTCATCTTCCATCAGGAGCATGGTGGTGTAATTCCACACTCCCTCCTCTTGAAAGACATGTCCTCTGTTACCTAGCAACAGAAGAATAGGCTTTTTGTTTCCACTTGTTTGGAGTAATTATAAAATCTTTGGTGCTCATAATAAAGTAAAGTACAAAGAAGTGAAGTAGAAGAAAGACTTAACACAACTGTAACTTTTGACCTCAGTAACTCAATAATTATTTGTGTTATTTGTATCAATGCCCTAAAATGGTCTATTTCTATTATTTTTATGTATGTATTTATTTACATACTGTGTGGATCTTTTATATTAAGCTGTGAGCAATTTTGCCAGAAGTAAGAATTTAAATAAACACTTTTTAACCATTCAGCTGCAACAACACATCAACATGCGTTTAATATATTGCAAGGCTTATCACAGTAACATAAAACAGCAATGCTGTGCAGCCAAGTCACAAACTATATATATTAAAAAAACTACAAAAAAAGCAAAAAACAAATAAACAAACAAACAAACAAAAAAACAACAAAGACAGCACACTTACTCAGAGTAACTGTTTTCCGTGGTGTGCTGTTCAATGGCCAAACCTGGCCCGAAGTCAATACAGCTGGAACCCAAAAAGACAGGACAAGGAAGAACAGCATGTCCTAAAGTTCTTCAAGTCTCTGCTACAGAGCAACGTCAGTCTCAGTCTCTCAGTCACACTGTAAAATATTAAAAAATATATTTTTTCAGCATGAAGAAAAATAAATTGTAAAATTTTACATATAATAACAGATTATGTTTAGATTGATGTACTTTAGAAGAGCAGGGTGAAATAAGACATACTGCACATGAGCTGGATTTTCAATTGTAACTTTTTACAGTTACCTTCCATATAAATTACCTTGTAGAAATATTGAGAAACATCTGTCATTCACACTGGACTCGGTTGATAAAATTGTTCATTTTAAGATAATAAAGTCATTAAGAAAGCATAGATCACACTCTACATTATTATAGAGAACAAAGTCACAGTTTCCTGTCTTAACATTACAGTAAAACAAAGAGTAAAACGTATGAAGACATATTCATGAAAGACAAAAAACACTTTATATCATATACCAGTTGTACAAAAGAAGAACTGAATATAAGATAATAATATCAGAATCTCAGTTACAGCAGCTACAGGGAAAACTACTGTTGATGATTTTATCAATTGTACAAACGTGCAAGTTTAAATATGTTATTATGTCTGTAGTAGACGTTATAGTAGAAGTCACAGTGACCTTTATGGAAGATGCTCCACATTATTAAATACTACTACCAACAATAATAAACAGATTTAAACATGTTCTTTTACAAAGTGTAATTGCTAATTGTGCTTTGTTTAAGATATGTAAAAGTTATTATATATTAAAAGTTCCCAGTGTTAGCAAGATGCATTTTTCCCCACTTAGTAACAGGAAGGTGAAGGAATGATAGTTATTAGGTAAGTGCTAAGTTTGACTTGTTTCAGTTATTCCAACAAACTATTAACAGATAAAACGTATGACATTTCATTCTTAAACAAGGAAAATTTGTTAAAAAGTAGTTAATAGATGTGGAATTCGAGTAATACAGCATGTACTGTCATTTAAAAAAAATCTTTGCAACTAAATTTTAAAACTTTTATTTTGTAAATAACTAACTTTGGCATCCGTTCGGATAAAAATCTATAGTGCGTCTAAAGAGACTTTATGTATTCAATAAAGACATAAAAGACAGAATTGTTTTTATTAGTATAGGCCTGTGTTTATATTATGACTGAGACAGAGATCAGTCCACATTTAATATGTGATTAAAACAAAAACCTTTCTCTGCAAATGTTGAGTTCCATCCTATGTTATTGAACAATGCGGCTCGGAGACCAGTAAGTACTGAGCTGAACGTGCGCAAGCGCACTTGGTAATAAAGCTCCTTCTGATCCTGAGTCAGTAGGACATACTGTATTGTACTGGGTCCAAATATAATGGGGCTGTCAACTGACTATCTTAAAAAAAATAAACAAGTAAAAAAAGAACAGAATACATAGTTTGTGTACAAAAATCTCTCTCATTAGTTTCTGTGTGAAAATTCTCGGTGCATTTTGTAGAACAACACTGAAACCCGGAAAGAGAAAAAACTGTTTGGAAAGTAGCAAAATAAAATGTTGTAATTAAACGTTTTGACCGGTAGAGGGCAGTGTGTGACATCATGCAGAGTTCTTGGAAAAATAAATCGCCTGTTCGGGAGGTTCAGAATCAGAATGAGGTTTATTTCCAGCTACTGTATTGTGTACATGTACAGGAATTTATCTGGGTGTGTTGTCCATAGTAATAATAGAGAAGAATAAATATAGGAAAAAGTCTATAAAAGTTGACAGAAACGGTGACATTCCAGCTAAAGGGACTAAAGCCTGTGTTTATTATTATGCTAATAAGCTAAATGCAGCTTAATCTGAACAAAGATCAAACATTGGTTTCATAAATAGATAAATAAATAAATAAATAAATAAAAGTTTGACTAAAAGCAGCATCTCTCCAGTGTATTATGTTACGCGCTGATCTGTCTAACCTCATGGAATGAGCTGTTAAAGAACCATCCACTGACCATATCATCATGCTGAAAACTAAAAATTAGTATAATTGTAATGGGACGATCGGGTGTGGAGATCTTATACAGAGAAAATGATGGTGCTGGTGGATGGCGGGCGGATGATTTATTTGAAGCAGCAGATTCAGGTGACGTTTGAGCTGATCAGCGCATCTCTATTGTAGATCATCTAAATGATACCAGATGACATTATATATTGAATGTGTTGATAAATGCTTAAAAGTATGACACGATGCGCTCTGATTAACATATCATTCAAACCACTGGTGGTTTTTTCGGAATAAAACTCTTCAGGATGTTCAGTTATGAAAAACTAATCCACTTCACCAGCCCACTGTTGAGTATTTTCTGTTACTTAAACCTAACACATTTAAAACCAATTACACAATTTTAGCCTAATAAAAATTTGTAATACTCCATAGATCCTGCCAGCCAGGAAAGTATAAGCCATACAGTGTATCAACTATATCGAGAAATATCTGGAGCACCAAAACAAAAATAACCACCCCTCTATTGTACAGAAACACAAAACACACTGTTCTGAACAGTAACGTACACATCAGACACTTCATCACTGCTATTATTTTGTACTAACAAGCATAAGCTTTGAAGATGAACTTACCTGCTGCAGCTGCTTACAGAATGGTTCAAATGATAATGTAAAGGCTGTCTTTCAAACAGAAACATATGACAAGAGATTCCGGAACTTTCATGGCAGTTCCAGATTCAGAGTAAAAGCAAAGAATTTAGTTGAGCTGCAGCTTCTTTGAAAAAGTCCAGGATCGGAATAAAGTCATTATGGCTTTTGTGGAGAAAGAACATTGATTAGTATGGAAGGGTCTCTGCTTTAACAGTTTGCTGTAACAGAACGGAGGCTGGCTCCACTACAGTTTGCCTACCGAGCAAACAGATCAGTGGACGACACAGTCAACATTGGACTGCACTACATTCTACAACACCTTGACTGCCCCAGGACATATGACCGGATTTGAGAGTCACAAACAGCTGGAATCAAATTTCTTGTGTGTGTCAACACAATTGGCCAATAAACCTGATTCTGTTTCTGATTACGTAAAGATTAAAACACAACAGATTGTGCATACTTGAGATTACTGTGGATGGTACCACTGAGAAACCATGAAGATCGCTTGGACTGTAATTAATACAATCCCTTTGGCTATGATGACTTTGGACTATAATTGCTTTTAAAGCATTAAGACTGCAATTACCACAAAGTGTGAGAGGCCGATAATTTCAACAAAATAGACTTCATGTTAAAACTAAAATTTTTTTTTTCCTGGTTGCACAGAAAGTTTTTCCTGGTTGCACGGTAGAATTCTTTAAAAAAAAAGGAAATTATATATAATTGCACTATTAGGTGTTACCCAGATGAGGATAGGTTCCATTTTTGATGCTGTTTCCTCTCACAGTTAGTTAAGTTAGCCAAGCTTGCTAACTTCAGATAATTTTATACCTTAAATTTTACACTTGTCTGTAAAGCTGTTAAAGGCACTATATGGAGAAAACTGAATTGACTTGAGCTGTAAAAGGAAAATAGGTAGTGATTCAAAATAGGGAAACCTGACAGTAACCATGCTACATTTTTCTAACACACATGTGTAGGTGGTGTTAGAATTGACCCTTAACTTTGTTATTGTTTATTTCCTGCAGTGAAATGAGAGACCTTTGAGAGAATTTTTTTTATAATAGGTCGCACCAACATTACATAAAATTAGGCTCAAACACATTTATAGCACAGCTTTGCATGTACAGTTCTCATGTCTTCACCATTGAATTGTTTTATGTCTGACAAATAGTGAAAATAGTACCAACAGAATCACTCATGTCTGCCTACTTGGCTCACTGCTTGATGACCGTGGTAGAAAGAAACACAATAAGAAGAGTCAAAAGAAGGAGAAACGAGAGCACAGGCAGAGCAGGAGTTCATCTTGTTCTAGCACACACTCCAGTGCAGAGAGACGGCATGTAAGAGACAGAGACATCAGGGACAGATAGGAGAAGGAGACACGAGTGCTGAGCTCAGGAGCAAGAGCCGAGAGAGATGGTGGGAGCGAGATGAGGAGGGAAAGGAACGGTGAGGACAGAAAGAGGAACAACCGTGATAACATCTTTGGGCTCGTCAGTGTCCTCCGCATCTTCTGCTTCTGAGCATGGCTACAATAAAAAAAAGAACAAGTTGTTTTATCAGCCAAAGAAGAGCGGAAGAAGCAGAAGGAGATGACGAAGGCTTTGGAGACACCAGAAGAGAAGAGAGCTCATTAACTGGCTAAGAAAGAATTCAAGAAAATGGGCTGGAGGGAAGGGTACATGGGATACACTAATGAAGACCACCTGTATGGAGACAATAACCTGCAGGCTACCTTCAAATGGCAGAAGGTAGGAAAATGTCTTATAACATCAGGTAATGACAGATATTACATTAATTTACGTTAAAATTAATGGCATTAAAACATTAAATGTGTCACCCCTGTTTTGATACCTCCACCCCACACATACATACGTAACCCAGGCAACTATTATGGCAAAACCTGCTGGGGCAGTTGGCCAAGTGCTTGGCATCAATGCTTTGATGTCCAGGTTCGAGCCTCTGACCTGGATCTTACTTTCTATGTTCATGTGCAGTGCCTGCAGTTGGCTGTACGTTTTACCTTTAAACACAGACTACACATCTTAAAAAAATCAACCAAAATTCTAACACTGAACTGGTAAAAAAAAAGAATTTTGGTTGATTTTTTTAATTAAATAGTTTTAATTACTGTTGCTATTAAAGTTAAATGAACACAGTATGAAGCATCTTACAAACTACATTTTATTCTTGCAGTGTGATACAGCTGCTGGTGTGAAGGTATCAACACCTCTTTGATTAAAGATGTGCAATCTGTGTTTAAAGGTAAAACATACAGCCAGTTGAAGGCACTGAACATGAACATAGAAAGTCAGATCCAGGTCAGAGGCTCGAACCTGGACATCGGCTACTGGGCGAGTCTTATGCAGCAGGTGCAAGTCTACATGGCACGGGCAAGGTACGGCTCTTCTATTAGTTGCTTATGTGAGATGTTTAGGATGCTTATGAAACATGCCTCATGATTTTGTGATTATTTTTTAACACTGCATATTCTCTTCACTTCTGTGCTGTGCAGACTGAGAGAGAGGCATCAGGATGTCCTGAGACAGAAACTCTATAAGCTGAAGCAGGAGCAGGGGGTGGAAAGTGAACCACTATTACCCATTATATAGGAGGAACCTGACGCTGAGAATCCACGCTGTGAGTCGTGGAATATGAGTAACAGAAAATCAATGTGAATTTATTAAGTGTTCTTTTCATCAATAGTGGCAGTTCAAACAGGCTGGAGTCTACTTATAATATCCAGGGGATATTATTTTTCAGCTTCCTCCAAGGAGTGTGGACAAATCTCAGCAGCATCCAGAATGAACTCTCTTCCCTTAGGGAAAATCTGCAAAAATTAGCATAGAGACTGTTACCCTTAGCCGAATAGTCTCTGCTTTACCTTCACTCTGTTGCTGAGCCTCGCTCTCCACTGCGTTCTCTTGCCAGAGGGTGAGTGCCATAGGCGCTACTGAGCGTCTTTGTGGCGGAAATTTCACCGCCCCACCTTGCACTAGAGGTCTTCTCGGGTCTAAAGAAACACTCGAACCTGACGTGCATATTTTTATTTTTATTTTTTTTATTTTATTTTATTTTTTTTTAAAGAAAGACCCGACCCGAGACAAACCCGAAAATTTAGATCCGAGTCCGACCCGACCGGTTGTCAATTTTTGATGATGACCCTGGATGTTTTACCTCAGCATATTCGTTGATTGCTAAAAAGCTGAGGTTTAACAATGGCAGATATTGCCTCCATGCTTATCTGATTCTGACAATACTAAAGTAAACGCTACAGCGTAGATTCAAAATTAATTGACAGGTCTGTTTCAACGAAAATTAGCTTTACTGCCAGCCACACGATGTCACAAGCGGTCTTGGCAAACAGAGGAGAGTTTGGAAAAGGACTCGATTCAATGCACACAAGCGAGATACAGTAGTTCGGGTCTTCTCGGGTCTATTCGGTAAAAACACATTCATTTTAATTACCCGAGACCCGATGCCGCTATTGTTATACCAGACCCGTGTCCGAGGCACACGTGAAACTTTTAGACCCGAACCCGCTCGGGTCTCGGGACGGACCTCGGGTTTTCGGATCTAATTGGACCCGTGAAGACCTCTACCTTGCACTCTGAATCAGCGGTGCTCTATGGGGTCAGAATTGTTTCGTTATTCTGAATAAATATACTATGATCCACAAATAAATATAAAGTTTCACAAATATTTTTTAAATCAACAAATGCACAAGAAGCAAACCGTAAATATATGTTACACATTTCACAAAAAGAAATGAAATTCACAAATAAATAAAATGGGATTTGCAAATAAAAAAATTATAAATATATATTTAATTGTATTTATTTGTGAATGGCTTCCTGCTCATTTGTGGATTGCGTTCTGTGCATTTGTGGATTTGAAACATTTCTAACGTCAAGACGTGCACAAGAATCCACAAATACGTGGGCTCCGCCCACCGTCTACTCCAGCCAATCGGACAACGGTCTCGTGGCGCTGACCAATCGTGGCACGGTCTACCTCCAACCAATCACGTTCTGATTTACTCACAAGACTCGAAATCATGGCATTATCTACTGTATGTGAAATACTAAAAATAAAAATAAATATAGCTGCAAGCAGCGATACCAGGGTCAAGCCGATCAGATGCGCTCAGAACATGTCGCTGATGAACCATACCAAGTTTCGTAGCTATATGGCATTGTATTGGTAAAATACTGAACTTAACGTGAAAATTCAAAATGTGTGTGTGTAAGTGTGTGTAGGTGTGTGTGTGTGTGTAAGTGAGTGTGTGTAAGTGTGAGTGTGTGTGTGTCAGTGAAGGTGTTTGTGAGTATGTGAATGAGTGTGCGAGTGTGAGCAAGTGTGAGTGTGTGTAAGTGTGAGTGTGTGCGAGTGTGAGTGAGTGTGTAACTGAGTGTGAGTGTGTATGTGAGTGTGAGTGTGTATGTGAGTGTGCGAGTGTGTGTGTCAGTGAAGGTGTTTGTGAGTATGTGAATGAGTGTGCGAGTGTGAGCAAGTGTGAGTGTGTGTAAGTGTGAGCGAGTGTGAGTGAGTGTGTAACTGTGAGTGTGAGTGTGTATGTGAGTGTGAGTGAGTATGTGAGTGTGCGAGTGTAAGTGTGCGAGTGTGAATGAGTGTGTTTGTGTGTGTGTGTAAATGTGTGTGTGTGTTCCTCGTATGTGAAAACATACTTGGCAATAAAGTGTGTGTGTGAGTGTGAGTGTGTATGTGTGTGTGTCTCTGTGTGTGTGTGTGTGTAAGTGAGTATGTGTGTGAGTATGCGAGTGTGCGAGTATGTGAGTGTGCGAGTGTGGAAACTTGGTATGTTTCATCAGCGACATGTTCTGAGCGCATCTGATCGGCTTGACCCCGTGTGTGTGTGTGTGTGTGTGTGTGAGTGAGTGTGTGTGTGTGTGTGTGTGAGTGTGTGTATGTGTCTCTGTGCGTCTGTGTGTGTGTGTGTGTGAGTGTGTGTCTGTGTGTCTGTGAGTGTGTGTGCGTGAGTGTGTGTGTGAGAGTGTGTGTGTAAATGCGTGTGTATGTGAGTGTGTGAGTATGTGAGTGTGCGAGTGTGTGTGTAAATGTGTGAGTGTCTGTGTGTGTGAGGGTGTGTGTGTGTGAGTGTCTGTGTGTGTGTGTCTGTGTGTGTGTGTGTGTGTGTGAGTGTCTGTGTGTGTCTGTCTGTGTGTGTGTGTGAGTATGTGAGTGTGCGAGTGTGAGTATGTTTTCAATTGTGAGTGTGTGTGTAAATGTGTGTGTAAATGTATGTGTACAGTAAGTGTGTGTGAGTGTGAGTGGGTGTGTGTGAGAGTGTGTGAGAGAGTGTGTGTGTGTGTGTGTGTGTAAATGTGTGTGTAAATGTGTGTAAGTGTATGTGTGTGTGTGTGTGTAAATGTGTGTGTAAGTGTGTGTTCCTCAACTGTGTGTGTGTGTCTGTGTGAGTGTGAGTGTCTGTGTGTGTCTGTGTGTCTGTGTGTGTGTGCGTCTGTGTGTGTGTGAGAGTGTGTGTGAGTATGTGAGTGTGCGAGTGTGAGTAAGTGTGTGTGTGTAAATGTGTGTGTAAGTGTGTGTGTGTCCCTCATAAAGACCTTTCTGATTCTGATTCTGATTCTGCAAGAATTTTGCCTAAACATACTTGGCAATAAAGACCTTTGTGATTCTGATTCTGATGTTGCAAGAATTTTGCCTCTAGGCCTTACGATACAGCACAAAATTGGGTTTTTGGACTGTTGGTGGCGCTAGACGGTTTGAGCTAGACACACCAAAGTTGCTACAGTAACTTCTAAGACTGGCCTCTACATGTGTGCCAAATTTCATAACTTTCCTACGTACGGTTGACTTCAATGACGGACGGAAGCATAATAATAATAAGAAAACTAACGATAACAATAGGTGTCTACGCCCCTTCAGGGCTTGACCCCTAAAAAGCCCAGAGACAGAGATGAACCTTTTCAGACAAATATTGTAAACTCCTAATAGAGATAACATGCATGCTATCCTTACTAATCGGTCAAGTGCAGGTCATTTAGAAACAGAAGTTTCATGTGAAATAGCATTCAGTGTCAACTCACTGTACACCTGTAAACATTGCTCACATTTTGCTGATTGAAAATGTACTGTGTGACTTTATTAAAGTAAAAGCTAAAGGAAGCAGGATGCATTATGCTTACAATAACTCTTAGGTTTCATCATTCAAAGTATCATAATTCCTCTATACAGCGTGTATACATTAGAATAAAATGTCATTTCTTCACGACCATAATGCTTTATATAACGTAGAACGATGGCACACAGGGCTAAGTCATGTACGTGCAAGTGAAAGCATCAGTATGAGAAAAATGCAAAGTAAAAAAAAAAAAAAAAAAAAAATCATGAGACTGTAAATACATGTGAAAGCGCACACAAAATAGAACAAGAGAATGACACTGCATTGAAGAACAGCCTCAGAGCGAGTAAATCAGAACGTGATTGGTTGGAGGTAGACCGTGCCACGATTGGTCAGCGCCACGAGACCGTTGTCCGATTGGCTGGAGTAGACGGTGGGCGGAGTCCACCTATTTGTGGATTCTTGTGCTCGTCTTGACGTTAGAAATGTTTCAAATCCACAAATGCACAGAACGCGATTCACAAAAATACAATTAAATATATATTTTTTTATTTGCAAATTCCATTTTATTTATTTGTGAATTTCATTTCTTTTTGTAAAATGTGTAACATGTTTACGGTTTGCTTATTGTGCATTTGTTGATTTAAAAAATATCTGTGAAACTCTATATTTATTTGTGGATCATAGTATATTTATTCAGAATAACGAAACAATAATGACCCCATAGTGCTGATCGTGGTGCTGCACGCTTTCCTGTGCTCATCACCGCCGCTGCTTTCCTCTCCCGGCATGATTTTCTCGGCGAAGGGCACAATTTCCTACGTTACGTGCCACAGTATATAATGTGTAGGTTTATTTTTTGTATTTAACATGCACATACCGTATACTTCCTTTAATTCATTAATGTAATTAATATTAATATAACCTTTTCTTACATTCCGTGCTGACGGAGGAGGATCTGATCCAGCAGAGCCAGGCCGAGTACAGTCCTGGGCTCCTACAGCTTTCCGAGCTCCCGCTTGGCACATGCTTGCAGACAGCTGCAGGTCACAGGTGTGTTCATGCAACCTCTGCTTTGGGAACTGTAGGTTAGTATAGAAATATAAAGCTGAAATAGAGCTGTTTTTCACATTCTCTGTTGTCACCTCATTGCAGCATTTGTGTCATTGTTTCCAAAAAAAAAAAAAAAAAAAAAAAAACCACACACAAACATCACAACAATTCTAGTAAATAGTTTAGACACTAGAATCCTAGATAACAAGTGGAGAATAAAGTCAAGATAGAACAATTTGATTTAAATGACATTATGTAACAAGTCGGTCTCAACGAATCTTTAGACCTTCAGTTACACTAAAGTTCAGGCACTCAAATACTGTGTTTAAATTAGAAAAACTTGGGTTAGGAGACCAGAAAAGGACACGACTGAATTACACACACTGGAGTAAGAATAGGTGCATATATTAGGACAGTAAACACAAATTGTTCACCACTTATCTGACTGTCTTTTGTTAGTCCTTAGTTAGGCCTCTCTCAGCATGTGTAATCCAGGAAAAAAGATAAATCCCAAGGTTGAAGGAAAAATACAAAAAAAAAAAAAAAATCCAATTGTCTCTTGAAATTTAGCAGCTATGAAATCCACCCTTATTTCAACTGGAGACCTTTTCCTGGAAAAAAAGGGGCTCCAAAAACCTCAGGACATTCTCCTGAAAAAGACTCGTAGGGGAGAACAACATGCACAACTTCCAACCCTTGCCTACTTTATTCTCTAGGTCTTCCTCTCAGGTGTACTCCTTCAAAATAAGTCCCTTCAATTACCCATAATAGGGTTTCAACCTAAAAGTCCCCCAAAATTAACAACATAAAGGATGTTGATATAAGGCATGCAAACTGAAAACCAGCTCAAAACAAACAATGAACTGAAATGGGCCTGAAACAGGCCTGAAACACAAATAAAATCATTTATGTGCATTAACAAAACCATGCCTCTTTTTAAACAACCAAAAAGCAAGTATATGCATAATATTTTGTTTTTGTGGGCCTTAATAATGTAGCAAGGCTACAATTAAGCTATAATTGTTATAATTGACTGATTGCAGTTTAAACTTAAAATGTAGAAAATGTACAAATAAATAAAAAAGTTGCTGCATTCATACATACACCTGCACACAGTATTTATTCATACATTTTATAATATTTATTCCTGAAAATTTATACTCACTGTCACAACCAGGAAGGAGGGAGACAGACACATACACAGGATAGCTTCAAATGAATGGAGTTTAATAAATAATAAGTACAAAACAGTGAAAAGACGAGAACTAAACAATGCCAATGACGAGGAAATAATAAGGTAACACAGACGACACTTAACTAGACATTATCTAATGATTCTGCGCTGTCATCTTCAGTGCAGCTCAGTTAAATACAATTAATGATAAGGAACAGGTGTGTGGAGACAGGGAGGAGTGAATGAAGGCGAGGCAGACACGTGACATGGAACAACAACAACTGCACATGGCTGATTCCTGAAGTCCAGGCTGATTCCTGACACACTTCCATCTTTAAAATGGATTTGAAGTAGGATTAATGATTTGATTTAACTCAATAATATAAAATTGTGTTATTATTTTGCTTTGTTTTCAGGTGGCGCCAACAAGAGTGCAGAGGACATCTTTGCGCGACATGCAAAAGAGGGCATGGGTGTGACGAGGCCTAGTTCAGAGTCGAAATCCTTGTGACTGGGAAAATGTACATGTGGGCTGACAAGTACCGGCCACGCAACCTCGCGTAAAGAACAAGTACAACCAGACTCACTACGATTTTGAAAACCCACCCCGCAAAATCGTCTATGGTTACAAGTTCAACATCTTCTCTTCGACAAACGTTCCATGCCTCAGTACTTCCTTGAGCCGAGTCTGGACAACAAGGCCTTTGGCATCCTGTGTTTACAAACCGGGCTGCCCTACAAGGACATTGCATTTAAGATGAATGGGAATACTCGCATCGACATGGCTTCTGCTGCCAGTTTGCCAATGACATCTTCAGCTGTGGTTTCATTTCAATCACTAACAGGAGATGAGAAGCAGAAAACATCTATACATACAGTTGTCTTGTCTTTAAGTATAAACTTCTATGTGGATACTTAAGTTACTTAAGATGCTTTCACATTGCATTGCAGCATTTCATAATCTTTACACCAGGTCTCATGGGAACAAAAGTAATTTGAAAGATACAGTATGTGGATGAGGTTATCCTCTAATTAAAATGATAGTAAAACATTATTCTGGATATTTTTGGTATTGTATAAGTGAATTGATTCTCCCCAAATGATTAGATTTTAATGGTTGGCTTTCTATTATTTTGCAACATACAAATCTTTTAAAACAACTTAAACTTGTTTGATTTATCTCAAGCTATAAATAATTGTTCTGTACACAGAAGACATTGCACAAACACATTCTCAAATTATTTTACAGTAAAAAATTCTCATAAAATGTTAGAATTTAAAAACAATAATACTTTAAGAGAGACAGGTAGAAATACATTACATCTTAAAAAAGTTTTACAAATTACCTCTAAAACCCTTGAACGCGTGACTTGCCCCTTGAAATATGTTTTGTTCGATATATGTTAATTTGAATGATTGTACAGTGATACTTAAATTATGAAAGGTTCACACATTCACACCATATCTGTTCTGGATGTGAGCGTCGATGTGAGACTCAACATGACAAAATAATCCATTAAGAATGAAGCATTTCTTCACTTCGCGCCACATCCAGTATGTATACACTTTAAAACGTGCTGCATTCACAAAGTAGATCTAACACACTTTAAGCAATTATACTATACTTTAATTTAATTGTTATATAATTAAAAATGGGAAAATACTTTACATTAACTACTAATATAGCCGTATATACCTTCAACCAGTTGCTATGAGGTGAAACAGCAATGCCCAATTATTGACAGGTTGAATCACTTTCATGTAGTATCAGGGTATCCTCCTGATATGCTTCATGAATTTCTTGAGAGCATTGTACCCTTGGAATTGGTACTGTGTTATGATATGTTGATCAAGAAGAAGTACAGTATTTCTCTTTCTGTTCTCAACAAACAAATCAAATTGTTCCCATACAAATGGAGTGACAGAACAAACTCCCCGCAAAGTTTCACCAAAGGTTGCGTCTGAAAAACACATCAGTGGAAATTCACATGAAAACGTGTTTATTGAGGTAATTATAATTCTGCGTATGTGAAATTGTGTGTAAACTACAATTATTGTTAGCTTATTGACAAAATTTGAAATGCTCTCTTATTTCTAAGCAACTTTGGACAAAAAAGTGGAATCCTGTGTGTATATGAAAGAGGATAAGCATAAATGTGTGCAAGCATGTGTGCATGTTAATGTGTAAGAGAAAGCTAAGACTAGGCTTATATCTGTGCTTTATTTTTTAGATTAAGGTTGTGAAAGACACCTCACCTCACCTCATCTTGTCCTCACCTTGCACAGCTATGCTATGCGAGTTATACTTGATGACCATGATATACGAAAATTGTTATTCCCATCCAAGATTCCAAACACAGTTGATGATCTTCTGTCAGTTATAAAACAAAGCTTTCAGTTGGATGGACATTTCAGACTCATGTACATGGACAATGATTTTGGACAGTTTTTCACCCTAAACTCTAAATAAGACATTAAGGACAAAGACTAAATTAAAGTTGTTAAAGTAGAAGAGCCATCAGTCATTCTGACACTGACACCTGTTTGTGAATTTTACATATTATTACCTCCAGGAGAATTTCAACAGTGTTCTACTGATACTCAAACCTCAGACAGTTCTAAGGACGTAGCCATCACCTAAGTGTTGCTTCGAAAAAAGTGGCCAGTCAGAGTTGAAGTACCCCAGTTTACCTTTGATGTGGAAAGAATTATTCCAGCTATAAATCAAACATTTTTTGAAGATGGTACACTCTTTCAAAATCATGGTGTGCAATCTGACATCATGCAAAAGCTTGCTGAATATCCCACAAATCTCCAAATTCTGTCAGTTGAAGAGGCTTTGATAGAGAAGTTCCTATGCCTGAAGAAAGCTGGATCTTTTTCGGGAATGTATGGCTGGCAACAAAGTCTTAAATACAAAATGGTCAACTAGTTAAGAAACCGGGAGCTACTGTAGGCTACACAGAACTTGAAATAAACTCCCTCAGTAGAAAGCAGCCAAATGATAGCAATAATAGCAAAAATGTCAAGAAACCAAAAAAGACTGAACTGAACTATCTTCCTCCACACCAACATGGGGAATCTTTTGAGAGTTTAGAAAATGGGCGAAAAGCATTGCTGGATGAAATAAAAAAAAAAAAAAAGACAACCAGAGAATCATCACAGAGAAAATGTCTAAAACATTCTCGTACAGAAGACAAAGTTGTCAACCTCACTTCACCAATTAAAGCTTTCCAGCAGAGGTGGCCTGCTTTATTCACTGAAGCTCAGGCAAGTTAACGTACTCGGTTATGAACGTAACCTCGGTTCCCTGAGATACGGAACGAGTACTGCGTATGGGGAAAAGCTCCTTTTTTCCTCAATACTGAAGCCTTTTTTCAATAACGCAGTGCAACTGCACTGCCATTGGTTTAATCTGTAACTTTTTTAAAACCAATGACGGCGCTGAGTAGCTGCGCGAGCCTGTGGCGATGCAGCGCGCCAAAGCCCGCTAAAAAGGGGCGGGGCGTATAGCTATATAAGCAGGCAAATCGCCAGAGGAAATCAGGTCATACGACTGAAGCGACGACACTGAAGCCGCAGCCTCGTGGCACGGCATATAACGCAGTACTCGTTCCGTATCTCAGGGAACCGAGGTTACGTTCGTAACTGAGTACGTTCCCTTTCAATACTCTGTTCTGGCTGCGGGTGCCAGATTGTCCTGTTCGCCTGAGAGGGGAGGTCCCGCCTCAGGGGGATTGGCCACGGGGCTTTCATGGAAAGCCTGAATAGCTCCGAGGACCAAACTTGGCTCCTCCAGAGTGGGGCCACCAGGAGGACTCTGTGCCTGTCTTCCCTGACTCGTCTGATGACCTGAGGGACCAGAGCGATCGGGGGAAAAGCATAAAGAAGGAGGCTGGGCCAGTCGTGGGCCAGCGCATCTGTGTCCTTTGAAAAATAAGTTGGGCAATGAGAGTTGCTTTCTGAGGCAAAGAGGTCGACCTCTGCCTTCCCGAAAATCTCCCAGATTTTGAGAACCGTCTGGGGATGGAGCATCCACTCGTCCGAGGGGACGTAGGGGGGGCGGCTGGACGAAAGGCCACCTTGGTGATTTATGTAGGACACCACTGTCATGCTGTCCGACTGGACTAGGACATGGCGCCCTTCCAGGATCGCCTGAAAAGATCGAAGGGCTCGTTCTACCGCCAGCATCTCGAGGCAGTTGATATGGAGATGGCTGCCCTCGTGCGACCACGAGCCGAAGGCTGGTCTGCCCTCGCACAGAGCGCCCCAACCCAGGTTGGACGCATCTGTTGAGACCACCGTCCTTCTGGAAACCGCCTGTAGGGGTACTCCACGGCTGAACCAAACAGGGTTCATCCAAGGCTCCAGGGCTGCCAGACAGGCCTGGTTGACTCTGACGCGAAAGCGGCCGTGCCGCCAAGCGTGAGGTGGGACCCGGAGTTTCAGCCAGTATTGCAGGGGCCGCATTCGTAGGAGGCCAAGCTGTAAAACTGGAGAGGCGGAAGCCATCAGCCCTAGCATCCTCTGAAAGAACTTCAGAGGGAAACAGGCTTTGTTCCTGACAGAGGCCGTGAGCTGCTGAAGTACCAGAGCGCGCTCTGGTGATATGACCGCCCTCATGCGGACCGAGTCGAAAACCACTCCCAGGAACATAATACGTTGGCTGGGGAGCAGTGAGCTCTTGGCAAAATTGACCCTGAGTCCTAGGCACTCTAAGTGGCTCAGGAGCACGGATCTGTGGTGGTCTAGCTCGGTTCGCGACTGGGCTAGAATGAGAATGCGGATTCCCATCTGTCTCAGAGGGGAAAGTATTAGGGGCCTGAACACTGACAAGTGTGGAAGAGGAAAACTGCTCTCCCCATCGTTCTCCCATCTCCCATCCCATCTTTTTTATGTCCAAATTAGACGGCTACAAGCCAAAACTCTTGGAGCTTATGAAAGCTAAAGATTTAAAGATTGGCAGTGGATCCCAATTCAGATCATGAATTTAACTTTTTTTAAATTTTCTTCTTTCCCCTCATCCCTCTTGTAAAGATGGCAATCAAGAAGACTTATAATGATGTCATGTCAATACTTGTCCATGGAAACAGAGATGAGGAGCCAGTCTTGTCCATTGTTCTAGAAGGAAGCGAGGTCCTAACAAAATGTGAAAATACTGCAAAAGCTTGTGCTCTTATGATGGGTGTGATTTATGCCTTAAATCTACAGTATTTTGCCAGTAAATCTACAGTATTTTCAAATACTGTGTTAGAAAGTTTGTTAATGAAACCTGTTTTTTATTTAAGTTTAAACTATTTCAAAAAACAACACTTGGACATAGACTTGCTTAATTTACTTAGAAGACAGGATTTTTTTCTATTAATAAAATGTTACTTGTTTTATTTAGTGTTGTTAATTATTTTAAGTTAAATAAAACGAGTCACTGTTACAATATGACAGACAGTAAATGTGCAATCAAGAGTATTTATTAAGAGGTTCAATCTAAGAAATTACAAAAACTTACAGAATCTTTCTTAAGATCAATGCTTAAAAATAGGAATAAGAATTTAAACATCTCAATCAGAAGTAAAGTGCAATGACATTTTTGATTATAGATGATTATAAATCTTATTCAACCCACCTAAACTTGCATGTCAATGCAAAGACTGGACAGAATCAACAAAGTGATATTAACAGACTGCTGTTACAAATAATACAGTTTTACTTAATTATATCAATTAATTACATCAGATCAGTATATTATGTGTACTTATTTACTTTGTTCATTTTACTCAACTTCATAAATTCATAAATTTTACTTAATATCACAAGTGAACATTTTATTTGAAAAATTTGAGTGCAAAAACTTGCAAAAGAAAAATTTTGTAAATTTTACTTGTTATTTTTTTCAGTGTGGATTATGTTGGATTTGTCATTGAGGTGTCTGCAAAATAAAAAATAAACTTCACTAGAACAATTTGTCTCCATTATGCTGTCGTATCAGGTGATTCAGCTATTCTGTTGATTGTTATATCTGTTGAATTCTCTTGAAATATTAGAGCTGTATCTCCTCATAGTCAGACACACTCTGTGGACTTTCCTCAGCTTTCTCCAAGCATCTCTGGATGGCAAAATGTCCTTTGTAGACGTTCCATACCACAAGAGCTAATAACATCAGTGTTGGTATAATGACCAGGATCTTGAGGGCCAAGAGAGATTTCTGCTGGTCCTGGACCTGCGGCTGAACCGAAGGATGCTCCATGATGTTCCCCAGCCTCAGCTCATATGTAGCATTTTGGATGACATAGTCTTTACCATTGGAGGACTCTACAGTGGTGCAGGTGTAGAATCCGGCGTCGCTGTCCGAGGCATTGAGGATCAACAGGTTGTTGTGATGAATGTGGTACTTGTTGGAGTTTTGAATGGCATGATTGTTTACGCTCCACTGCACTCGGGCCAGGTTTGATCCTGGCTGGCACAGCAACATGACCTCGTTACCAGGATAGAAGGTTTTAATGATCGTAGTACTTTCTGTAACACAAAAACAACAGTCCTTGGGAGTCTTATTGACTTTCAGTGACAATTCACAATAAAATTAAACCATTTCTGCACATATATTGACCCATACAAGACACATATCAGTAAATACTGTACTATCTGAACCAGTGGACATAAAATGCCACCTGTTCACATACCGACTGCAGGACAACGTGCAGCATTTCCATCTCTCAGACTCTGAACCACCTGCCTGCAGGAAAAAAAATAGATAGACATGATCAAATATTCAATATAATATAATATTCCCACATGTGCACAGTCTATAGTAAAGTCTCTAGGGCAGTCGATTCAATATTTTAGACCACAGATATTTTGATTGGTCAGAAGATGATAATGTGAAATTTTTATAGCAAAGATCTAGCTGGAAGACACATCAGGTTTATATTAACGTGTTCATTTTAATACCTGACTATTAACTCCAGATAATCTAGGTCAACAAAGAGTAAAAAATACTGTAAAGTACTTGATGAATAAATTTTGAATGTGTTGTTATTTAATAAAATAAATAACTAAATTATCAAAGTAAATAATTAAAAGTAATTAATAATTGCTAAAAGGTAAACTTCAGGTCACATCACACCCATTGTACCTTTTTGCCCGTTTTCCTACAACAGCACACCACATCATCATTTTTTCCTTACAACACTATACGACAGTAGCCAGCAAGTATATGCTGAGTACCTGTGTGTATCTGGATGAATGTTGTTTATAGCAATGCAGCGTTCAGCGCTGAGGTCCCAGCCGCAGTACGGGTCTCTGGCCAGCACACAGTCCATACAGGAAGCGTAATGGTCACATGTACTAAGAGGCATCTGCACCATTGCTTCCTCTGAGCCTGCATACAGCTGACCCTGAAACAATATGTGCAGCAGTTATTAAAAAGATGATCAAAACTATAACAGTATAAAACTAAAACTGAATCACAAGTATGAATCAGATGAGTACTGGGATAGCCATGATGGAAAAGTCATTAAGTATTATTTTATTCTAGTTCTACTATGATGAGGGAAAAAATACAGATTTGCATGTTACCTAAAATGTGTTAAAAGCAGTAGGAAAATTTTATTTCTAAAATATTTTGTAAAATTATCAGAAGAATAAAAACACTCAATGAGAATGCATTTTATCATTCTCCCAAACTAAATAGATAGCCACTTAATAAATCAATTAATTAGTGTAATAGCACACAAAAAAATAACCTATAATCTTTTGGTGTAGCTTCAGGGAGGAAAAAATGTAAATGTTCATACCAGGGTGACGGAGAGCCGCAATATCTTCACTGGGTCGGACTGCTTAAAGAGCTGCACCTCCTCTATTATCACCATCATTCCATCATAGTTGACTGCTTTCAGCACTGAACCGCTTGCTGTTACAAAGATTGTACAGTTGGTTGAACACTATAACACATACATGCATGCATAAGTTTGTATAAATTATGTAAACTGTACACTAAATATTTATCTACCTGTGCCAATAAACAGGACCTGATGGCTGCTCCCATCCAGGGCAGTAGTGCTGGCCACCACTATACGAGTAAACACAGCTCCTTTCTTCACCAGTAGGGGATGCTCAGAAGGCTTCACTGCCTGATCCATCAGTGGGTGGTCTCGGATGAACTGAAGGATTTTATCAGGGAGGTCCAAAGACGTTGAAAACCCTTTCTCCCTTATTTTACTGTTAAAACACTACATACACATAGAAAGAGAGCAAGACAAAGTGAATAATTAACTACTACATAGGTGCTGTAGCTAAAAAATAAAAATGATTGTTGTATAATATGTTGGTAAATGTTGAACTCACAGCTCCGGGACGAGGGTCAGGCACAGGTCCCTTGTATGTCGCCCATTTTTCAAAAAAATTATGTCTGTATCGCGTTTTGAATCGGCCTTTAGAGAACGCATCCCTGATGTCCTGTGTCCTGTAAGCGCACACTGCTGAGTACTCTGGTATTTCACTGTCAGATGAAACAAGTGTCATCGGTCGGTGGTTAATAAAACTATGTCTAATTAATGTTTGAATTTGCAACATTTATGAATATTTTCTACAATTTATTTTTAACTGGATGTCACAACCTTACACACATGCAAATAGGAAGAATTTTCTTTTTAAGCATTTTCTTTGATTTACATTGATTTACAGGTTTACAGGTTTACATTGATTTACCTCATTGCAACATGTAAGCTCCTAAATGTATTAATTTCATATCAGAGTAAAAATATTTCACACAAAAATAAAGTAGTTTCAGAGGCAATTGTATGCATGATTGAATTTGCCTGAGGTTTTCATATGAGTGTGTAGTACTAAATAATAATTCTCATATTATAATAATGCATATTATGCAGATACTGATGCATGCAATATAAAGACATCAAGGTGTTGCAGCATTGCTACCTCGAACTGCCTGTATTGTTGGTCTGGTATTCAAACTCAATCCTTTTCTTCACTGCAGTTATTTAAACATATTCTGCTGGCATTTTTGAACGGAACATTACTCACCCATGAGGAGTGAAGACACCGTAGAACATACAGGTTTTCCAGGTGTCTGGACAGAAGAGGAACACATCCTGTAAGAGAAGTGGTAGTCTGGTTTGAAGTTCAGGACAGTCCAGGCGAGTCTTTAGAAATGACGTCCACTTCTGCTCCAATATCTCCTTTCCTCCCACATCCCCCTAGCAAGGAGAGATCAGAGAGTATGAGAACAATGCTGCAAAAAATGACATCTTAGCAAGTGACAATAGTTATATTTATTTACTAATTAACATTATAAAATTACCAAATATTTTTGTAAAACTATTGTTCCATAAGCAAATAATATGTCTAATTTTAAGCAGTTATTACTTTAAAAAAAATGCAAAGAGGAAAAAAGTTTTCTATTCATGTATAAAAGCATCAAATGCAGGGCGATTAATCTTATAATATTTGATTTATAATCTTTTCACATCTTGATGATTAGCTAATCTTTTGCAATTCTTTAGTAACATCTGGTTTGTTAAGTACTGATGCAGAAGTTCCACCTCGTTATTTTGTCATCACCTGAGGTTCTTTGTGTGAACAAAGAAGTTTGTGAAGACCACACAACCCTTATTTAGTCCCTGAAGAATGGTGTATTGTAATATCAGCAACATCCTTTTATAAGGAAGAGTACCTTACAAACGCGGGCCACCCTTGACACCTCCATCTTAGTGCAGGCATCGTACTCCACAGGTCTTTCATTAAAGAAAATGTAAATCTTGTCATCATCCCCCTCTGGGTTGTCATCTCCCTCAGCCACATGCTTCATGCCAATGAAATTGGGCTCTGAAATAACAAAACTAGTCAGTGACTCTCAACCACAATCTCAAAGAAAGTTACGAGATGTAAAGTTGAGTTTTAAATTATATATGAAACCAGAAGACTCATCTCAGTCCCTTACTTAGTGTAATAAAATTTACATTCTTACTATTAAGCCAGGAAGTCAGAAATTCAGTTTGTATGGTGTCATCTAAGCTTCGCATCACAACCGGTTCTGAACCAAAGAAATTTGAAGACGTAGCAGAGTACAGCTGTCCATCTAAACGGCAATCAGAATTAAATTATTAAAGCATAATGACGGGATCATTGGGTTACTTTCCTTTAAAGCATTCAAAAAATCATGTCAGTTATCATAAGTAGCACCTGTGACTAAAGAATTGACCTTCAAAATTAATATAATGCATGAACTAAAAACTTTTAATCACTCACTAACTAAACATTGTGCTCTTCGGTCTGTTACATCATGGAGCAGTTTGCCTTAAGAGAGATGCAGCACCTACCGACAAATTCAGAGGCACATCTCTGGAAAGGATCAAATGGACACTTTCCATTCCCATCTCGTTGTTTACCTTCGAGAGTCAGCTTGCCGTCTTTATAAGACTGGAACACAGAACACAGCTACATGAAATGTCTACATGGTGTGATATAATACGACAAAACATGCACACAGGCTGAAACTCATGTTAACAAATGTCTACAATATCATAGCAAGGACATTTTACAGTAAAATATGGGGAGGAATGTTTACTCACCATAATATCACAGGTCGGATTAAAAGCGTTGGTACCACAAACGAACATGGTGTCGCACGACATTTTGTGAAGGATCCGGATGTAGTTATGACACTCAGTCTGGAAAGGAAAATTACAGGGAATACAGAGTCCAGGGAAATTATTAGGAAGTCACTCAGAAAGAGACATATAAAAGATCCGTTAACAGAACAACACAAGACAGAAGAATAATAGTTAATAATTTCATTGGCTAGGTGAGAACTCAAAGAGGATGAGTTGCAGATCAGGGCTTTGTGTAATAGCATACCTGTTCCTAATCATATTATATATTTACTACACAAAACTGTTGAGAGACATGGCTTTAGTGGTGTAAAGTCTAGTTCTTAATATTCTCAAAACTCAGACTATGTTTGGTTCTTTACTGTATTAGGAAATAATATTTTTTTTACACTCATTTGAGCATTTACATATTTACACATAAATACCAAGACACACACACACAAACACACACAGACACACACACAAATGAACATCAATACCAGTAGAACATCAGTTTTGAAGACACTCAGAACAACCCATCTAGTACTAATCTACAGTAGTTCATTTTTTCTGCATTGTGTAGTTGCCACATTATTATTTAACATCAGTAATGTGCAGGTGTACAGATGTTCCTAATATACTGAATTTTTACTGTATTTCTTCCATTCCTTCATTCATTCATCATTATAAATAACTTAATCCTAGTCAGAGTGGTGGTGATGGTGGTGTGATCTCTTGGGTTGTGGCAGGATGACCTGTGTTTTCCCTTTGAAGATACAATTGCGCTGCATCTCTGAAGTCACCGACCACTTAACCTACAATAAAAGAGAATATATTTCTTCACTGATCTAGAATTAAGTACAGTACAAGTGAAAATTTAGTACTAAAGCAAGTCATTTTAACAACAAAAATATATTGTTATTGTTATTATTTTTTATGTTGTGATTATATAGCATTCACTATCTAAATTATTATTATTGTTATTATTATTAATAATAATAATAACAATAATAATAATAATAATTATTGTTATTATTATTATATTAATAATAAAAGATTTAATTTGAATTAAAGTACTTTACAGTGTACAAGTTTTAAAAATGCATTCAAGAATAAAATTGTTAAATCACAGTGACAAAAAGAGACAATATCTGAATATCTGAAACAATCTAATATATAGAAATAGATCAATAATGCTGTTGACCTATAACTCTGGTTTATTAGTTAAATTGAAACAAAAAAAAAACAACCAAGAAAATGTTGAGGCTGAGATAAATAAATAAATAAATGAATAAATAAATAAATAGATAGATAGATAGATAGATAGATAGATAGATAGATAGATAGATAGATAGATAGATAGATAGATAAATAAATCTATTATTATTATTATTATTATTATTATTATTATTATTATTATTATTATTATTCAAATGAAATCTTTTCCCTGACCATAGCCTTCTTGTGTGTGATGTTGTTGAGGTCCAGGGCAAAGATGGCCTCTCGAGCTCCCAGGATGAGCACACCCTCATCTTCCATCAGGAGCATGGTGGTGTAATTCCACACTCCCTCCTCTTGGAAGACATGCCCTCTGTTACCTAGCAACAGCAGAATAGGCTTTTAGTGTCCACTGTGTTGGAGTAGTTATAAGACCTTTGGTGCTCATAATAAAGAAAAGTACAAAGAAGTGAAGTAGAAGAAAGACTTAACACAACTATAACATTTGACCTCAGTAACTTAATAATGCTTTGTGTTATTTGTATTTGCAATACTGATATTATAAAGGCTGCAATGTTTCACTGCCCTAAAAAGATTATTATTAATAATGTATGTATTTATTTTACATACTGTGGATATCTTTTGTGAGCAATTTTAACAGAAGTAATAATTTTAATCAGCACATTTTAACCATTCAGCTGCAACAACACATCAACATGCTTTTAATATTTTTCAAGGTTTATCACAGTAACATTAAACAGCAATGCTGTGCAGCCAAGTCACAACTGATATCTATTCAAGAAAAAACTACAAAAAAAAAAAAAAAAAACTCAGAGCTCACTTACTCAGAGTAACTGTTTTCCGAGGTGTGCTGTTCAATGGACAAACCTGGCCCGAAATCAATACAGCCGGAGCCCAAAAAGACAGGACAAGGAAGAACAGCATGTCCTAAAGTTCTTCAAGTCTCTGCTACAGAGCAAAGGCAGTATGTCTCTCAAACAGTCACACTCAAAATATTGAAAATATCTTTTTCAGTATGAAGAAAAAATATCAAACATTTTTGTTATAATAACAGATTATGTTTTGATTGCTGTACTTCAGAGGAGCAGGATGAAATAAGCTCATGAGCTGGATTTTTAATTGTAACCATTTACAATTGAGTTCCATACAATTACTTGGTCATTCACACTAGACACAGTTGATAAAATTGTTAATTTTAAGATAATAAATTAAATAAGAACAGCATAGATCACACGCTACATTATTATAGAGAACAAAGTCACAGTTTCCTGTCTTAACATTACAGTAAAACAAAGAGCTTAGATTATGAAGACATATTCATGAAAGACAAAAAACACTTTATATCATATACCAGTTTTTCAAAAGATGAACCGAATATAATATAATAATATCAGAATAAATTTTTTTAGATCTGTATATGATGCAGCACTGAGAATAACTAAAGCAAAACACACATCCTTCCTCTTAACAGCTGTGGTCTCAGTGTTGCTCTAGATGTATAAAATACACTCAGAAGTAGAGGTGTTAATAAATGCAAAGAAATAAAGAAAGAAGTTTACTTTGCTGCAGCAAAAGGCGTATTCCATACAGTGCAACGTCTACACAGTGAAGAGCCAAATTCAAGTGTTTTAGCTCTCCCCCTTGTACCACAGGTATATGTGTGTGTGTGTGTGTGTGTGTGTGTGTGTGTGTGTGTGTGTGTGTGTGTGTGTGTGTGTGTGTGTGTGTGTGTGTGTGTATGTGTGTGTGTGTGTGTGTGTGTGGTGTGGTGTGGTGTGTGTATGAGTGTGTGTGGTGTGTGTGTGTGTGTGTGTGTGTGTGTGTGGTGTGTGTGTGTGTGTGTGTGTTTTCATGCACCCTCCGTGGTTACTGAAAATGTATCCCATTTAAATTATTACAACAACAAGGTCACATTCCATTTTAATTTCTTATCAAACACATGAGCAGGTTCCCATCCTTCTAGCACGTACAATGTTAACAGTTGGAACAAGGGCCTCTTGTTCTATCTCCCTAGAACACATAACAATTATATAAAAACACTCATTTAAAATTTCCACTACACAGCATCGACTGCTGAGTTTCCATCAAAGTAGCAAATTTATCACATGCATTATGTCATTAAATGCCAGTTTCATTAGTTTGTTTTTCCGTTTGCAAATGTACGAGTCACAACACATAACAACACAGGGCATGTGCACCTCATGCAGTGAAGTTTAAAAATATTTGAGAACTTTTTGAACAGAACAGAATTTCTGCATTAATCACACTTATAACACAGTGCTGTTACAGGCCTGAATGTGCTTGGTGTTGTTTGTTATCTATAACAGCAGCTACAGGGAAAACAACTGTTGATGATTTTATCAATTGTACAAACGTGTGAGTTTAAATATGTTATCATGTCTGTAGTAGACGTTATAGTAGAAGTCACAGTGACCTTCATGTGATGCTCCACATTATTAAATACTACTAACCATAATAAACAGATTTAAACTTGTTCTTTTACAAAGTGTAATTGGTAATTGTGCTTTGTTTAAGATATGTATTTAATATTTAGGAATATTAAAACTTCCCAGCTGTTTTTAATGATCAGATGTAAAGCTGATGCTTTGTTGTTATCTACAACAAGATGCATTTTTTACCACTTAGTAACAGCAAGGTGAAGGAATGATAGTTATAAGGTAAATGCTAAGTTTGACTTGTTTCTGTTATTCCAACAAACTATTAACAGATAAAACGTATGACATGTCATTCTTAAACAAGGAAATTTTGTCAAAAGGTAGTTAATAGATGTGGAATTCGAGTAATACAGCATGTACTGTCATTTAAAAAAATAATAATCTTGCAGTAACTAATTTTGTTTGACATCCATTCAGATAAAAATCTATAGTGCATCTAAAGAGCCTTTATGTATTTAATAAAGACATAAAAGTCAGAATTGTTTTTATTAGTATAGGCCTGTGTTTATGTTATGCCTGGGACGGAGATCAGTCCACATTTAATATGTGATTAAAACAAAAACTTTTCTCTGCAAATGTTGAGTTCCATCCTATAGCCATTGAGCAATGCTGCTCGGAGACCAGTAAGTACTGAGCTGAACGTGCACAAGCGCACTTGGTAATAAAGCTCCTTCTGATCCTGAGTCAGTAGGACATACTGTATTGTTAGTTACTTACACTGGGTCCAAATATAATGGGGCTGTTAACTGACTTTGTCTTTAAAAAAATAAAGTAGTAAAAAACATAATACATAGTTTGAGTACAAATGTTTGCACCCAATCTTTCTCATTAGTTTCTGTGCAAAAACTCTCTGTGCATTTTGTAGAGCAACAGAGAAAACCGGAAAGAGAAAAAGCTGTTTGGAAAGTAGCAAAAGAAAATGTTGTAATGAAATATTTTGATGCAGAAGAGGGCAGTGTATGTGACGAGTGATGGCTAAAGACATATGTACACACACACACACACACACACACACACACATATATATATATACATTCAGATTACCAGATATTTAGTGGAGCTGCAGCTTCTTTTCAGGATCGCAATAAAGTCATTATGGATTTTGTGCAGAAAGACAATTAATTTGTATGGAATGGTCTCTTTAACAGTGTGATTATGTAAACACTAAAACACAACAGATTGTGCATACATGAGATTACTGTGGATTTTACCACTGAGAAACCATGAAGATCGCTTGGACTGTAATTAATACAATCCCTTTGGCTATGATGGCTTAGGACTATAATTGCTATTATAGCTTTAACTCTGCAATTACCACAAGAGTGAGAGCCTGATAACTTCAACAAAATACACTTCATGTTAAAACTAAAATTGTTTTTTTTTCTGGTTGCACAAGGAGAATTCTTTAAAAAAGGGAAATAACTTATAACTGCACTATTAGGTGTTACCCAGATGAGGATGGGTTCCATTTTTGATCCTGGTTCCTCTTACAGTTACTTATATCATCTCAGGGAGTTTTTCCTTACCACTGTTGTGCCAAGCTTGCTAACTGTAGATAATTTTATACCTTTAAAATTTACAATTGTTTGTAAAGCTGTTCAAGGCACGATACGGAGAAGACTGAATTGCCTTGAGCTGTAAAAGCAAAATAGAAAGTGATTCAAAATAGGGAAACCTGACAGTAACTACGCTACATTTTTCTAACACATACTGTATGTGTGGGTGGTGTTAGTATTGACCTGTAACTTTATTGTTATTGTTTATTTCCTGCAATGAAATGAGAGACTTTCATTCAGAATCTTTTTGATATTGGTCACACCTGTATTACATAAAATTAGGTTCAAACACATTTATAGTGCAGCTTTGCCTGTACAGTTCTCATGTCTTTACCAATGAATTGTTTTATGTCTGACAATTAGTGAAAATAGTACCAACAGAATCACTCATGTCTGCCTACTTGGCTCACTGCTTGATGACCGTTATAGAAAGAAACACAATCAAAGGAACACACACACACACACACACACACACACATATACCTGTGGTACAAGGGGGAGAGCTAAGAGTCAAAGGAAGGAGAAACAAGAGCGCAGGCAGAGCAGGAGTTCATCCTGTTCTAGCACACGCTCCAGTGCAGAGAGACGGCATGTAAGAGACAGACAGCAGGGACAGAGATAGGAGGAGACAGAAAAGTCCTGAGAACAGGAGCAAGAGCTCTAGCCAAGAGAGACGGCAGGACTGAGATGAAGAGCGAAAGGAAGAGCGAGGACAGGGACTGGAACAGGAAGAGGAACTATCACGATGACATCAAGGAGAGAAGGCAGAGGAGGAGGTCATCCTCGGGTTCGTCGGTGTCCTCCGCATCTTCTGCTTCTGATCAGGGTGACAATAAAGAAGGACAAGTTGTTTTGACAGCCAAAGAAGAGCGGAAGAAGCAGAAGTAGATGATGAAGGCTTTGGAGACTCCAGAAGAGAAGAGAGCTCATTGACTAGCTAAGAAAGAAGCCAAGGAGAAGAAGAAGCATAAGAAAATGGGCTGGAGTGAAGAGTACATGAAGGATATTACATTGTTAAGATTAATGCAATTAAAAGCAAACCTCTGTGCATGTTTCTTACCCCATGAAAACCAAAAAAATTCTTGATAGTAAGTAAGCTTATTAACTGGCTAATGTGTCATTTCGTCAAAATTAATGAACCTGGTATTGTCCATGGTTCATGTTCTTTCCAACAAAACATGAGAACACAAAATACTCATAATTACCACTTTAGAATGGAGAAGCACATGCATTAATCACCAGAGCAACTTGGATGAAAGATGTACTTTTTATCCTTTTCTAATATTTAATGTTGTAGAACATCTGTAAAATTTCTGACAATTGAGAGTCCTTCAAAAAAAATTACAAAATAAAAAAAATAACTTCATATGAATAGAAAATATCCCTTTAAAAATACTGTTTCATAATAATGGGCCACATTATCCTTGCCTGTTTTAGTGTAAGTTGTTACTATAGAAACAATAAGATATTGGATCCTTACAGCTGGCACAAATGTAATGATGGAGCTGTTCTTATAGAAAATTAATTAACAGCATTTCACCAATCAGAATCAGGCCTTCTGTCTTAAGCAAATAGAACTCTCAATTCTGTAAAATAAAACCTGTTTCCATTTTATTTGTGTCCATGATGTGTGTTTGCACTGTAAGCTCTTGAGTTGATGGAAATTGGGCACTTGGGTAAAAAGGAGCTGAAGGAGAAAAACAAGCTTATCCAGGAGGAGAATCACATGGAGCTGCAGAAGGTAAAAAAAAGGTTTGCTTGTGTTTGTATAAGCATTAAAAAAAAAAGACTTAATATATTTACGAGGTAGGGACCGGGAACATGTTTTAGGTGAAGCAGTTACGTCTGGAGGGATTAGAGCAAACAGTGGGGAATTTATTTTCTTTATAGATTATAAGTGCAGCAAAAAGTCAGAGAAGAAGAAAAAAAATAGTTCCTTCCTTTAAGGGGCTGTAGGGGCGTTTTGGCAGAAGTCCAGGCTCCAAACCTAGGCAGCAGGAGGGGGACGGCAGTGCAGAGGTGAAGCAGTACTCTCCAGGAGCGTAGTGTAGGCTCAGCCGGCAATTTGAAGGCCTGGTTCAGCTGGACGTGTCTGAAAAATGAGTATCAAAGAGACAACCAGCATTAGTTCCGTTAGGCACACCCCCTTTTCCCCTCTCTAGCCGCTGAGCCTCGCTTCCTGCTGTGCTTTCCTCCTGGTGGGTGAATGCTCCAGCGCCGCTCGTAATTGGCCCGTGCTTTTTGGCCTCGCTTTCAGTCCCCGCGGCGCTGGCCATGGTTCTGAAGTTAGGAAGGTCGCGCTTAGCGCCGCTCTCTCCTGCTTCTTTGCAGCGGGCGAAGAGCGTTTTTTCCTCCGTGAATTTGCGGCGGTGCATGTGCCACCGTCACAATATTTATATCTTATTATAAGTGAAGTTCTTTTTTTTAACAAAACCCTGCCACAACACAATGCTACAAATAAACAGGATTTATTAACTAAAAACATGAAACAAGGACACAGACTACGACAAACCACAACAGACGACATGAGACGACATTAGACAACAACAGAGGATTCCGCGCTGCTTAAGGCAACCCAGCTCCAATAATCCTAATCACAATTAGACACATGAGGAACAGGTGTGCAGAGGCGGGGAGGAAGAGACAAGGGCGGGGCAGACACAAACATAAACAAAAGCACGTGGCCAAAGTCCGGGCTGAGTCCTGACAGCTACAGGTTTAAAAAATGGCACACATTTTAAAAGCTCAGTGTTTAAAAGCTCAGACGTGCTAAATGTGTTTTCTGACATGGATTTTGTTTGTGACATGGATAGTGTTTGTGTATTCTGTCTAGAAAGATAAGCATATAGGCTCTAGTGCACAGAGACCTTTTCAAAACCATTTAGCACTAGCTCAAATGATCAAATAAATAATTACAAAAAAAGAAAAAACAAAACTCATCCAATGTCTCCTCCAGAATTCAGATTTATGAAGGAAATATGAATTATGCTGGCATCCCATGGATGACTGTATATGGTTGTATAATCCTCTTCAGTAGTCCATATACAATCTTCAATACATCTTCACATCTATTTTGGCCTTTGTTTTTAATTGGCAAACAATATACTGTGCATAAACCAGTTTCAGTGCTTTAGGGTTTTAAGCAATACTGAAGTCTAAAAATAACATTAAATAATAAAGTGTAATAAAACTGTTTTTAAATCTCCAATCAGCTCAGATTGTGTGGCTTGAGCTATGAAACAGGATTATGTTGGATCTGTCATTGAGGTGTCTGCAAAATAAAAAATAAACTAGAGCTATTTGTCTCTATTATGCTGGTTTGTCATATCAGGGGATTCTGTTGATTATTTCTGTTGAAATTTCCTGAACAATTTGCAGTGGCTCCTGACAGACAGACACACTCTGTGGACTTTCCTCAGCTTTTTTCGAGCTTCTCTCTGGACAGCAAAATGCCCTTGGTAGAAGTTCCATACCTCATATCAGTGTTGGTATAATGAACAGGATCTTGAGGACCAAGAGAAATTTCTGCTGTTCTTCGACCTGCGGCTGACCCAAAGAATGCTCCATGAAGTTCCCCAGCCTCGGTTCATATGTAGTATTTTGGATGAATATACTTACAGTAGATCTAGCTGGAAGGCACATCAGGTTTATATTAATGTGTTCATTTTAATACGCTACTGTTACTCCAGATAATCTAGGTCAATAAAGAGTAAAAAATACTGTAAAATACTGTGATGCATAGACTTATAATGTGTTGTAATTTAATTAAAAAAAATCAAAAAATGAATTCAAATTAATAATTAAAAGTAATTAATAATTACTAAAAGGTAAACTTCAGGTCACATCACACCTATTGTTCCTTTTTGCCCGTTTTCCTACAACAGCACACCACATTATGATTTTTTCCTTACAACTCTATATTACAGCAGCCGAGAAGTATATGCTGAGTACCTGTGTGTATCTGGATGAATGTTTTTTATAGCAATGCAGTGTTCAGTGCTGAGGTCCCAGCCACAGTACGGGTCTCTGGCCAGCACACAGTCCATACAGGAAGCGTAATGGTCACATGTACTAAGTGGCATCTGCACTGTTGCTTCCTCTGAACCTGCATACAGCTGACCCTGAAACAATATGTGCACTAGTTATTAAAAAGATGGTCAAACTATAACAGAATCAAACTAAAACTGAAGAAATATTTAAATGATTTAGATGAGTACTGGTATAGCCACGATAGCAAAGTCATTAAGTATTATTTTATTTTCATTCTACTAGTGTGAATGATGAGGGGAACAAATGTTAGATTGGCATGTTACCTAAAATGTGTTAAAGGTAGGGCAATTTAATTTCTAGAATATTTTGTAAAATTATCAAAAGAACAAAAACAATTCACTCAATGAAAATGCATTTTTATCATTCTCCCAAACTAAATAGATAACTATTTCTTCGCCTTTATAAATCAATTAATTAATCTAATGTCACACACAATGTTCCAACAAATAAACCAAAACTTTCCTTGATTCTTAGACACAGCAGTCTCTGAATGATTTTCACTAATGTCACTAATGCTAATGGCAAGTATTGACACTGTCACATTTTGCTTTTGTTTTTTTCTTGTGTCAAAAGTCAATAACTAAACCATCAGCTCCATATACTACATACTATAATACAAAAAGAAGAGCAGCTACACATTTTCCATAGCACAGGGGCATTAGCAGCCTAAGTAATAACTTGCCAACAACATATTTCGCTTCTACTTCAAGAGCTAAGGCAAACATTTGCTAACTGAATTTAAATAAATTAGCTAAAAATCAGCAGAACATCACTAAATGGCTTTCCACATGATATTATATTGCCTTTCTAATTTGCTTTACATTGTTGAATGCTTCTAACATGCCATGCTGATCAGTCACAGCTGCTAGCTGAAAAGGTTACTGAAAAAATGGGTCTGAGTGAAAAAATGATGTGAAAAACTGGTGGCTATCATACTGGGCAAAATAAAGGTCAGGCTTGTTTCGAAACCCAAGCAATATTTCTAAATCTTTTGGAAAACATAAATCTTCCACAACAGTAGAAGTTAGCTGCAAAATGATTGACAAAATTAGCTAAGAGATAACTGCTAAACTAGCTTACCTATCACTAGAGGAAAGTTTAGGGAAAATATCCCCACAGATATAGAATAGAAATAGTTAGGAAATGTTAGAGAAAAGTCACAACTAATGCAACTAGTTAATGACTGAGGCAAGGTGAGTCCTAGTTGCTCACTTATATACACATTATTTTGGCCTCTTTCTTGGCCTCGCAATCTGACAGTATCTATAATATCTATATCAATATCTATATCTATCGATCTGACATAATGAATGAAACCATTTTAAACAACATCTGGCCCCGAAGCAAAGCTTTAATATCATCTTTTGGTGTAGCTTCAAAAATAAACCCTTTGAAAACCCTTTCTCCCTTGTTTTACTGTTAATACACGACACACACACACACACACACACACATGCACACACACACACACACACACAGAGAGAGAGAGAGAGAGCAACACAAATCGAATAATTAACTTCTGCATAGGTGGTGTTTTTGGAGACAAAATATATTAATTCAGACTTCAAACCCATGCACATCACTATGTAAGTTATTACTCAGGAAATGATAACAAGAGCATCAATAGTAACTGGGACCATAGATTCCTTGGATCTGGATCTACAGTCAAAAATGAATCTAGACCCTCTGGCCAATAAAAATTGAGTATTCAGCGGCAGTATAATTCTGTATATTATATTCTGACTTAATTAAGTCATTTTTCTACCACTGTAGCTAACAAATAAAAATGATTGTTGTAGAATATGTTGGTAAATGTTGAACTCACAGCTCCAGGATGAGGGTCAGGCACAGGTCCCTTGTATTTCGAAATAAAGTATTACTGTATAGAGTTTTGAATTTGCCTTCAGAGAACACATCCCTGATGTCCTGTATCCTGTACGTACACACTGCTGAGTACTACGGCATTTCCCTGTCAGTAAAATCACAGCTATGAAACAAGTGTCATAAGTTGGTGGTTAATAAAACTATGTCTAAGTAATGTTTGAATTAGTGATGTACCGATCCAAGCATTTTGAGTGGATTGGGTATCGGTGGTGCGTGACCGATCCTAATCTGATACCCGTGGTCATGGGCGTCAGAACCATTATATGTGGGTGGAGCAGGACCCACCCACTTTTAAAGACCAATAATATTGGACCCACTCACTTTTTATTTACTTCCGACGCCCATATCTGTGGTGGTTGATTGAATGAACAGCAAACATCATAGACTATTGCTTAAACTTATAAGAAAAATACGCTTAAATATTAAATGCCATTAATGAAAATAAATATAATACATTTTATGGGAAATATGTTGCACAACCGCCTGTGACAGACAGGCAAGTTTAACAGGCACCCTTTCCATTTACCTCAGCGCGTTAAACATGTCGCTCATTTGGGTGCAAGGTTTACTGTTTCATACATTTTGCATTGTGTTTCAAGAGTTCTAATTTAAGATTCACTTTAAAATATTGCCTTTTCTTCAGAAAATAATTTAATTTAATAATTGCAGTATATATGGTTTAGATTGTTATACCATTAACTGTTAAATGTACTGTTTACTACTGCATTAATACTTTTTTAAGGTTTCTTGTGTTTTCATTTTTCATCCAGTAATGGGCATTTTTGTATTTCTTTGCCAGAAACAAATAAATCTTAATAACTAAGCGAGTTGTATACATTCTTTAGTTTTAAAGGTAGAAAAGAACAGATATCGGATCGGTATCGATACATCCCTAGTTTGAACATGCTACAATTGTGATCCATTTCTACACATTTTTTGTTTTTAACTGGATGTCACAGTCTTATGCAAATAGGAAGAAAAAACAGGAAGAAACATATTTTTAAGCATTTCCTTGATTTAAATTGATTTACAGGTTTTGACACCCTTAGATAATTTTTGAGTACACCTTATAGCATCATGTAACCTCCTACAATTTATTCATTTCATATCAAAGTAAAAATAAAAATAAAGTTGTTTCTGAGACAATTGTATCCATGATTAAATTTGATTCAGGTTTTAATATGAGTGTGCAGTATAATAATTCTCATATTATAATAATGCAAATTATTAAATGGTATATTCAATATAAAGACAGCAAGGTGGTGCAGCATTGCCACCTCATACCACCAGGGTCCCCAGGTTGATCCTGTGCATTTGTGTGGAGATTTTCTCCATAAGTTCTCTCCATGTGCCTGTTTCCATCCATAAACATGCAGGACTTGGATGGGCTGCATTAAATTGCCCGAAGGTGTGAATAAGTGTGTAAATGTGCGTTTGTATGGCAAGCTTTGGTGTATGGGTACACTATGTATCCTTTATTACATTTATCAAATCGTATGTAATGTCTTAATCAGATATAAAAGGCTAGTGAGATTTAAAATGCTTTATAATGGGAACACATTGCAAATACATCCATTGTTTATAGAGCTTACCCTACACAGGGTTGTGAGGAACCTGGAACCTATCCCTTGGAAATTTAGAGATACTATCCAACAGCCTACAAGGTTTTTGGACTGGAAGAGGAACCCAGAGTACCTGGAGGATATACCGAAAGCACATGGAGAACATGCAAGCTCCCTTTACACAAGGCAGTGGAGGGAATCAAATCCCAAACATTTGAGGTGTAAGGTGTAAGGCGAGCGTGCTAACCACTAAACCACTGTGCCATCCAAACTAATACCATAATGTGTAATTCTGAAGTTAATGGCAACCCATTATTGACTATAAATACCAGTGAATTGTTAAACTAAAGCCTGTTAGGTTTCCCATTTGACCTAACCATGTTGACCTTTGCATGGCCTTGAGCTCAGGCTGATCTAACAAAAATGGTAATGTTTAAGTCCTCTACCTTAAGGTTTGACTGTATTGTTGGTCTGGTATTCAACCACAATCCTGATTACATTCAAAATCACAACTTGTCTTCTTCACTGCAGTTATTTAAACATATTCTGCTGGCATTGTTGAACTGAACATTACTCACCCCTGAGGAGTGAAGACACCGTAGAACATACAGGTTTTCCAGGTGTCTGGGCAGAAGAGGAACACATCCTGTATGAGAAGTGGTAGTCTGGAATTTTGAAATTACATCTGCAATATCTGCTGTCCTCCCACATCCCCCTAGCAAGGAGAAATCAGGGTGTGACAACAATGCGCAAAAAATGACATCTTAGCAAGTGACAATAGTTATATTTATTTGCTAATTAACATTATAAAATCCAACCAAATATTTGGATATTTTGGCAAAAGTATTGTTCTATAAGCAGATAATATCTTTGATTTTAAGCATTTATTAATATTTATTAAACAAACAAACAAACAAAAATGGCAAATAGGAAAAAAAAGTTTTCTATTCATGTATAAAAGCATCAAAAGCAGGGTGATTAATCTTATAATATTTGATTTATAATAGTGAGGACCACACAATCGTTATTTAGGTCCTGATGAATAAAAACATAGTAGAATGGTGTACTGTAATATCAGCAACATCCTTTTATAAGATTTTTATTGTATTTCTTCCATGCATTCATTAATTCCTTCATCATCATAAACCACTTTCAGAGTGGTGGTGATGGTGGTGTGGTCTCTTGGGTTGTGGCAGAATTTTTAGTACTAGATGGGCAGCTTAGAGTATTTATGAAACTGCTGATCTCCTGTGAGTCACACACATAACAGTCTCTCGATTTTACACAGAACGGTCACACACAAAAAACCCTCACCTGTGTTTTCCCTTTGAAAATACAAGTGCGCTGCATCTCTGAAGTCACCGCCCATTTAACCTACAAAAAAGGGAGTATATTTCTTTACTTATCTAGAATTAAATAAGTACAGTGCAGGTGAAAACATACTACTAAAGTCGGGAATTTCAACATTTATTTTAACAATTATTATTATTATTATTATTATTATTATTATTATTATTATTATTATTATTATTACTATTATTTTTACTGTTTTTATTATTTTTATTATTATTATCGTTTAATTTTAATTAAGGTACTTTACAGTGTACAAGTTTAAAATGCAGTCAAAAATTGTGAAATCACAGTGACATAAAGAGATGATATCTGAAATTTAAACAATCTAATATACAGAAATATAAAGAATGTTTGAAACTAGAATAAAAGTACAATCAT